>NC_067437.1:10093556-10395815 GCF_009764475.1 Pristis pectinata
ACAATTAAATGTAGGCTGACATTCTAGAGTGGAGCCTGGAGAATGCTACTGCATTGGAGTTGCTACATTACAGATGAGAAGCAAAGTTGATTGATTTTTGATAAGGAAGCTTCCGATTAATTCCATGGTCGAGCAGTGGGGAACAGATTTCACTGCTTCTGTGCAAACCTTCTTTAAAGCCAATTTGGCTATAAAGAGCCTCCAGTAAAGTGGGACTGGCAGATTCACTGTTAAGCTAAAGTAGGGCTGAAGACAGTCATGGAGAGAGATAACATGCAAACAGGCCCTTCAGCCCATCAAGTTTCACTAATCCATTTATTTCATTCTCTCCACATTCCCATCAATTCCCACTCACCCACACAGTACAGTGGATGTGGGAGGAAACCAGAATAGCCAGAGGAATTCCACACAGTCACTGGGAGAACATGCAAACTCCGCACAGGCAGCACCAGAGGTCAGGATCGAACTTGGATCTCTGCTGTGAGCGAGCAGCTCTACTAGCTGAACCACAGTGGTGCATGAATGAACGATTTTCATTTCTAAAACATCCTACTCAGGACGTCCCAGAGTTTTCTACCCCAAATGAAGTCTTGTCACAAGTGCAGACCTAGCAAGCTCCCTTGGACTGATCATGCATTTCAGAGGTGTTGACTGTGGGGTTGGTGTTGGCCAGGTCTCCAGGGGAGAACTTCCTGCTCCAAAGTAGTACGGTGGGATCTTTAACATCTATCCAAGGAGGTTGAGGGGCCTCGGTTTGACATCTCATTGGCACCACTGACAGTGTAGCACTCCCTCAGCGATGCACTGGGATCATCACCCGCTTTTTGTTTTGGGTGAAGGTCTCGGGATGGGATTGGAAGCCGTCACTCTAACTTGGATGGGGTCACGGTCCCCAGTGACTGCGAGAGCTACATCCACGTGGAAAATTACAGTTAGCAAGCCATGTATTTTGGGAGGATCAGCAGCATGGCGAAGGTCGGGGAAAGCGTTGAGGGAAGGGGGTTGAGAGGTGGAACACAAAAACTGGAGGAACTCAGCAGGTCAGGCAGCATCTATGGAGGGAAATGGATGGTCAACGTTTTGAGTCAAGACCCTTCATCTGGAGTGAAAGATAGAGGGGAGGAAGCTGGTATAAAGGGGTGGAGCAAGAGCTGGCAGGTGATAGGTGGATTCAGGTGAGGGGGAGGGTGATGGGCAGATGAGGATGGGAATAGTGTCAGAAGTGAGACAAGGGCTGAAGGTGATGGAATCTGATAGGATAGGAAGGTGGAGCAGGGAATAAAGGAGGTGGGACAAGTGTGTGGGTGAGGGGGCAGATGGGGAGGGTGGGGGAGGTGAGCCCACTTTAGAGGAAGGGGACTGGTGGTGGGGTAGAGGATGGGTGGGGGATGGAGCGCTTGGCAAGGGCGAGGGGAGTGAAGTGTGAGGGAGAGGACCAGTGATGGAGGAGGGGAGAGGGGAAGCTTGGGGGGGGGGTGGGGGGCAGCGGCGGGGGGCAGCGGCGCAGGGCATCCAGTGAAGTGAAGGACCTCTGGGTATGCCTGCGCTGTGTCCTATGGGTTGTCCACTCCAGTGCCTGATCACTGGGAGTGCAGTGAGCTGTTTTACTGAGCTCCGTTCTCTCCGATTGTCACCTTTAATCAGTGTCTGCTGCTCTCTGGCTTGTTTAAGTAATATCACTTGTGACATTCCATTTTCTCTTCCCATCTCTGCTGCTTATTCTCCTACCCCAGAAGGGACTTAATGTAAACAAACTGTCCCCCTTTAAGAGTTTTGGAATATCAGGAACAACACATTGCACCCATCTCCTGGAGAGATAAGAGCCATGTGTGCAGATAGCGATCTGATACCTCCACGAGGCTCCATAGCTGACCTGTTCACCTACTTGTTGGTACCTCCCAGCTATTAAATACCCTCAGGCCAAATCTCTGAGCTTCATGTGTGAGCCTGGGAGGACAGTTAGCAAACTACTTGCTAGAGATCTAGTAACCTCACACCTCTTTCCAACAGCCCTCTTAAAAAAAAATCTGGGTTGCTATCAGCATTTAAGAAGTGAACATTTGAATCGCTCAAGCACAGAAGGCCACAGACCAAGTGCTGGGTGATGGAGTTAACACAGAAAGGTGCTCAGTGGTTGGCATGGATAGGTTGGGCCAAATGGCCTCTTTCCACACTGTAAGATTCTATGAATCCATGCAAGTTTAACCACACCGTTATCGCTGTGCTGGTTCTTTGAGATCATGATCCAATCATTCACTCTCTCACACCATCTCTACAAGCTTGCAGACTTTTCTCTCCAATTTCCCTTTTGGAAGTTCCTGCTAAATCTGCTTCCGCTTCCCTTTCAGGCTGCGCTGAGTGTCCCCAAGTGAGAAAATAATCTCCTCTTCCCTCTGGTTCTTTTTGTGGATTATCTTAAATGTGTGTTATTTATTGCTACTGCGGATAGGGCGGCTGCCTCTATCTGCTCCACATACACCCCTCAGGTTTTGAACAACTCCAATGAAAAATCCTAAACTTTTGCTGTTCAAAGTAAAACTATTCCATCTCATCCCGCCTCCACTTCTCAAAAGTCCTTTATTCCTGGGATCCTTCAATTAAATCTCTTCTGCACCCACTTGGAACTCTTCCTGGAGTGCAGAAAGATCAGAATTAATATTCCAGAGGATATCAGATTCCTGGCCAAATAGCTTGCTAAACTGTCTGCTTAAACTCACATATGAAGCTCAGAGATTTATGAAGTTTAAGTATAATTAGTTTGCTTTTGTACTCAATAGTTTTCAGTTGTATCTACACTTAAAAACATACACAATGTTGACATAAAATTGTGTTGAGACAAGCTGAGGTAATGAAAGGCTATGGGTAGTGCATAATTCTTGACTTCCCCAGTGATCCCATTGGCTTCCTGTTAAAATCTGGATAAATTATTCACAAATTTAGCAAAGTTAGATGCACAGTATATCTTCCTCAACACAGAGCTATCAAATAGTTTATAGGCTAGGTGAGATGCAGAGTAAAGCACCATCGACATTGTCCATTCAAACATTCCCAGGGCAGGGACAGTATAGAGACACAAGAGACTGCAGATGCTGAAACCTACAGCAACAAACTAGACGCTGGAGGAACCCAACGGGTCAGGAAGCATCTGTGGAGGGAAATGGACGGTCGAGGTTTCGGGTCAAGACCCTTCATCTGGCCTGAAAGAGAGGGGTAGAAAGCCAGTATAAAGAGGTGGAGCAAGAGCTGGCAGGTGATAGGTGGATCCAGGTGAGGAGGAGGAGTGATAGGCAGATGGAGGAGAGGAGAGTGGAGTGGAAGCAGCGACAGAGGCCGGGAGGTGATGGAATCAGATAGGAGAGGAAGGTGGAGCGTGGGACTAAGTGATGGAGGTGGGGAGGGCAGACGGGACCAGTGGGAGGAGTGGAGCTAATGGAAGCAGTCTGTGGGTGATGGAGTGTGTGGAGGAAAGGGAAAGAAACAGGGCAATGGGGACTGGGGTGAGTGTCGGAGGAACTGGGTAGATCAGGAGGAGAGAGAAAGGACGGGGGGGGGAGCAGTTTACCTGAACTTGGGGAATTCAATGGGATTGATAAAGGGTGCGGCTGCATTAATGGTCCTTTCAACACTGCCTGGGCAGAAACAATCTGGGACTGGAGGTTAGAAACAGGACGAACTTTAAAGTAGCCCTACTCTTTGAATTCTCCAGTTTCAGGTAAACTACCCCACCCCCCCGTCCCTTTTCTCTCTCCTCCTGATCTTCCTACACTCACCCTAGCCCCCATCAGATTTGAGTGTCCTCTACAGTCCCTATACCTTTCCCAACAAACATTCCCAGGGCAGGGATATTAGGAGTTAGATATAGAGTCAATGCACTGTACCATCAAACACTCCCAGGGCAGGGATATTAGGGGTTAGATACAGAGTCAATGCACTGTACCATCAAACACTCCCAGGGCAGGGATAGCATGGGTTACACACAGATACAGGGTCATTCTCACACTATACTGTCCCATCAAACTCCCTAGCAGGGAAGTATTTGCTTTGGACTTTTGATACACAGGCATTATTCTTTGCTGGTGCTTGTTCCCCTTCTCATTGGTTTGTTTCTGCTGTTGTTGGGCAGATGGTTAGTCTGACTACACTGCTTGTCATAGACACCCAAGTTAGATAGAGCAACAGTAAATCTCAAGTTAAACTCCACATCCTTTGCCTCAACGATACTCTTCGGCTTCAACCCATTGCAGAACCCCTAATGGAGCTCAATGACTCCATGTTGCAAGTGGCATGATCAATGTATTGCACTCAATCAGTGCTCCCTTTCTGCTTAAAAAAAAACCCATCTCTTCTCGGCAGTAGACTGAGAAGAAGCGAGCCATAAAACTGAGAAGAAGTAAGCCACAAATGCTGTACAGCCAGCCACCAGCAAACCACGTATTGCTAAGTTTTATTTTACATTTATTTCTTAAAACAAAAAGGAGAATGGAGACATAACCATCGTAATAACGGCACCAAATTAGAGCTGTGTCTAAATAAGGTTAAAGTAGATTGGTTGCACAAGTGCTGTCAAAAATCAGTTGATAACGTCATCTCCTTTTATAATTAAATTGTTTCCTTTCTCCTCTGGTAAATCAGTTTTGATTGTAGTTGGTGAGGCTACGATTGCACTGTGTCATTTTGCAGTTTGAATGTGGACCCTCTGGGAACCTTTCGATCCCTGTTGTGTACCTGCGTCTCATTAGGTACCGCCACACACCTGATCCCCTGCTTCAAGCTGTCCGGGCGAGGCTGCTGCCTCTGACAGTTTGTCAGCACCCTGTCGAGAGCAGCGAGAGAGGGAGCTTGCTTGGTGTCCGGCTTTGAGTGACAACTGGCCAAGGTCAACTAAGGTTCATTTTGCTTCCTTCACATTTTCAGAGATGCTTATCAAGACTCCGAGACCCCAGCACTGAAACTGTGCAGCGGAGGTGAGTTGAGGTGGTGCCACGAGATCTCAATAGGATTTACCTCCTCTCCTCTGGAATGCAGTAGGTTCGATGTAGCTGAATGGATAAGATAAGATAAAATATCTTTATTAGTCACATATACATCCCTCCTAAATACTGGGCTTCCCCTTTTCCTATCTTCAGTCCTGAGGAAGGGTCCCGACCCGAAACATTGGCCACCTGCTTTTCTCCACGGATGCTGCCTGGCCTGCTGAGTTCCTCCAGCATCATCGTGTTTTTCATCCAGATTCCAGCATCTGCAGTCCTTTGTTTCTCTTGAATTTAATCGGGATGGTTGGCTCATTCCATGGGTAGTGCAGCTTTTGATCTGTGCTTGTGTTGATCACCATCAGCCTGGGTGCAGTGACTGAGTTACAGTTGGCCACAGGTTCCTTGCCCATGAGGGAGATGTTAATCTGGCCTCTTGCCCTCTGTGACCTTCAGCAACTGCAGCTGAAACTCACAAGATCGGGCAAAGAGATGAAGGAGAAAGATTCCATCTGGGAGTGTCAGATCAGGGGCACACATGAAGAAAGCCACTTTGATGGTGTACAAGAGGACACTAGCAACTACGAATAGCATCCCAACAAGGAGTCACTGGAGGCATGTGGGCTGGTGACTAGAGGAAGGGAGACATCATAATGAAGAGAGAGGAATCTGCCGTACTAACTACTGGAGACACAAGAGATTGCAGATGCAGGAATCTGGAGCAAAACGCAAACAGCTGGAGGAACTGAGGGTCAGGCAGCATCTGTGGAGTGAAGTGGACAGTCAACATTTCGGGTCGAGATCCTTCATCTGGACTCGGGAATGGGATTAATGAAGGAAGAACTGGGTGGACCAGGAAGATTCAGAAGGGGAAAGAGCTGGAGCAGGTTACCCGAAGTTGGAGAATTCAATGTTCATTCCACCAGGTTGCAGACGGCCCAGGTAGAATGTGAGATGCTGTTCCTCCAAGTGGATTAGTACTGCTGGTCCAGAACTTCCGTGCTCAGTGAGTGGCTTGACCCCAATCACCTTAATTTTTGAGATGTTGTTGTGTCTAAGGCCTCTAAGTCTTTGCTAAAAGCAGAAAATCAACTCCTGAAGCTCTCTGAATCCTCTCGAGTAGCTTGCCTCTCACCTTTAACAGCTTTAGCCACAAAGATACTGGAATTATCTCCCGATCTCTCCATTGCTGCCTTTTATAGAACATAGAACACTACAGCACATTACAGGCCCTTTGGCCCACAATGTTGTGCTGACATTTTATCCTGTTCTAAGATCCATCTAACCCTTCCCTCCCACATAGCCCCCTATTTTTCTATCATTCATGTATCTAAGAGTCTCTTAAATGTCCCTAATGCATCTGCCCTCACAACCTCTGCAGGCAGTGCGTTCCACGCACCCACCACTCTCTGTGTAAAATACTTACCCTTGACATCCCCCTTACACCTTCCTCTAATCACCTTAAAATTATGTCGTCTCGTGTTAGCCATTGTTGCCCTGGGAAAAAGTCTTTGTCTGTCCACTCAATCTATGCCTCTTATCATCTTGTACACCATCTTGTACACCTCTATCAAGTCCCCTCCCATCATCCTCCTCTCCAAAGAGAAAAGCCCTAGCTGGCTCAACCTGTCCTCATAAGACATGCTCTCCAATCCAGGCAACATCCTGGTAAATCTCCTCTGCACCCTCTCTAAAGCTTCCACATCCTTCCTATAATGAGGTGACCAAAACTGAACACAATATTCCAAGTGTGATCTGGCCAGAGTTCTACAGAGCTGCAACATCACCTCATGGCTCTTGAACTCAAAACCCCGCCAACACTCCATACACCTTCTTAACAACCCTATCGACGTGCGTGGAAACCTTGAGGAGGGATCTATGGACGTGGACCCCAAGATCCCTCCATTCCTCCACACTTCCTCTGATGACTACCCATTCCCTCCCTGCTTCATGTCCCCTCCTCACCTTGGAGTCCAGTTCCTCCTCCACTATAAAGAAAGATTTCCATTTCTGTGGTGACCCTCACGAATCTGATGATATTTCCCAACACTGTTGAAGACGTTGCTGATGTGTGGGAAACCCAGTGGCCATGTTCTGCACAGTAAGCTCCCATAAACAACAATGAGAAAACTGATTGGCTAACATGCTTTGTTGATGCCGGTTGAGGGCTAATGACACACGGGGAGCTCACCTGTTCCTCTGCAAAGTAACATCCATCAGGGAGGGTGGACAGGAACCTGTCTAATTGGCAGCTACAAGAGTGCAGCACTTCCACATTGAACCAACATTCCTTAGGTACAGCTACTCCATCAGGGCAGAACACTCTCTGTGACAGTGCGGCACTCCCTCAGTACTGCCCCTCCGACAGTGTGGCACTTCCTCAGTCCCCGTTAGCAGAAATACGTGCTTGAGCCTCAATAACCCATGAGTCATTGGCCACTGTGCCATGGCTGATTGGTGTTCATAGAGATACAATTTAGTTAAACATAAAACAAAGTTTTCCAGAGATAAGGGAAGGTGTAAGAAACTGGATTTTGGCTGGTTTGCTTTTGAAAGAACATACATGACCACAATGAAACAAATGTTCTCCTGTGTTCTGCCATTCTACGATTAATAGATCCATAGAGAATCATAGAGTCACACTGCATGGAAACAGCCCTTCAGTTCAACCTGTCCATGCCAACCAAGATGCCTATCTAAGCTAATCCCATTTCCCTGCGTTTGACCCGTATCCCTCTAATGTAACCCATGTACTTGTTCAAATGCCTTTTAAATGTAATTATAGACCCCCAGAAAGTCATCCCTCAGCCTCCTTCGCTCCAGGGAAAACGGGACTCTATTCTAGAGAGGTGTGCACACTAAAGGCAGAGAACAGTCATAATGAAACAGAAACAATCCTCAACAGTTAACAAAAACCAGAAGATGCTGGAAACACTCAGCAGGTCAGGCAGTACTTGTGGATAGAGAAACAGAGTTAATGTTTCAGTTCGATGACCCTTCCTCAGAATTGAAAGGTCATTGACCTGAATCATTAACTTTATCTCTCCCTGCACACACGCTGCCTGACCTGCTGAGCATTCCCGGCATGTTGTACTTGTAATTCTGGTTTCCAGTAGCTCTAGATTCTGCCTTTTGCTACTCAACCATTGAAATTGTCCTCCAGCCAACAAACTCCCCGTGGCAATGAAGGTAATTGATAAAGATAAGATTACAGAAATTAATTTTCTGCAACCTCTTTGTCTGATTATTTTGAACAGGTGACAAAACTAGTTAAAGAAAGAAAATTCTATCAAACTCCCAGGCTGGGTAGATTCTGCAGATATCAGCAACTTTGACAAGAGTCTGATTGCGAGGTTGCTGGAAGGAATGTGAGATGGGTTATCTGGAGAAGCAAGAGTTTAGTTCTTCTTTTGATTATTTCCAGCAAATCAAATGGGAGATAGCATTCTTCTCCCATTAATCTCTGTCTTTCCAAATTAATTTGATTGTTTTCAGTTGAAAGAGTCGTGCTGTTACTCAATTAGCTCATAACCAGGCAATGTTACAAATTTGAAAAGCAAACGATACTGCAGATGCTAGAAATCTGAAATAAAAACAGAAAACATTCAGCAGGTCGGGGAGCATCTGTGGAAAGAGAAATGGAGTTAATATTTCACGTTGTACAGAGGGCACTGTTCACCTGCAGATCCCACCCAAGATGCTGAACAAATGGGAGTCTGTGGGAGGATGGCAAGAGCTTTCCTCTAGAAGGACGTGTGCACTGGACAGCAGACTTGGAGCAATCAAGATGGCATCACACTCTCCAGGGTTGGTATGGGTTATATACAAAGCTTTCTCTGTGTTGTTCCACCACACAGCCCCAGTGCAGTGACAATGTGGGTTAAGTACAGAGTAAAGCTTCCTCTATACTGTCCCATCACATGATCCTAAGGCAGGGGCAATGCAGGTTAGATACAAAGTAAAGCTTCCTCTACATTGAACAATCAAACTCTCTCTGGACAGCTGCAGTGTGGTTTAAATACAGAGTAAACATCTCCCTACACTGTTCCATCACACATGCCTAGAGCAGGGCCAATGTGGTTAGATACAGAATAAAGCTCCCACTACATTGTTCCATCAAACATTCTCCAGAGAGCTATAGTGCAGCTTATATACAGAGTAAAGCTCCCTCTACACTGCTCCTCCACACGTGCCTAGGACCTTTGGCCCAACTGGTCCAATGTGGGTTAGATACAGAGTAAAACTCCCTTTGCATTGTACCATCAAACACCCTCAGGGCACCTGCAGGGTGGCTAATATACAGAGTAAAGCTCCCTCTACACTGTCCTATCACATGCTGTTAGGGCAGGTTAAATACAACGCATTCCTGTGAGGAATGGTTTGGGTTGTCATAGAGTCATACAGCATGGAAATAGGTCCTTTGGCCCAACTGGTCCATGCCGAACAAGATTCCCATCTATGTTGGATCCATTTGTCTGCTTTTGCCCATATCCCTCTAAACCTTTCCTATCCATGTACCTGTTCGAGTGCCTTTGAAATACCTGTCCCACTCCATTGCCCAGAGGGTTTATGACTAGAACACCCAAACTAATTTTAATGCAGCATTTCCAGAAAGGTGAACAGACAGCTGGTATGACAAGTGCTAAACGAATGCCACACTGGAAATATCGAGAGACAAGGTGGGACACACTGGGACTTTTGAGGCTGGGTTGCAGATTTGCAAAGAACATTGCATTTATATCAATCTTAATGTGTCACTCAATGCATCAATCATTCATTTAGTTGATTGCTGTTCTCTAGAGTTAGTATCTCAAGGGGCAACATAAATCAGATGGAATCCTTTGCGCTCAGTCTGAAGGCTTGAGCAATCCACAGAGAGTAAGACAAAGCCAGTGGCAGTCAGCATCTCCATGGCAACCAATTAGCAAGATTCAGGAATAAGACTCCCTGAAAGCTAAATTCCCAGTCCTCATTACAAGAATTCAGTAATGGTTTAGTATCATCTGGGTGTCCAAGGGTTAGGATTTAAGAGTTGATAATTAGTAGCTACGAAACTTGGTTTTTCAGTTTTCTGAAAGAGGAATGATAGGAGTTTTTGGTGAGAACAGAGGGAATGGGAAATGCTTTTCAAAGAGCTAGCACAGGTAGGATGGGATCAATGGCCTTGGTCTAGTGTCATACCCTGATTCCATGAAATCAGCTGGAAGTCCATTCCACGAAGAGAGTTGTTTCCCAGCCAGCCACTCGCAAATGAGGCGTACTGAGGAACAAGCAATCTGCTGGAGGAACTCAGCGGGTCGAGCAGCATCTGCCGGGGGCAGAGGAACTGTCGACGTTTTGGGTCGAAACCCTGCATCGGGACCTGAAACCTCGACAGTTCCTCTCCCCCCGGCAGATGCTGCTCGGCCTGCTGAGTTTCTCCAGCAGATTGTTGGTGGCTCCAAATTCCAGCATCTGCCATCTCCTGTGTCTCCGCCTGGTATTGAGGATTGTGGTAGGGGAAGGAGTCAGTGTTCTCCACTGTTGATTCCATTGCTTGTCCTGGCTCTCGTTGGATCGTGCCGAAGGGAGGAAGCGATGGTTTAGACGCACCAAGCTTTGGCCAGAGTCTGTTAAATGGGAAACCACACTTTCAGGATGAGATACCAGTGGTGTTCCCATACCGTTTGGCTGGGATGGATCTAACCTGTGTTGTTAACATTGTGTAGTCTCTGTAATGCCCAGCACTCCTGACTACACAACATTACACAGGCTATACCACATTAGCAAACATTACACAGACAAAGAAGCTTCACCCAATCTTAACTGCCCCTTAACTGTCACATTATTTTACCCTATCGGTGAAATTCCCTGATCGCGAGTCTGTCCCTGAGAATCAGGATCAGGAAATTGGGGTGAAATAATGTGGCAGTTACAGTCAGATAGAGTCAAAGGGTCATACAGCACGGAAACAGGCCCTTCAGCCCAACCCGTCTGTGCCGAACAAGATTCCCACCTAAGCTAGTCCCATTTGCCCACATTTTGCCCACATCCCGCTAAACCTTTCCCATCCATGTACCTGTCCAAGTACCTTTTAAATGGTGTTACTGTACCTGCCTCAACCACTTCCTCTGGCAGCTTGTTCCATACACTGACCACTCTCTAGGTGAAAAAGTTGCCCCTCAGGTTCCTATTAAATCTCTACCCTCTCCCTAAAACCTATGCCCTCCAGTTTTTGAACACCCAACCTTGGGAAAAAGACTGTGCACATTGACCCTATCTATGCCCCTTTATGATTTTATACACCTCGATAAGATCACCCCTCATCATCCCACGCTCTAACGAAAAAAATCCCAACCTGCTCAACCTCTCTCCATAACTCAGTCCCTCGAGTCCCAGCAAGATCCTCGTAAATCTCCTCTGAACCCTCTCCAGCTTAACGGCATTTTTCCTATAAGCAGGGCAACCAAAACTGAACACAATATTTCAAATGCGACCTCACCAACGTCTTGTATAACTGCAACATAACATCCCAACTTCTATAGTTAATGCCCTGATGAAGCTTCTTTGTCAGTATAATGACAGCTGTTCTCTACTGCAATACCAGGCCAGTGTGGTCAGAGACCCCACACCTGCAGGGTGGGATCATTGACCACTGCCATTGTGAATGGGATTAGACACAGATCATTGCTGGAAATCTCAAACTGTCTTCCCCAAACAGGGTAGGGAGAGGAAACTTGTAGAAGAAATCTGGGTTGAATTGTGGCCAAAATGTGAGATTGGAGACAAAAAGACGAAGCTCCCCAGACCCTGTCCCACTCAGCTGAAGACCCCTGAAAATGTGGTTTCCTGGGAGAAACTAAAGGACAGAGAGGAGGCCTGAGAACAATTTGGGTAAATTTGTTTCTGTCTTAGACCTGAACTCTTGTCAATGGTGATGGGTACAGAAGATCAGTCTCACAGAATGTTCTGTGTGGGATAGCTTTATTCCAAACCTCTTCAGAACACTCTCTTCACTAGCTTTCAAAGTCTATCATGTCACTGAGAGGAGACATTGATGTAATTCTACTTGTCTTTCGCTCCGCTGGTTGCTTTCACATCTGACATTGTGTGTTGGCAACAAAACGTGCCTGCCTTTAATATTTTTTCCTCTTTTTGAAAGGGGATTTTCCTGAGCTCCCTGTTACCCTTATGTCTCCCAACCAACTAAAGCCCACAGAAAGCTTTGACTTGGATACAAGCCAAAAGACCCAAGCACCATTGAATTTGTATGGATGCACCATAGAAAGCATCCTGAGCGGATGCATCACAGCTTGGTATGGCAACTGCTCTGCCCGGGACCGCAAGAAATTGCAGAGAGTTGAGGACACAGCCCAGTCCATCAGGCAAACCAGCCTCCCCTCCATTGACTCCGTCTACACTTCCTGCTGCCTCGGGACAGCAGCCAACCCCTCCCACCCCGGACATTCTCGTTTCTCCCCTCTCCCATCGGGCAGAAGATATAAAAGCCTGAGAACACAAACCACCAGACTCAAGGACAGTTTCTACCCTGCTTGAACGGACCTCTCATACACTAAAAGATGAAATCTTGAACTCTTAATCTCCCACTCCACCTCATTGTGGCCCTTGGTCCTTATTTGTCTGCCTGCTTTCTCTGTAACTTCTCTGTAGGCACTTTCTCTGTAACTGCAACACTACGTTCTGCATTCTGTTTTCTTTTCACTACCTTGATGTAACTATGTATGGCATGATCTGACTGGATGGCACGCAAAGCAAAAGCTTTTCACTGTATCTTGGTACATAGGACAATAATAAACCAATGCCAAGACCGTTGTGAAGCGATCTTGGAGCGAGTATCAAGAGGGAATGGGACCTGAGGCTTGTCACAGGTCACACTGTCTCTACACCAGCTGAATGGGGAAGTGAACCAGATCTGGCTTGTGGTTCTTGGCTGTTGGAAACTGATGCTCTCATTGGTTGAGAAAGCTTTGTAAACCACAGGTTTTCCTGGGATGACGGTGGGTTTGTCGTATGAGGGGAGAGTTTAGAAGAATGTAACTGGATCTCATTGAAACATGCAACATTTTTACCGAGCTTGACAAGGCAGATGCAGAGTTGACGTAAGATAAGATAACATTTCTTTATTGGTCACCTGTACATCAAAACACACAGTGAAATGCATCTTTTTGCGTGGAGTGTTTTGGGGGCAGCCCGCAAGTGTCATCACACTTCCCGTGCCAACATAGTATGCCCACAACTTCCTAACCTCTACATCTTTGGAATGCGGGAGGAAACCAGAGCACCCGGAGGAAACCCACACAGACACGGGGAGAACGTACACACTCTTTACAGATAACAGCCGGAACTGAACCCGGATCACTGGTGCTATAATAACATTACGCTAACCGCTACAGGGTCACAGTCTCAAAATAAGGAGTTGACCATTCAGGAGTGAGATGAGAAGTTTCTTCACCCAGAGAGCAGTGAATCTTTGGAATGTTCTACCCAGGAGAGCTGTGGAGGTTCAGTATATTCAAGGCAGAAATTGATAGATTGTTATAGATTAAGGGAATCAAGGGATACAGGATTGGAAGCAAGGAATTGGCACTCAGGTAGAAGATCAGCCGCAATCCTATCAGACATGAGGAGCCGGATGGCTTGGTGCTTTCTTACATGCTCATGCTTAGACCACAGCTAGAATTTTTCTGGGCACAGTATCTTAGGCGGGAATCCAAGTCTTCAGGGGTGGTGCAGAGAAAAAATATTAGCATGGTACCAGGAATGAGGGACCTTAGTTAGTGGAGAGATTGGTGAAGCTAGAGATATTGTCTACACTGAGGAGAGTTCAGAGAAATCCTGAAGGGTTTTGAAAGAGTGAAAAAGAGGAGACGTGCCATGAATTACACCACAAACTGTGGTATCACATTCACTGTAGAATCACATACTTCAGCCCTGGAATTTATTCCACTTACTACCACCCAGGAATGAATTTTGAGGTAACTGGGTCCATTATAAGATAAGATATCTTTATTAGTCATATGTATATCGAAACACACAGTGAAATGCATCTTTTTGCGTAGAGTGTTCTGGGGGCAGCCCGCAAGTGTCGCCACACTTCCAGCACCAACATAGCATGCCCACAGCTTCCTAACCCGTACGTCTTTGGAATGCGGGAGGAAACCGGAGCACCCGGAGGAAACCCACACAGACACAGGGACAACATACAAACTCCTAACAGACAGCAGCCGGAATTGAACCCAGGTTGCTGGCACTGTAATAGTGTTACGCTAACCACTACGCTCTGTAACTGGAGTACAGGGAGTCAAGGCAGCTAGTTAACGTTAACTGGCTTTGGGGAGGGGAATAATGTCGAGTCATTCAGCAGCCTGCACTAATGATCTAGAGATGTGAGTTCGAATCCTGTCATGGCAACTGGTGAATTTAAATTCCGTTCACTAAATAAATCTGAAATTAAGAAAAGATCTGGAACCTCTAACAGTGACCTTGGCTACTGTGTAAACATATGTAATTCCAGATCTCCATGGAGTTCAAAATCAAACCTCTTCATCCAGTCTGCCCCATACAGTAAAATTCCGGTAATCCACTATCCCGTTTTTTGGAAATCCCGATGATTCAACATCTGATGCACCAGGCCCTTTTCCGATGCTGACTTTAAATGCACCCTATTCCCACACCACCTTAAACTCACATAGTTCTCTGCGAAATTTATTATAATGCAGTGTAACATCCAAAGAAAGTACATTGGTGTATTAATATAAGTAACATCCAGTAGTCTGGAAAATCCGCCAATCTGGCAACACCAAGTCGCAAGGGGATTGGTATTGGTTTATTATTGTCACTTGTACCGAGGTACAGTGAAAAACTTGTCTTGCATACCGATCGTACAAATCAATTCATTACACAGTGCATTGAGGTAGTTCAGGGTAAAAACAATAACAGAATGCAGAGTAAAGTGTCACAGCTACAGGAAAGTGCATTGCAGGTAGACAATAAAGTGCAAGGTCAAACAAGGTAGATTGTGAGGTCAAGAGTCCATCTCATCCTATAAGGGAACCATTCAATAGTCATCAAGGTCAAATTATCAGGGTATAACTGATGTGATAACAATGTGGTTGATTCTGAAACACCAATCTGGAAATCATTGTGAAAAGTATTTAATGAGACAAATGTTCTGGATGGTGGATGACTATCACTTCTCAAGGGCAGAGTGTGTGACAACTGTTGGCCTTGTTAGTAGTGCCCTATGACTAAGAGAAAAAATCCAAAGAGATCCTTTTCCACAAGCTGTGATCTGGACACACCGAGTTGATTAAATAGCAACTTCCATCAAGAATTGGATTAATATTAGAGGTGGAAAATGTGTAGAGCTTCAGGGAAAGAGCAGGTGACTGGGACTAACTGGAGAGCTCTTTCCAAGAGCTGGCACAGGCATGATGGGCTGAATGTCCTTGTTTTTACATTGACAATCAGCACAGGGCAGTGAGCGATTTGATTTTGGCACAGAACCATCTACAAATTAGCAGTTACTGCACTTCAGGATTAATTCAGTGAGTAAGATGTTTTGAGACACATTGATGTGTAGGTCACGACATAAAATGTAAGTATAATATTATCTGATAGTGGCTTTCCATTGGGTCCTTAGGCAGAGAAGGTTTACATCAGCTGAGCTGGGCTGAATTGGTTGTGGAGTTTCTGCATACCACATTATGAGTGGATGATGAGAATTAGAATTCAGTTACAATACCAAGAGAGGTATTGGCATCACTGTATCGTCAATGATTGAAGAGCGTGCAATCCATTTTACATCAATCTAATTTATCAACATAGAAAATAACAAATCATCTATTCAATCAACATGTCTTTTAGCATGGAAAACAATAAACAGAGTCTACTTAAATCATTGAAAAATACATTGTCTATAAACTCATTATTCTTTAATGAACAAGCAGTCTTTTAAGATAAGATAAGATATCTTTATTAGTCACACGTACATCAAAACACAGTGAAATGCATCTTTTGCGTAGAGTACTCTGGGGGCAGCCTGCAAGTGCCGCCACGCTTCCGGCGCCAACGTAGCATGAGCACAACTTCCTAACCTGTACGTCTTTGGAATGTGGGAGGAAACCCACGCAGACACGGGGAGAACGTACAAACTGCTTACAGACAATGGCTGGATTTGAACCGGGGTCGCTGGCACCGTAAAGCATTAAGCTAACTGCTACACTACCGTAACCCAACAAACAGTCTATTTAAAATAGAACACTAAGAACAACAATGTATGGCATTCATGCTTGAAACTGCAGCAAAATCTCCTAACAACAGCAGCATTACTTCTTCCACAAGTTGCAGAGATTGGAGGAGAGCTTACGCATAACCACTTGTAGCTGCAACCAGGCATGACTGAAGGGGAGGGTGTTACTCAATAAGCTTCATTCTGACCAGAACTTGTTGTATCCGTGTGCATAGCCTTACAAAAATTATTATGATGGAACTTATATTGCTCAGAAGCTTGTGAGAACTATTTTATAAATTCAGAAGCTTTACACAACATAAGGGGCCATTCTCTTGCTGATATGGGGACCCTTTTGCCTTATTGAATTGACAATGTCATTACTATAAATGGTCACATCTTATGGTTGATTGGGGGGTGATAGTTCCTTTGAAGTTGCCAACTACTGGGGACTTCCTTTCTCCGCTCCACAGCCACCGTGCATGGTTCAGCACTCAATTGCAGGACAATGGTGTTAACCAAAGACTGAGAGAGAAATCTCCCACAGACAATGAAGTGTTTTCGAGAGTAAACTCCGATAACCCAGCATCCGATTGTTCGGAAATCCAATGTTCACTCATTAGTTTGGAACATCAACTGAGAGTCCAGAGTGCAAGCAGAGTGTACGGTCCGAACCAGGTGCAGGTTAGAGGCCGGTGTGTGGCCAGAGCCAGGGTTGGGATTTGGAACACCAGGGATGTGGGTGGGTGGGTGGGTGGGATGGTTTGTGACCGGAGCTGGGGTTTTGTATATTTCCCTCTCCCTTTAAACTCACCGGTTTCACTGGAAAATTCGCAACACTACTGTGTAACATGTAAAAAAAAAAGTGAAATTAAAGTGGATGGGTATTAACATCCGGATTTATCATGAGATATTGGCCCTAGATTCCTGTCACAAGAGTTCGAACTCTGCTTGAAGTGCTAGCCAGGTGACTCCAGGTTAGCTCCCAGGTGACAACACTTTGTTCTGTGCTGTGTCTGGGCTGAAGGTATGGTTGTCGTTGGTTGGTACACAGAAAAGATTTCAGGCTAACTCAGTGACCGAGAGAGAAGGCACTCTGATGTGGCATTACAACTCCTGGGCCAGAAGGGGAGGAAATGAAAACATTCCCTTTATCTGGGCAACTCCAGCATGAAGGATCTGTGCTTAACTCTTTATATTAGGAGGGAGCGTTAATTGGAGTGTTTGCATTCAAATACCACACAGCTTGAACTCTTGATCTCCCAATCTACCTCATTGTGGTCTGTGCACTTTATTTGTCTACCTGCACTGCACTTTCTCTGTAACTGCAGCATTATATTCTTCATTCTGTTTTCTTTTCACTTCCTCAATGTAATTATGTATGGCATGATCTGTTTGGATGGCACACAAAACAACAGCTTTATCTGTATCTCGGTACACGTGACAATAATAAACCAATAATAATTGGACACTGCCCAGCGCGTCACGGAAACCAGCCTTTACCTCTCGCTGCCTTGGCGAAGCAGCCAGCATAATCAAAGACCCCACCCACCCGGGTCACTCTCTGTTCTCTCCTCTCCATCAGGCAGAAGATACAGGAGCCTGAGGGCACATACCACCAGGCTCAAGGACAGCTTCTATCCCACTGTGATAAGACTATTGAATGGTCCCCTTATACGATGAGATGGACTCTTGACCTCACAATCTACCTTGTTGTGACCTTCCACCTTATTGTCTACCTGCACTGCACTCTCTGTAGCTGTGACACTTTACTCTGTACTGTTATTGTTTTTACCTGTACTACCTCAATGCACTCTGTACTAACTCAATGTAACTGCACTGCGTAATGAATTGATCTGTACGATTGGTATGCGAGACAAGTTTTTCACTGTACCTCTGTACAAGTGGCAATAATAAACCAATACTAATAATAGACACTAGCAGACACTAGAGTGAACGCTAAAGAAGCCTCCAGATGTTTGTCCTTCACCCACTTACCAAAGTGGCCTCTTGTGCTAAGTGTGGTCTAACCCAGCACTTCAGTCTAAGGCCCCATCTGAAACTCTGAGGCACCTCTTAACACTTTGTGGGAAATCTTTGTCAAATATGCATGTACTCCGTGTTTATGTGAGCAATGTCACACACACACACGACGGAAACATGTATAGACACTTGAACAGTCACACACATGAACAGTCGGACACCTAAATAGATCATAGGCGCATGAACACACATCAGGCACAATACCATACATGTACATACAATTTGGCACATGCTTGGACACAAACACAGAGAGTTGCACACACTCATGCACAAATGCACAGACATTCAAATGCACAGACATAATCCTGCATTACATACATGTACGTACATCCACAGCTACATACATATGCATTCAAGCATACCGGAGACTCATGCACACACATACACGCCTCTAGAGATCAGGCCCTTTAATCGAGATACATAACCTGTTTTGCACTTGAAAAAGATGTCGCATTTTCATGAATCCACATTTGAAATTGTAATTGCAACTATTTCTGACCAGGCCTATTTTAATCCTTTTCCTGTGTGAATAGGGGTGCGGAGAATGAAAGGGATTGTGGAATAAATGAATAGCGGAATATTGCGAGTTGGAGGCAAACCGGATACCACTTACTCAACCTCGAGCACAGCCCTCATAAAAATACAGCCCTTTAATCACCAGCCTCATCTCCATTCCTCAGTTGTGCTTTATTTTTCCGATACCAATGATATTTAACAAGATTACTCAGACCCACAGTCCAGGACTTTGAAGAATCCAGGGATTAGAGGGTTTTGCAGAGAATCAGGTGTTTTGATTTCTGGTAAGAGATCAGAGCAGAGCTTTTAATTTCCCCCTTTTTTCTTTTGTTAATTAAAGGTGACCGAATTATTGAGTGTACATAATCGTCATGAATGAGGAGGATTGGATGAAAAGAGATATACTCTTTTTGTTAAAAGAGATTTTTATTATTTATTCATGGTATAAGGGATGACATTTATTGCCCATCCATTGGGAAGTTGGTGGTGAGCCGCCTACTTGCAGGTGCTGTTGGAGAGGATGTTCCTGTATTTAAACCCCGGAATGATGAAGGAAAGGTGATCTTTTTCCGAGCCAGGACTGTGCGTGACTTGGAGGGTCACCTGTGGGAGGTAGTCTTCCCATGTGCCTCTGACCTCCTTGGTGGTGGAGGTCACAGATTTGGGAGGTGCTCTCAGAGTAGCCTAGGTGAGTAATTGCAGGGCATTTTGTGGACGGTGTACACTGCAGCCACTGTGCACCGGAGGCGGGGGCACTGAATGTTTAGGGTGGTGGATGGAGTGTCAATCAACTGGGCTGCTCCGTCCTAAATAGTGTCGAACTTCTTGAGAGTTGTTAGAATTGCATTCATGCAGTCACGTGGAGTGCTCCATCACACTCCTGACTGGTACCTGGTAGATAGGCTTTGGGTGTATGGAGGTGAGTCACTGACTGTGGGATCCTCAGTGTCTCTTATATCCACAGTATTTAAGTGGATGGTCCAGTTCAATGATCCCCTCTGTCCCAGTGGCAAGCAGACAGGAGCCTGGGATGGTCATTCGAGGATCTAACATTGGTTGTTGAATGTCCCCGCACGTTCTCACCTTCAACAACGGGGTCACCTGCATTTTGAATTCAGAGTTTCAAGTTGGAGGCCCAGAAAATGGGTGAACCTATCTTTTTGGCTTGTCCTGTAGATCAGTCTCCAGACCCTGATCGCCCGCCAGAGGTGTGGTCCATCTAGTTACAGTTAATCTGTGGCTTTTTCTGCTTGCTCTTGGTAAGCAAAATGATTTTGTGCGTGTTTGTGTTTGTGTGTGTGTGTGTGTGCTTGTGTGTGTGTGTGCATCCATGTGTTTGTGTGTGTGGATGTGTGTGTGTGTGTGTGTGTTTGTGTGTGTGCGTGTGCGGATGTGTGCGCGCGCGCGTACATGTGTGCATGTGTGTGTGCTTGTTTGTCCCTGTGTTTTGTGGTGCGTGCGAGTGTGACATTGTTCGAAGGTCTGTGAGCCGGCTGCTGTGAGCTCCCAGTGTGTACCAGACGGTGAAAGACCTCCCATCAACACAGTTAGATGATGAAACAGAAACTCATCCAGCCCCACGTTGGGGCTGCTGTGGGTCCTGAATTGTTCTCTAAGGTGAATTCCTGTTAATAACCACCTGCTGTTCTAACGAAGGGGCCAGCCCAGCGGGTGGCTGTGTGGTCCAGGCACGTGGACGTGAACAGACTCCCGGGGAGGAGAGGCGGGGGTAGGGGGGCAGGGGGGGCCGTCTGTGGTGAAACCTGTGATCAGACGACCAGCAGACCCACCAGGACGCACCATCTGTGAGGGACAGAGGTAGACATGTGGGCATGCAATGGGTCTGACAGCGTGATTTGAATCGCAGATTAGGCAAGCAGACACTCAACGGACAGGCAGGGAAACAGGGAGTGACAGGAACTGCCAGAGAGCGCCACATAATGACAGAAGTAAATGAAGAGAGGCAGAAGGGGCAAAGGCATGATTTAAATGTATGGGGGCCCCTATGCAGACGAGCGAGAGATACACTGGAAGCTCACTAGCACCATACGGAGGTTGTCAATTATCGTTCTGGAGCCTGTCCGATGTGACAGCTGTATACTTGACTGTCCTCTCACCGCCTTTCCCAAGTCCTGTGTCCAATAGAGCACTGTTCTGTCTCCATCCCAGGAGGGGTCGGGTACACGGCGCCAACTCTAAGCATCCTACAGGTGAAGTGTTGTACATGGGGGGGGGGGGGGTACGAAGCGACTGCTGCCCTCTCAAGTGGGTACCAAATATTTCATGGCTGCTGTTCTGTGGGAGAGCAGGGGGAGCAGTGGTCTGGGGAGGGGGTGATGGTAAGCAGTATTTATTCCGCAATCATAGATTCATAGAGCAGCACAGCATGGATACAGGCCCTTCGGCCCAACCAATCAATGCCACCTAGCTAATCCCAATTTCCTGCATTTGGTCCATATCCCTCCAGGTCCCTCCTCTCCATGTACTTATCCAAGTACTTCTTAAATAATACTATTGTGCCTGCCTCAATAACTTCCTCTGGCAGCTCATTCCATACACTCACCACCAATGACATTTAAAGAAAGGTTGCTTAGTGGGAGCTTGCTGTGCACAAATTGGCCACCATGTTTCCTGCATTACAGCGACCACACTTCAGGAGTGGTATATTGGCTGCAGAGTGCCTTGTGACTGCCCAAGGGGCCAAACCTTCTGTATTGATACCCATTGTTGTACCAGTACGGGTCAAAGTCAAGGTCGAGGTTATTATCACATGCACAAGTACGTGTCCACCGGTGCAATGAAAAACTTACTTGCAGCAGCATCACAGGCACAGAGCATCAGATACACAACGTTCACAAGAAAAACATAAATCAACAACATAAATTATACAAGAAAGAGCACAGTTAGAACAAAAAAAAAGAAAACATAAGGTTGTGCCGGTTGGTTCAAGAACCGAATGGTTGAAGGGAAGTAGCTGTTCTTGAACCTGGTGGTGTGAGACTTCAGGCTTCTGTACCTCCTGCCCGACAGGTGAAGGGGAATGCCAATGCACAGCAGTACTAAGTGCCTGGGCAATGTGTACCACGGTCTTGTGGTTCTGTGCTTTGGGACTGGGCTGACAACTGGAGTCTGTCTGCCACTTGTCAATTGCTGACAGTTCACTCTCGCTCCGCTGATGGGGTTTTGATTTTCTTCCCGGTTGGACGTGGGTTTCAAAACAAGCTATTGTTTTGCCATGTTAGTTGTTGGACC
Organism: Pristis pectinata; assembly: GCF_009764475.1. NCBI lineage: Eukaryota > Metazoa > Chordata > Chondrichthyes > Rhinopristiformes > Pristidae > Pristis > Pristis pectinata. Next base: position 10,115,568 of record NC_067437.1, read on the forward strand.
AGCAGTTGGATCCCTCACAGTTGGATCAGACAAATCCTATGCATGGTCATAAAAGGCAGTTGGAACATTTACACCGTATGTTTTAGCTTCCAAACAACAAGATGAGAGGCCTTTTCTGATCCGAGCTCACACCCGCACCCATCCACCCATCACCCCTGTCTTTGTGGTTCCACTGGACCTTGTCCACAGTGACTCCATTTTGCAACGTTCAAATCTCCCATGTCCCTCCTTGACCTCTGCCTTCCCCCCAAGTTCTGGCCTCAACCATCCCCCGCATGAACCACTCCACCATTGCTGGCTGTGCCTTCAGCTCCTGGGGGGGCCCAAGCTCTGGAACTCCCTCTGTAAACCCCTCCATCATCATTAGCACAGTCCTTGAAACCTCCTGTTGGAGCCATATTCTAACAAGCACCCACACCCTGACTTGAGGCCACTTTGGACGGTAATTTATCCACTGTTTATTCATGCTGAACATGCAATGAGCAACAAACACGTCCTTAGTACACACAGTGATGCTGCATTAGAGCTGATGCCTTGCAGCTCCAGTGACTCAGGTTCAATCCTGATCTCTGATGCTCTCTGTTTTTTCAAAAAGGAGATTTATTTACATAGTTAGATGCTGACATAATTTTCATCAAAATATTACACGGTTCTCAAATTAGAACATGGTCATCCTTGTCCAGGATGAACTCCAGCCCCTGAGGTGGCCACTGGTCCCTGAAGGCCTCCAAAGAGCCAGTGGTCACCCCCTCTCCAGTGGCACCCGGGTACTGGTGTATCCTGGGCTTGGGGGGAGTCCTCGGTGGCCCACTACCTGGACCTGTGAATGACCCCTTTGGTCAATTGAGAGGAGGTCCCCAATTGACTCACCTCCCCCTCCACCCCCTACCCCTGGCCCCTTCACATCAGGCGTCCAAAGAACAGGAGACCTGTGACCACACGGTTTTCCCCCGGGTGCTCCAGTTTCCTCCCACATCCCAAAGATATGCAGGTTGGTAGGTTAATTGGCCGCTGTGTGCAGGCCATTGGTAGAATCTGGAGGGAGTTACTTGGAATGGGAAGATAAGATAAGGTAAGAAGGTAAGATATTTTTTAGTATTAGTTTTATAAGGTACCTTTATTGTTATCTTAATTTAAGGTGTTGTTCCTCCAACCTGCATCTGGCCTCAAGGTGGCAGTAGAGGAGGCCGTGGATGGACATGTCAGTACGGGAGTGGGATGCAACCCTTTCAGTGAGCACAGGAGGTGAACAGACTCGTGGTGATTTGGGACGCAGAGTGTGGAGGAAGGAAACCCATCCAAAGGTGCATTGGAGTAGTTGAGCGTGCAGGTAACAAAGGCTTGGATGAGACATAAGACGTAAGATAAGACATTTCTTCATTAGTCACATGTACATCGAAACATACAGTGAAATGCATCTTTTGCGCAGAGTATTCTGGGGGCAGCCCGCAAGTGTCGCCACACTTCCGGCGCCAACATAGCATGCCCACAATTTCCTAACCCGTACGTCTTTGGAATGTGGGAGGAAACCTGAGCACCGAGAGGAAACCCACGCAGGCATGGGGAGAAGGTACAAACTCCTTACAGACAATGGTTGGAATCGAACCCGGGTCGCTGGCGCTGTAATAACGTTACGCTAACCGCTACATAGGTGCTTGATGGTCAGCACGGAACTGGTGGGCCGAAGGGCCTGTTTCAATGCTGTACAGGGCAAAGTCCCACTGCCACAATGAAGGATTGTTTCACTGTCAAAGATGACATCAGAATGTATCATGTATCCGAAGGAGAAGATGTTTATTTACAGGAGAGCTTACCAACTATCTACCTGTTGAGACTTTAAGACTTGCTGTAAACTGGCTGCCTATGAAACTGTTACGTTATCTGAGGAGCAGGCACACCACATGAAACTGCTGTCCAATAGCATCACAATATGTACATGCTTCAGGGCATCCTAAAGGCTTTTGCATCCAATGATATACTTCCTGAGGTGTAATCATTGGTATAACGTAGAGAATGCAGTAAAGCACAGTAAGCTCCCATAAACAGCAATGAGTGGCCAGATCATCTGTGTTAATGATGTGTTGGTTGAACCAGGACACTAATGATGACTGCCTTCACCAACCTCCTTGGCTTTTCCCTGAAATGGTGGCTATGGGAACTTTCATGTCTGCCTAAGAGACAGCATATTTGACAATGTCTATTGGCTGCGATGTTAATATGAGGCCCTCCGTGCTCTCACACGTAGACATAAATAAAACACGGCCAATAATTCGAAAGAACGCAAGGAGAGCTCTCAGTGTCCTGGGGCAAAAATACATTCCTCACTGAACACCATAAACCAGGCGCTACATACCCTGCTTAGAGCTTACAACACATTCTAAGATTATACATTGCCGGGAATCAAATGTTCGGATCACTTACCTCCTGGTGGGATTACTTCCCTGTTTGTGGGAGCTTGCTGTGCATAAATCAGCTGCCATGTTGCCTACATTACAACAGTGACTGCACTTCATTGGGATGTCCTGAGCAAAATAAGATGCAGGTTCTCTTTTCCGTTCTTTCTGACTTTTGCTGTCTTTCCCTGTCCCTCTCTTCTAAACCCTCCCCCCCCTTTCCTCTCTCTTTCTTCCTCCCCTTTGTCGCTTTCTCACTCACGTTCTCTCTTGTTCTTTCATCTGTGCCTACTAACTAATGATGTGTTTGAGGTGTTTTGTGTGCACCTAATGGTATATTTCCAGCCTATTGAATTTTCAAGCGTAGGCTAAGAGTGGTAGAGTGGCGCAGTTAACAGAACTGCTGCCTCACTGCGCAAGAGACCCGGGTGCAATCCTGATCTCGGGTGCTGTCTGTGTGGAGTTTGCACGTTCTTCCTGTGACTGCTTGAGTTTCCTCCCACATCCCAAAAAGTATTCCAAAAGCTGATTGGCCACTATAAATTGTCCCTGGCATGTATGTGAGTGGTAGAATCTGGGCGGAGTTGACAAGAATGTGGGGAAGGATAAAAATTAGGATTAATGTAGGATTAGTGTAAATAGGTGGTTGGTAGTCAGCATGGACTCGATGGGCTGAAGGGCCTGTTTCTATGCTGTATCTCTCTGTCTCTAATTTCTTCACTTGAGTTAAAAAGTTGACTGTCTCAGTCTGTGTCAGTGAGTATTAGGGCCCTTTGCAAAGGCACTCTCCTCAATCCATTGGAAGCTCTCTATTCATTCAGTGTATCCCTGGGACAGAGGGAAGTTTACTCATCATTTCCCGGATTTTGGCCTCAATCTTGTCATATTAAACGGTCTGTTTAAGTGCCTGTCGACTTCTTCTTATTTCTGGATACGGAATCTTGGTTTAACTGACGGCAGGATCACACCTCCCGAATGCAGTGTGCATCGATTGGGCCAGAACACAGGAACTGCTGGGGATGATTCATATCTTACACCCCGAATCATGAAGAAAATGGTTTATTGAGAGGATGCACATTATGAACAGGAATAATTTGCTCAGGGAACGGGTGGAAAATGGAATCAGGAGGAAGCCATTCACCGTTTAAAGTTTGTTCATCAGGGCTGGACGATATCTCAATTCCTCCCTCCAGAATGAGTTCCATGTCCCTTAGTATTCTTGCCCAATGATGATAGACCAAGCTTTTCCGACAGTCGGAATCTTTTTCCCAGGGTAGAAATGTCAAATACTAGAGGGCATGCATTTAAGCTGGGGGGCGGGGGGAGTTTAAGGGAGATGTGCGGGGCAGGTTTTTTTACACAGAGAGTGGTGGGTGCCTGGAACAGGCTGCCAGGGATAGTGGTGGAAGCAGATACGATAGTGGCTTTTAAGATGTTTTCAAATCGACACATGAATATACAGAGAATGGAGGGCTATGGCTCATGTACCGGCAGAAGAAATTTAGCTTAATTCAGCATCGTGTTTAGCACAGATATTGTGGGCCAAAGGGTCTGTTCCTGTGCTGTACGGTTTGATGTTCTATGTTCAACCTCAACTTTTTAGAATGTCCAACCAAACTACAGCCTTGACAACTTTTTGGGGGTTTTTCACATTGCAGATTTCCACCCCCATTTTTCCTGAAGAATTGCTTCGTGATGTAACCTCTGAATGACCTTTGAAAGATGCCATTTAGCTGGAAAGAGTGCAGAGGAGATTTATGAGGATGTTGCTGGGACTTGAGTTATGGAGAGAGGTTGACCAGGTTGGGGCTTTTTTCACTGAAACATAGAAGAATGAGGGATGATCTTGCAGAGACGTATAAAATCACGAGGGCCATAGATAGGGTGAATATGCATGGTCTTTTCACTAGGCTTGGGGAATCAAGAACCAGAGGGCATAGGTCTAAGGTGAGAAGGGAGAGATTTAGTAGGAACTTGATGGGCAACTTTTTCACCCAGAGAATTGTCCATATATAGAATGAGCTGCCAGAGGAAGTGGTTGAGGCAGGTGCATTAACAACATTTAAAAGGTACTTGGACAGGTACATGGATAGGAAAGGTTTAGAGGGATACGGCAAATGGGACTAGCTGTGATGGGAATCTTGGTTGGCATGGACCAGTTGGGCCGAAGGGCCTGTTTCTGTGCTGAATGACTCTATGACCTGACTCAAATTTTAGAATCATACAGTATGACTTAGGGTCACACAGCACAGAAACAGGCACTACAGCCTCCCATGTCTCTGCGGACCATTAAGCACCCATCTATATTAATCCCATTTCCCAGCACCTACTATGCCCTGGTAGTTCAAGTGCTCGTCCAGATACTTCTTAAAGGTTGTGAGAGTCTCTGCCTCCACCACCCCTCAAGCAATTCACTCCAAATTCCAATCAACCTTTGGGTGAAATAAAAACCTCCTCAGATCCTCTCTAAACCTATGCGCTCTAGTTTTAGACACCTCTACACCTCTGCTATGGGGAAAAATTTCCTACTTTCGAACGTTATGCTTGTCCCCTTGTTTTGGACTCCCACCAGTAGAGGGAGTGATGGTGGGAGCCCAGAATGAGGGCCGTGTTGACAGCTTCTCTCTATTGGCTCCTTCAATCATCCCATTGGTTCACCCCTGGATGGGAAACAGCTTTAAAGAAATATTAAATATTTTTATTTTCAGTGTCTTTATGTGCATGGCCCACGGAAGTCTAACACCACTTCCAAAGCAGATATTGCCAGAGTCTGAATATCTGCAGTGACTTATCTCATTTTCATATTTCTCACAATTAAGAAAGAGGCCATTTGGCCCATAGTGTCTATACTGGTTCTCAGATCAATCCCATCAATCCTATTCTCCCTCTTTATTTCCCTGTAACTGATCTCTCTCACGAATTCCTGCCAACTCCTCCCAGATTCTACTACTCACCTATACCAGGAGCAACTTATGGTGGTCAATTAAGTCTGCCAACCTGCACACCTTTGGGATATGGGAGGAAACCGGAGTGCCCAGGGAAACCCACACAATTACAGGGAGAGTGTTCAACCACTCCACCAGCAATACCTGAATTCAGGATCGAACACGAGACACTGGATCTGTGAGGCAGCAGCACTACCAGCTGCATCACTGTGCCGCCCCTTCTGAGAGGGAGAAGCAGAAACTCATCTAGTGTTTACTTACCTCTAACAGATTGATATTAACCTCTGGTTGAACTCAGCATTTAAATGGAAACAAATAGACCTTACACTGTGCTCCATGTGATTGAACAATCTGGATCTTGTGAAATGGTATATCTTGGAAGTGCCAAGTAATGTGTTGTGGAGACATGCCAGTATATCTAATAACTTGTGCACCAATTGTCAGTTGCTAATCTCTGAATGAAGTCTAGGTGACATGCCAACCAGGCCAATTTTAACCCAAAATGCCCCGTGAATGAGGGCCAATTGAGTTGGTTCAGTAACTCACCCCAGCCAAAGAGGAGATTAATTCAGATTAAGCTGAGGCAATAAAATAGAAATATGAAAGACAAAATCTCCCTATCATATTTTGCAAAAATTATTCTGCTGTTGAGGTGTTTGAAATTGGCTTTTCTTTGTAAACGTCACAAAAGAGTTCAGATGGGGGAACTCTGAGGTCAGTTAGAGGTAAATTGCTTGCAAAAGGGACAATTTTTAAGTTGGTGTGCATGTGTATATTTATCTGCCCCAGCATCGTATTACTTTCCAACCTTCCAGTTCAGAAGAAACCATCCAGGAATCTGTCCTTTTAAAATAAAATTGAAATTCAACATCTCTGGTGGTGACAGATAGATATCCTTAATGTTAACGTTAACTTAATGTGGAGAATGTGAAGTCATCCACTTTGGTGGAAAATATCGGTGCAAAAAATGCAGAGAAATTTTGTAAAGTCTGGGTATCTTTGCTCAGAGTTAACATGTGGGTACAGCAAGCAGTTAGCAAGGCAACCAGTATGCTAGTCCTTATAGCACCAGGTTTTGATTACAAGAGTAAAGATGTCTTACTGAAATTGTACAGAGCCTTGGTGATACAGAACCTGGAATATTGTACGCAGTCTGGTGTCCCTACTGAAGGAAGGATGTACTTGTGTTAGAGGTAACACAAGCCATTTTCACCAGATTGATTCCTGCAACAGAGGGTTTTCTTTTGAGAGAGATAGAACATAGAACAGCACAGGAACAGACCCTTCAGCCCATGATGTTGTGTCAAACTAATTAAGCAAACGACACCTAAATCTTTCTGCCTACACAAGGTCCATATCCCTCCATTGTCTGCACATTCATGTGCCTATCTAAGAGCCTCTTAACCACCTCTATCATATCTGCCTCCACTACCACCCCTGGCAGCACATTCCAGGCATCCTGTGTGTAAAACCCTGTCCCACACATCTCCTTTGAGCTTTCCCCCTCTCTCACTTTAAGTTCCTCCCACATTCCAAAAGGTGTACAGGTTAGGAAGTTGTGGGCATGCTATGTTGGCGCCGGAAGCGTGGCGACACTTGCGGGCTGCCCCCAGAACACTCTACGCAAAGATGCATTTCACTGTGTGTTTTGATGTACATGTGACTAATAAAGATATCTAGTATTAGATATTTCGACCCTGGGGAAAAGATACCGGCTGTCTACCCTATCTATGCCTCTCATAATTTTATACACTTCTATCAGGTCTCCCCTCAGCCTCCACTGCTCCAGAGAAAACCTTTCCTTATAGCACATACCCTCTAATCCATGATCCTGGTAAACCTCTTCTGCACCCTCTCCGTAGATTAGGCAGTCTGGTTCTATACTCTCTAGAGTTTAGAAGTAGGTTAGGTGACGTGCTACCACATGGCTGCAGAGACCTCAGCTTCACTCTAGACCTCTGGTTCTAACTGTGTGAACTTTTACATTCTCTCTGTGACTGGTATTGGTATTGGTCTATTATTGTCACTTGTACCGAGGTACTGTGAAAAACTTGTCTTGCATACCATTCGTACAGATTAATTCATTACACAGTGCATTGAAGTAGTGCAGGGTAAAAACAATAACAGAATACAGAGTAAAGTGTCATAGCTAGAGGGAAGTGCAGTACAGACAGGCAATAAGGTGCAAGGTCATAACAAGGTAGATTGTGAGGTCAAGAGTCCATCTCATCATATAAGGGAACCGTTCAATAGCCTTATCACAGTGGGATAGAAGCTGTCCTTGAGCCTGGTGATATGTGCCCTCAGGATCCTGTTTCTTCTGCCTGATGGGAGAGGGGAGAAGAGAGAATGACCCCAGTGAGTGGGGTCTTTGATTATGTTGGCTGCTTCACTAAGGTAGCGAGAGGTATAGACAGAGTCCATGGAGGGGATGCTGGTTTCTGTAATGTGCTGGGCTGTGTCCACAACTTTCTGCAGTTTCTTGCGGTCCCATACCAAGCTGTGATGCATCCAGATAGGATGCTTTCTATGGTGCATCGATAAAAGTTGGTGAGTGTCAAAGGGGACATGCCAAATTTCTTTAGCCTCCTGAGGAAGTAAAGGTGCTGGTGAGCTTTCTTGGCCATGGCATCTACGTGATTGGACCAGGACAGACTATTGGTGATGTTCGCTCCAAGGAGCTTGAAACTCTCAACCCTCTCAACCTCAACCAGCACCATTGGTATTGGTATTGGTATGTGCTGATTGGTAGGTTGATTGGTGCCCTAAATTGTCCTCAGTGTAGGTGAGTGGCAGGAGAAGTGTTTGGAGGGGTGAGGCATATGATAGGAAAAGTGGGATTAGTGTAGATAGGTGCTTAATAGTAAGCATGGACACAGTGGGCTGAAAGGCCTGTTTCTGTGATGTATGGCTTCTGAAGTACTCTCTAAAGTTCTTAAAGGACCTTGACAGGTTAGCTGAAGGGAAGATGTTTCTCATGGCTGGGGTTATCTGAGACAGGGGGTCACTCAGAATAAAGAGTCAGCCATTCAGAGAAAAGAAGAGAGTGAGCCATTGGAATTCCCTTCCCAAGAGGGCAGTGGAGGATCAGTTACTGAGTACATTCAAGACGATGGTCGGATTAGTGCCGAAACGGAGCACTGAAGTGAGAGATCAGCCTTAATCATATTAAGATTCAGATTTCTTTATTAGTCACATGTACATCAAAACACACAATGAAATGCATCTTTTGCCTAGAGTGTTCTGGGGGCAGCCTGCAAGTGTCGCCACGCTTCTGGCGCCAACATAGCACGGCCCACAACTTCCTAACCTGTACGCCTTTGAAATGTGGGAGGAAACCGGAGCGCCCGGAGCAAACACACGCGGACACGGGGAGAACGTACAAACTCCTCACAGACAGTGGCCGGAATTGAACCCAGGTCTCTGGCACTGTAAAACGTTGGATCTATCAGATCTCCTGTGGCAATGTTCCACATAAGTATCCCTTCACCCTGAAATCTGTACTGTCTTATTCAGAGACACAAGAGATTCTGCAGATGCTGGAATCTGGAGCAACACACACAAAACACTGGAGGAACTCAGCAGGTCAGGCAGCATCTATGGAGGGGAATAAACAGTCGACTTTCGGGTTGAGGCACTTCATCAGGACTGGAAAGGGCAGAAGCCAAAATAAAAAGATTGGAGGGGCAGAGGGAGAGGAACACAAACTGGCAGGTGAGAGGGGGAAGGTAGGTGGGTAAGAGAAGGGGGATCCAGGTGTGTGGGGGAAGTACCTTTCCCCTCTCACCTGGACTCGCCTATCACCTGCCAGCTTGTGCTCCTACCCCTCCCCCTACCTTCTTATTCTGGCTTCTGCCCTCTTCGTTTCCTGTCCTGATGAAGGATCTCAACCAGAAACATGGACTGTTTATTTCTCTCTACAGACGCTGCCTTACTGCTGAGTTCCTCCAGCATTATTATGTGTGTTGTTTTGTTCAGAGGCCTTGATTTCTTTTTGCCTGATTGCACTAAATTATATTTTATTACACAGTTTTGTGCGAGTGTTAATGATATTTTAATTAAATTCTATGATTATGCACATATTTGCATAGCAAGTTAAATAAGTGGTCTTGATTATTAATATACACTGAAGCCTGGAGTTAATTTTACCTCTTGATTTTAAGATATACTAGAGCACAAAGGAAGGTGATGAGAATTTTTTAAAATTTATTTTTGAAATGTGGAATTACTGGCGTTTATTTTGCACCCCTTTGTTGTCTCTCGTGTTGGTGGTGCTGAGCTATCTTCTTGAACTGCTCAACTCTGCACGAGGAAGGGTTTTGGGTAGTGCCTCAGTACAATGTTACTTCTATAAATGCCCAAACACACTTCTATATCACCTTTTTTTTACACGTTACACAGTATAATGAATTTTCCAGTAAATCCAGAGGTTAAAGGGAACGGGTACGGCAACTGCTCTGCTCAGGACCACAAGAAACTGCAGAGAGTTGTGGACACAGCCCAGCGCATCACGGACACCAGCCTCCCCTCCTTGGACTCTGTCTTTACCTCTCGCTGTCTTGGTGAAGCAGCCAACATAATCAAAGACCCCACCCACCCAGGTCATTCTCTCTTCTCTCCTCTTCCATTGAGTAGAAGATACAGGATCCTGAGGGCACATACCACCAGACTTAAGGACAGCTTCTACCCCACTGTGATAAGACTATTGAATGGTTCCCTTGTACAATGAGATGGACTATGACCTCACGATCTACCTTGTTGCGACATTGCACCTTATTGCACTGCACTTTCTCTGTAGCTGTGACACTTTACTCTGTACTGTTATTGCTTTTACCTGTACTACATCAAAGCACTCTGTACTAACTCAATGTCACTGCACTGTGTAATGAATTGACCTGTACGATCGGTATGCAAGACAGGTTTTTCACTGTACCTTGGTACAAGTGACAATAATCAACCAATACTAATACCAATACCAATACAAGCATTCCAGACCTGGCCCTGGCCGCAAATCCACCCACATACCTGACCCTTGGTGTTCCGAAACAGAAGCTTCCTTTTCTCACTGGGGGTCATTTTGCTCACTTGTTTCAGGACTGAAAGCAGTAGACCACGCGGACAGCTGTTTCTCATACCGATCCTCTGGGGTCAGTCTGAACCCATCCAGGCGGGATTAAACTGGTTAAAAGCAGAATGACCTAGATCTCTTTTCAAAGTTTGTCTGAACAAATCCCACAAATAAATTAATACTCATACATTATTGCAAATAACATAAGATGCATACCAAAGATTACACAATATAAAATACTACAAAATACAGGCACACATGAACTTAATACTCAACACAATTTTAACTCTTAGGTGTAAATGCAATTTCAATTTACTGTTGGACGACAGATGAAGGAGATAAGGAGAGAGAGAAAATTGACAATACTCATGGGAAAACTGTAATTATATGAGAGGAATATGAGAGTTCTTTCTCTGCAGGACACGAGTGAACCAGATGGGTTTTACAACAGTCCGGTAGCTTCAGTATTTGATTCCAGACAACCTCATCAAAGAACTGCAGAACAGTTAGTATCTTCCTGAGTGAATTCATCTTCAGAGGGTGAATTCGACTGACCTATTAGTAAAAGGTTAACGCGGTGATCAGAGAGGGTAAAATAGGAAGCCCAGACACTTGACTCTCCCTCAGACATTAGAGGCCAAATTTTATTCCAGATATTATTCCTGGAGATTAAACTAACTTCATTGATGTTGGTACCTTTAATGTTTTTGATTATTTTTCAAATTGACTTTCATCGTTAAAGTTAATGTGTTTAACAAGGGAGACAGAAATCAGTGTTGTGTCTGTTTCAGTCACTGCCTGAGACAGGTACAGCATGGGGTTGGATACAGTGTAAAGCTCCCTCTACACTGCCCCATCAAATATTCCCAGGGCAGGGGTAGTGCAGGTTAAATACAGAGTAACGCTCCCTCTGCACTGTCCCATCACACACTCCCAGGGCAGGGACAGTATGGGTTAGATACAGAATAAAGCTTCCTCTACACTATCCCATCAAACGTTCCCAGATCAGGCTTAATATGGGCTGATTGGTGACAGATTGGATCTCCATGTGTGGCTACGACCAAGTGGGAGCTAGCTGGAGCTGCAGTGACGTGTGAATCTTGTGGAGAGGAGATGGGATCCAGCGACAGGGAAGAAGAAATGAGGCTACTTAGTCAGCTGGGTGTCTGGACTGAGGACACTGTGGGAGTAAAGAAGATGCTGGAAGACCCAGGAATGGGACTGTAGGGAGCTCCTCTGCCTAGTTCAGTTTGTAGCCATGGAAACGCCCCTCCCCACTCCCTAGCCCAGGGCAGCTAGAGTTTGTTCGGGTGTAGATGGTTTTTGTTTCAAAACAGCATTGGAAGCAGAGCCTGGGAGCGGTGTGCGGCCTGGGTGCCTGTACCTCCTCCAGCCAGAGGAACAAGACACCAAGAGCTTCGAAGGCACCAAATCTCCACTTTCAGCCATTCCAACCCAAGCCATTCACCTCTCCGCCTCTCTCTCGCACTCTCTCCTTCTCTTTCTCTCATTGTGTTCAGTTCTGGTCGCCTCATTATAGTAAAGATGTGGAAGCTTTAGAGAGGGTGCAGAAGAGATTTACCAGGATGTTGCCTGGATTGGAGAGCATGTCTTATGAGGATAGGTTGAGTGAGCTAGGGCTTTTCTCTTTGGAGAGAAGGAGGATGAGACGTGACTTGATAGAGGTGTATAGGATGATAAGAGGCATAGATCGAGTGGACAGTCAGGGACTTTTTCCCAGGGAGACAATGGCTAACATGAGGGGACATAATTTTAAGGTGATTGGAGGAAGGTATAAGGGGGATGTCAAGGGTCAGTTTTTTACACAGAGAGCGGTGGGTGCGTGGAACGCACTGCCTGCAGAGGTTGTGGGGGCAGATACATTAGGGATGTTTAAGACACTCTTAGATAGATACATGAATGATAGAAAAATAGGGGGCTATGTAGGAGGGAAGGGTTAGATAGATCTTAGAGCACAATAAAATGTTGGCACAACACTGTGGGCCAAAGGGTCTGTACTGTGCTGTAGTGTTCTATGTTCTATGTTCTTTCCCTCTCTTTCCTTCTCGCTCTCCCCTTTTCCCCTTTCTCTCTCTTTCTCTTCCTCCCCCCTCTCTTACATTCTTTTTCTCTCTCTCCATCTCTCACTCTCTCTCCCCCTCTTCCCCTCACTTTCTCTTTCTCTCTCTGTTTCTCCCTCTTTCTCTCTCTCTCTCCCTCTCTCTCTCCCTGTCTCTTTCTCTCTCTCTCTCTGTCTCCTTGTCTCTCTCTCTCTCTCCCCCCTCAATTTTTGCCTCATACATCTACCTCCCCTCACTTCTATATAAAAAATCTTTAGCTGGAAATCCTACATCGCAACCTCAGTTGGAGGGCAAACCACTGGAGAAAATGGTGTGGCTCTGGGCTTCCTTTTGGGCTTCCTTCTTCGACTCCATGGCCATACCATTTTCTTGCCCTCCAACACAGATTGTTGCAGCCACTACTGTTTGCATTAATAACAACCAAACATGGGGTCAAGAGCTGTGTTTGCCCCAAAGTGTCAACTGGGGTGTGTGTAAATGTGAGGGCTAAGGTTTCTCAGTAAGTCGGCTGTTGGTGCTGTCTGTGTCTTCTTCCTGAGAGCCGATCAGGTGATGTCTCTGGCTCTGAGCAAGGGGTTCACTGTGGGTGGGACCTCTCTGCCACTGTGACAGTGCTGGAGAGGGTGCAGAGGAGATTCACCGGGACATTGCCCGGAATGGAGCAGTTCAGTTATGAGGAGAGACTGGATAAGCCGGGTCTGTTTTCCCAGCTTATCCAGTTGAGGAGGTTAAGAAGAGACATGGTTGAGGTATATAAAGTGATCACGGTAGAGATAGGGTAGACTGCAGGAAATCTTTCCCCGTATCAGATGTCGATAAAGCGAGAGGACATAGGTTTAGGGTAAAGGGTAAAAGATTTAGAGGGAATCTGTCGGGAATCTTTTCTCACCCAGGGAATTGTGAGTACCTGGAATACTCTGCCTGAGAGAGAAGTGGAAGCAGAGTCACTGACAGCATTTAAGTGTTAGGGTCGCTGAGGCATAGAAGGCTATGGACCAAGTGCTGGAAGAGGGGATTAATATGGATGGGTTGGTATGGACATAGTGGGCCGAATGGCCTGTTTCCCTGCTGTATGACTCTGTAACTCTAGGAATCTCTGGATCACCTAGAGGGCAGTGCATGGTGGGGTCCTGCACCACCCTTTGTGTACCAGGGACAGTACCGTATGAGTCTAAACTCTGATAACTGCGGTGGCTAAGGAGATTACGAGAACCAGCAAGAATTTGAAAGTTTCAAACAGCAAGAGCATATCAAGAAAAGGAGCCACATAGTAGGCTATAAAATCAAAGCAATGTCTGAAATATTTACAAAGAAATGGATAAAAGGTGCCTCATGAGATGATCAATAGCAGTAACTCCAGAGACCAAGAGTTGCAGAAGAAGATCCCAGGTCTCTGACTCAGAGGGAAACTCATCGCGTTGAACCCTGGCCAGGTTTATCTAGAGCATGTAACATCTGAATAGTCTTAATGAGTTTTGGAGGTTGCAAAACTGTTAAAAGAGTTAATGAAGCTTAGTTTGGTGCTATATAGTGAATCTTTGAGTTGTTTGAAGTAATTGCAATTGATAAAGAAACACAATTAATGGGAAAAGTCATTGCCTGGTGTGGTTTGTGGTGTGCTGCATCTAATTTGGTTTAATTGGCAACAATTTGTTTTTATCTCGGTTTTTCAACATCTGCAGGATTTGGATTTTCACTTTATAGAAAAGAAAGTAGAATGACAATGGATGAGGTAGAGTAATGCTCCCTTTACACTGTCCTGTCAAACGCTCCCAGTACAGGATGGACAAAGAGTGAGTATTGACTGGTTGGCTCACAGGAGGCCTGTGAAGTGATCTTAGGAGCTGGTGTCTTGGGGAAAGACGGAGGGAGATATAAACAATGCCACTGTTTACTCAGGCAGCAAGGTGATTTTGTTTTGCTCATCAATCTCATCTCGATCCTGCAGTCTAGCAGCCTGTTTTGAGTTTGAGTCAAATCGTAGATGACAGACAGGTTGCTAGGCACCCTGGTCCAAGCTTCATGCAATGACGTGAGACCGTCTCTCCGGCAGCTTCCCCCCCCCCCCCCCCCCCCCCCCCCCGTCCAGTCTCCCCGTCTCCACAGCCTGCCTCCCTCGCTTCCTGTCTTGTGTGTCTTCAACGGACCCACCGCGGCGAGGGTCAACTGAGACAGCTGGAACACTGAGCAAAGAGAAAATTCCGGAAACACAGGATGTCGACAGCCTTTGAAAGAGGAAGACTTATATTTCTGCAGCGCCTTTTGCCTCCTTTTTGGGATGTCCCAGGATGTTCCACAGCCGACCAAAAGCTCTTGATATGTAGGCGCTGTTGTAATGTACAAAACCCAGCAGACAAATTGCACACAGGAAGATCCCACAGCAAAACAAAACAGTTCTTGGCGATATTGGGTGAAGAATAAACCTCGGCTCCCCCTACATCTTCTCCAAAAGGTTGTCTAACCGAGTGAAAAAAGGATTGGCATCGCCAGGACTACTGAATAATCTGGGGGGTCTCCAGGAATTGAAAATTAGACTTCAAGGTACCTCAAGCAAACCAACCAACTTCCCTCAAATTCGAAAATGGTCTTTCACTCCAAATGCCCAATGTAGTCGAGGTTCTGTTTGTATTTCACTTTTGAAGTTCAGAACAGTCAACAGAATTGGCATTGATCGCCCATCCTCCAGTGTTAGTGCACTTATTAGATTGAGGGGTTGAGAGGCTTCCCCCTCTCTCAAATCTTCCAGCATTAAAAACTGAAGAAGTAGAAATCTGAAACAAAGCAGTAAACATCCGAAAACTCTCAGCAGGTCAGGCAGCATCTGTGGAAAGAGAAACAGAGTTGACGTTTCCAATGAACTTCAGAAACAGAATCAGAATTAGATTTATTATCACTGACATATGTCGTGAAATTTGTTGTTTTACGGCAGCAGTACAGTGCAAGACATAAAAATTACTAAGTTACAAAAATAAATACCTAGTGCAAGAGAGGACTAACGAGGTAGTTTTCATGGGTTCATGGACCGTTCAGAAATCTGATGGCGGAGGGGAAGAAGCTGTTCCTGAATCATTGAGTGTGGGTCTTCAGGCTCCTGTACCTCCTCCCTAATGGTAGTAATGAGAAGAGGGCATGTCCTGGATGGTGAGGGTCCTAAATGATGGATGCCACCTTCTTGAGGCACCACCTCTTGAAGATGTCCTCGATGGCGGGGAGGGCTGCTTCCGTGATGAAGCTAGCTGAGTCTACAACCATCTGCAGCATCTTGAGCCTGCACATTGGAGCCTCCATACCAGGCAATGATGCAACCAGTCAGAATTCTCTCCACCGTACATCTGTAGAAATTTGCAAGAGTATTTGGTGACGTAACAAATCTCCTCAAACTCCTAACAATGTAGAGCCACTGGTGTTCCTTTTCATGATTGCATCAATTGGGCCCAGGATAGATCCTCTGAGATGTTGACGCCCAGGAACTTGAAGCTGTTCATCCTTTCCATCGCTGACCCCTCAATGAGGACTGGTGTGTGTTCTCCCAACTTCCCCTTCCAGAAGTCCACAATCAATTCCTTGGTTTTGCTGACATTGAGAGCGAGGTTGTCGTTGTGACACCACTCAACCAGCCGATCTATCTCACACCTCTATGTCTCTTTATCTCTTTCTGAGATTCTGCCAACAACAGTGGTGTCAGCGGCGAATTTGTAGATGCCCGCCAGGTACTTGCGGGCTGCTCCCACAATGCTCGACGCAAAAGGATGCATTTTACTGTGTGTTTCAATGTACGTGTGACTAATAACGATATTTTATCTTATCATATCTGAGGATGTATAATGAATTTCCAAGCCAAACCCATCTCCTGAGTTGTGTCCCTGCTGGTTTCAGGCCAAGTAGCTGAGGCCTACAATAGTGGAGGGACTGTCAGAAGAGGTAGATGTGGTCAGTTATGCAAGAGGTCTTCAGCAAGGTGAGAAGAGTGAGGAAAGGCAGGCGCGTCATAACCACACAGGTTGTGGTTAATGATCAGAATCAGGTTTATTATCACTGACATATATCATGAAACTTGTTTTGCGGCAGCAGTACAGTGCAAGACATAAAGACATAAAAATTACTATAAATTACAAAAACAAATAGTGCAAAAGAGGAATAACGAGGTTGTGTTCATGGGTTCATGGATTTTGATACGAGTTGTTTTGGTTCCATTAAGGAAATTGTAGGGAGTTCTGGGAAAGATGAATTCAGGAGGTTAGTACTTTTAGGAAGGGGAGGCAGATTGGAGACAGGATACTAGTTTGCAAAATGAAAGGGTCAAAACTTAGTTATTTTGGAAGGGAGTGGGTGGACAAGGGCTCATTTGAAGGGGAGGAGAACCGGGAACTATTTGCATCAGCTATCATGGAGTCAAGGGTTGTTAGCAGGAACGGGGAATGGGGTTAGGGCAGAGGGAGGCATATCCTACACAAGGGGAGCTAAGTAGGAATGAGAGGAAATAATCCCAAGGTAAGGGGCAGTCACATAAAACTGAGGTGGTTAGAAACATTTTTGTAGGTGAATCTCTGGAATTCTCTATTGTGGAGGTATTGGTATTGGTATAGGTTTATTATTGTCACGTGTACCGAGGTACAATGAAAAACTTGTCTTGCATACCGATCGTACAGGTCAATTCATTACACAGTGCATTTAAACAGGAGGTGGAGACATTTCTGAAAATCAATAAAATTGCTGGAAATTTGAAAATAAGAACAGAAAATGCTCGAAACACTCAGCAGATCAGTCAGCCTCTGTGGAACAAGAAGTTTTGAAAGAATGGGGAACTGGTACAGAAGAGGCGTGGGGCAGATCAGCCACGATCATATTGAAAGGTGGGGCAGCTTTGAGGGGCCGTACAAAACTCTTGCAGCTTTACAAAACTCTAGTTAGGCCACACTTAAGAGTACTGTGTTCAGTTCTGGTCGCCTCATTATAGGAAGGATGTGGAGGCGTTGGAGAGGGTGCAGAGGAGATTTACCAGGATACTGCCTGGATTAGAGAGTATTGAATATGAGGAGAGGCTTAAGGTGCTAGGGCTTTATTCACTGGAAAGGAGGAGGATGAGAGGAGACATGATAGAGGTATATAAAATACTGAGAGGAATAGATAGAGTAGACAGTCAGCGTCTCCTTCCCAGGGCACCAATGCTCAAGACGAGAGGGCATGGCTTTAAGGTTATGGGTGGGAGGTTCAGGGGAGATGTCAGGGGGAGGTTTTTCACCAGAGAGTGGTTGGTGCATGGAATGCACTGCCTGGGGTAGTGGTGGAGGCAGATACATTGAACAGGTTCAAGAGCTTGTTGGATAGGCATATGGAGGAGTGTGGGATGGGGGGATATGTGGGAGGAAGGAGTTAGGTAGTGTGAGGGTGGTTTGATGGACGGCACAACATGGTGGGCCGAAGGGCCTGTTTTGTGCTGTATGGTTCTATGGTTCTACGGTTCTATGGTTCTATATTCTTATGAGGGGGAGAGAGGGGAGATAGGGGTTAAACAGAGACAAGAGGATACAAATTTGGTTTTCCACAGTCAGAAAACAACAGGAGGGAACCCTTTATGGTTTGTTAGTGTTAGTGTCCCGTTTGAGGGTATCTTCTCAGGCTCTATAGATGTCATGAGAACCTTTGGTGAATTGTGGGCTAAAACAAATCGACTATCGAGCAGGTATCTTGAGTTCTCTTTGAAGAAAAGACTTCATGCATTGCAAAGTCGTAAAGAGCTTTCAGAAGGTTAATCCAGCCACTGGCATATTCCACCAGTTCTGATCTTGTGAGACAAACATTAAACATGAAGGAGATGAAAGGAAGATCTTGCATTTACGGGGTGATAATCAGAAACATTTCAATGTGCTTCACGTATAATGAACTGCTTTGAAGTGTGTCCTCAGCAGGTCTGCAGGAGAGTGTGGTGGCAGTATTCAGAACCAAGAGTGAATGACAGGGGTAACTGACCTGTCGAACGAAATGTTGGCAGATCATTACAGCCACTTCCAGGGCTGCCAGTAGCATTAACAGCCAACGAGATATGTTGGAAGTGCAGTCACTGTTCTAACACTTGGACATACATTTAGTGGACAGCTGGATCCCATGAACATCAAGGAGATAAATGAGCAAGCAAGCCCTGTTGGTTGTGAGATTAATGGCGGTCAGTACTTGGGGGAATTCTCCTGAAAACAGAATTATGTAGAAACATAAGAACGTACACTTGGAGCAGGAGTCCGCCGTTGGCTCTTCGAGTCTGCTCTGCCATTCGCTAAGATGAACACAGACGTACAGGTTAGGAAGTTGTAGGCATGCTATGTTGGCGCTGGTAGAGTGGCGACACTTGCAGGCTGCCCCCAGCTCATTCTTAGCAACGCAAAGAGACATATTTCACTGTATGTTTCGATGTACATGTGACTAATAAATAAATATCTATCTAAATATCTAAAGATCTTCTACCTCAGCACTGCTTTCCTGCATTATCTCCTTATCAATTGATTCCCTCAATGCCCAGAAACCTGTCAATCTGTTTTGCATGAACACTGTAACTGAGCTTCCACAGCCCGACAGGGTATACAATTCCAAAGGTTCACCAGCATCTGAGTGAAGAAATATCTCTTCATCTCAGTCACTCGAGCTGCTGATTTCCTCCAGCAGATTGTCAGTCCGAGACACCCTGCCCTTTATTTCCATAGAGTACCCTCTGGTTCTGGACTCTTCAGTCAGAAGAAACATTCTCTCTGCATCCAACCTGTCAGCACATCAAGAATTTTGTAAGCTTCGATGAAATCTCTCATTCTTCTAAACTCTAAAGGCCTGTCTACTCAGTCTCTCCTCATACGCAAACCCGCCATCCGTAGAACCAGTCTAGGATAGGGACATGTTCGGCACAGCTTTGTGGGCCAAAGGGCCTGAATTGTGCTGTAGTTTTTCTATGTTTCTATGCTTCTAAATCCTCGCTGAGCTTCCTCTCTGGCAGGTACATCTCTTCTTAGGTAAGAAGATTAAAACTGTATGCTATACCTCAGGAAATATCTCACTGAGATGCCATATGCCTTTTATAAACCTCTTGTTAGGCCGCATCTGGAGTATTGCATTCAGTTCTGGTTGCCCCCATTATGGGAAGGATGTGGAGGCTTTGGAGAGGGTGCAGAAGAGGTTCGCCAGGATGCTGCCTGGATTAGAGGGCATGTGCTATGAGGAGAGGCTAGACAAAATTGTGTTATCATCTCCAGAGTAGCAGAGGCTGAGGGGGGATCTGATAGAGGTTTATAAAATTATGAGAGGCATAAATAGAGTAGACAGCCAGTATCTTTTTCCCAGGGTCTAATACCAGAGGGCATGCATTTAAAGTGAGAGGGGGAAAGTTCAAAGGAGATGTATGGGGCAAGTTTTTTACACAGGGAGTAGTGGGTGTCTGGAATGTGCTGCCAAGGGTGGTAGTGGAGGCAGATACAATAGAAGTGTTTAAAAGGCTCGTAGATAGGCACATGAATATGCAGAGAATGGAGGGATATGGGCCATGTGCAGGCATAAGGGATGAGGAGTCATTGGCTAAATTAGTTCAACACAACATCATTGGCCAAAGGGCCCGTTCCTGTGCTGTACTGTTCCATGTTCCATGCAATTGCATTCGTTCCTCCCCATTCACTGAGCACATAGACATGGTTTATGTTTAAGATCTCAGCTGAAAGACCCAGCTCCAGCCCCTCTGACAATGCAACACTTCCACAGTCGGTCAGCCTGGAATTCTGTGCCCCTCGAACATGGAGTGAACGCCGAAGCCACAATCTCCTGTCAGAGAGGAGAGGCAGGGAATGTCAGCTGCTGAATTGCGACTGACAAGTCGATGAAACCAAAGCTCCCTCCGAATCCAAAGAATATCTTCTGGCTAAAAATAAATCTCACAGCAACGATATTGCCCTTTTAAGAGAAATGGTTCAAAATTAATAATGAAAGAAGTGGGTAGATAGTAATCTAATGACAGCAATGAACTCAATTACAGTTCAATCAGGGCCATTGTCTTTCTTGAAGTAATCTCATATTGAAGAGGTGTCAATTTGCTAAGCCTCATGATTAGCCATTTATTTCCAAGATATTATTCATTTTGATGTACAGGGAATAATTTGAAATCCAAGCCTCAATACTGCTGTCTGATCTTCCTGACTATCCGTCCTGTTGGAAGCAATTAGGATCAGAGGGGTCCTCTTCCCAAGGACACTTTGCAATCCGGTCTTCTGCGTTGTCCCAGCTTTTCCTGCTGGATTTATACCCTCTGATATTCCTCCTCTCTACTCCATTTTGATGTTACGTCACACCCACTCCTTTAACTTCCCAGGTTTTGCTGACAATCTCTGTGAGGCAACGCAACTGATTTCCCGTGACGTGTAGTTATACTGTGGCATGTGCAATACTGCCTCTGAGAGGGACATTGGGAAGCTGGGATAGGAGGCCTTGATTCTCAGATCTCCAGAATAAAAGCACGGCCTACTCACTCCAATGATAGTACGTTCATTAAATTGAGGGGATGCAATGATATTCCACTCATCAAGAGGCCTCCGCCTCTCTCAAATCTTCCCTCAGTCACCAGCAAAAACAAACAAGAACTAAAAATGTGAAAAAAAGCAATAAACAGCCGAAACTCTCAGGAGGTCAGGCAGCATCTGTGGAGACAGGAACGGGATGATAAAAGGCCTCACTGACAACACAGGCACACTTCAAGGATGTGTGCTTATCCCACTGCTTTACTCTCTCTACGGTCATGACTGTGTGGCTAGGCCACCATGCTTCCGGTGCCAGCATAACATGCCCACAACATCCTAACCCGTACGTCTTTGGAATTTGGGAGGAAACCAGAGCACCTGGAGGAAACCCATGCAGACACGGGGAGAATATACAACCTCCTTACAGACAGTGGCCTGAATTGAACCCAGGTCACTGGCGCTGTAAAGCGTTATGCTAACCGCTACACTATCATGCCTACCCTCGGCTTGTGTTAGATTGGGTTGGGCCAGCTCTTTATAAATAAATGCACTAATGCTCAGATTGTACAACTTTATAAAAAAATACAAAATAGCTGGGACTGTATGGGAACCCTGCAATGTGGGGTCGACCACGGGTTGGGACGTGATTTTGGATGGCAAGGGTCAGGTCAGGTATAAGAAAAGTTCAAAGTCCTTGAGACTGGGTTGGACTTGGGTTTGCTGAGGTTGGATGTGGTATGGATTGGCCATGGTGGAGCTGCCATCAGATTGGTCCAGTTAGGGCAAGATCTGGTTGGTCAGATCAAGTTAGGTTGGCTGTGGTCAGATTGAGTTCAGATTAACCATGTTTTGGTTGCGTTCGGACTGGCCACGGTCAGGCCAGCATTGGTTTGGCCATGGTGGGTCAGGTTCAGATGGGCTGTGATGGGGATTGTAATCAGTGGTTGGGTTAGGATTGGATTAGCTATGGAGGTTAGCTTCAAAGTGGCCATGACTGGGTTAGAATTGAATTGGCTGTGGTCAAGTTGTTCAGGTTGGCAATGGTCAAGGTGGGATCTGATTGGCCGATGTTAGATTGGGGGTTGGATTGGCTTCGAATGGGTTGGATCTATTTTAGAGGATTTTTATTGCATCAGATGTAATTGATACATAGACCCAGGTTTGATCCTGATCTCCGGTGCTGTCTGTGTGGAGTTTGCCTGTTTTCTCTGTGACCACATGGATTTTCTCTGGGTGCTCCGATTTCCTCCCACATCCCAAAGACATGTGGCTTGGTAGGTTAATTGGCCATTGTAAATTACTCCTAGTGTGCAGATAAGTGGTGGTGTCTGGGGGGAGCTGATGGGATTGTGGGGAAAACATAACGGGATTCATGTATCTCATTGAGGCATTTGAGTTCAAGAGTTATGTTGCAGCTTTAGAAAACACTGGTTCAGCCACATCTGGAGTATTGCATTCAATTCTGGTTGCCCTATTATAGGAAGGTTGTCGAGGCTTTGGAGAGAGTGCAGAGTAGATTTACCAGGATGCTGCCTGGATTAGAGGGCATGTGCTATAAGGAGACGTTGGACAAACTTGGGTTGTTTTCTCTGGAGCGGTGAAGGCTGAGGGGAGATAAGATTGAGGGGCATAGATAGAGTTGACAGCCAGTATCTTTTTCCCGGGTTTGAAATGTCTAATACTAGAGGACATGCATTTAAGGTGAGGGGTAAGTTCAAAGGAGATGTGCGGGGCAAGTTTTTTACACAGAGGGTGGTGGGTGCCTGGAATGTGCTGCCAGCGGTGGTGGTGGAGGCAGATATGATAGAGTTTAAGAAGCTCTTCGATAGCCACATGAATGTGCAGAGAACAGAGGGATATTGACATTGTGTAGGCAGAAGGGACTGGTTTAGTGAGGTGTTTAGTTACTAGTTTAATTAATTCAACACATCATGGGCTGATGGGCCTGTTCCTGTGCTGTACTGTTCTATGTAACTTTAGTGTAAATGAGTGATTGACTCCGGCCTGTGTCCGTGCTGTATGACTCGATGACTCTATAACAACTGCTGCTGCATCTGCCTCGCCTCATTCCCCAGGCCCAGGAGAGTGAGGAAGTTCTTACTGCACAGGAGAGACTATACTTCTCTATCAACACATGGTTGGGCAGGAAGGTCTGGCTCATTGAATTTGTCACCCTGGGAGGTTCGATTCCCACACATGTCCTCGATCCATGATCTAAATGGCCTCGACACATCATCAGATCCATCCATCTTCCAGGTTACTGCCAGTGGTCTCTGGAAGATCTTATTTAATTCCCGGAGGGTCCCAGGCAATCTGGCAAGGTTGGCAAACCTAGCAATAAATTCCACAGAACCACGCAATTCGGTATTTGAAAATCAAAAATAGCTGCAGATGGTGGAAATCTGAGATAAAAACAGAAAGTATTGGTATTGGTTTATCATTGTCACTTGTACCAAGGTACAGTGAAAAGCTTGTCTTACAAACCGATCGTACAGGTCAATTCATTAAACAGTGCAGTTACATTGAGTTAGTACAAAGTGCATTGATGTAGTATAGTAACAGTACAGAGTAAAGTGTCACAACTACAGAGAAAGTGCAGTGCAATAAGGTGCAAGGTCACAACAAGGTAGATTGTGAGGTCATAGTCCATCTCATTGTATAAGGGAACTGTTCAATAATCTTATCACAGTGGGGTAGAAGCTGTCCTTAAGTCTGGTGGTACGTGCCTTCAGGCCCCTGTATCTTCTACCTGATGGAAGCGGAGAGGAGAGAATGTCCCGGGTGGGTGGGGCCTTTGATTATGCTGGCTGCTACACCAAGACAACGAGAGTAAAGACAGAGTCCAAGGAGGGGAGGCAGGTGTCTATGATGCACTGGGCTGTGTCAACAACTCTCTGCAGCTTCTTGCGGTCCTGGACAGAGCAGTTGCTGTACCAAGCCATGATACAGCCAGATAGGATGTTTTCTATGGTGCATCGGTAAAAGTTGGTGAGAGTCAAAAGGGAATTATGCAGCAAGTCAGGCAGCTTCTGTGGAGAGAGAAACAGAATCAACATTTTAGGTCAATGACCTTGCATCAGCAACACCCACTGACCTGAAATGTGAACTCTGTTTCTCCACAGCTGCCGCCTGATTTGCTGAGTATTCCCAGTAGAGTCATAGAGCCATATAGAACAGAGACAGGTCCTTCTGCCCAACTGGTCCATGCTGACCAAGATTCCCATCTAAGGTAGTCCCATTTGCCCAAGTTTGGCCCATTTCCCTCTAAACCTTTCCTATCCATGTCCCTGTCCAAGTACTTTCTGTTTATATGTGTTGTGCGCATTTGCTCTTAGGTGTTTTTTTATGAAGATGGAGACATCGTGCCTGCAATGGACAGACACCATATTTGCTATAGGAAGGGCAGCCTTATTTGGTATGGGCAGGATTGCCATATTTG
This sequence comes from Pristis pectinata, assembly GCF_009764475.1. NCBI lineage: Eukaryota > Metazoa > Chordata > Chondrichthyes > Rhinopristiformes > Pristidae > Pristis > Pristis pectinata. The sequence continues at coordinate 10,139,977 of NC_067437.1, forward strand.
CTGTGGGCAGGGCCACTATGTTTGTGGTTGACCAAGTCACCATATTTGTTGTGGGCAAGGCAGCCATATCTGCCTTGATAGATATTCAGTGCTAGCTACAGTGATTTAAAGTCAAAGCCAAGTTTATTGTCATATGCACAAGTACATGTGTGCACAGGTGCAATGAAAAACTTACTTGCAGCAGCATCACAGGCACAGAGCATCAGAGAAGCAGAATTCATTAAAAAAAACACAATTTTTACCAGAAAGAACACAATTAGAACAAAAAAACCCTCCATTTTAGTGAAAAGTAGTCACAGTGTTGCTAGACTCTAGTAATTAGGATTGTGTCAGTTGGTTCAAGAACTGAATGGTTGAAGGGATGTAGCTGTCCTTGAACCTTGTGGTGTAGCACTTCAGGCTTCTGTACCTCCTGCCCGACAGTAGCTGTGAGAAGACGGCATGGCCTGGATGGTGGAAGGGAAATTATGGAATGGTATGACAAGGCACTTAACACAAAATATTATTGTGCTAGAGTCACTGGGAATTCCACCATTCATGTGAAATATAAATGATTTAATGAGCAAATATAATCCTTGACAGGCTAGAGCAGAGAATGATGTTGTGGAATTAATCTTATGTGAAATAGTGTTCACCTGAAAAGGCACATAATCCCATGTGTTAGAAAAGAATAGATGCCTCCACATTTATCGAGGACTCTCTGTCCTCCCTCACAACCGCAGCTGTTGGCAATCTGTAAATCTTGGTGAGAATAATTGAGTTGCAGATTGTTGTGGATTCCTTGTCCTGTCTGCAGCCAGTGGAGAGGGACTGGGTGACTGACAAAGTGAGGATCAGGTGGATGGAATGGATCCAGTTGTGAATGTGAACCAGGCCAGTGATAGAGTCATACAGCATGGAAACAGGCCCTTCGGCCCAACTTGTCCATGCCGACCAAGATTCCCATCTCAGCTAGTCCCATTTGCCAGTGTTTCGCCCATATCCCTCTAAACCTTTGTACCTGTCCAGGTGCCGTTTAAATGTTCTTAATGTACCTGCCTCAACCACTTCCTCTGGCAGCTTATTCCATATACAGACCACTCTCTGGGTGAAAAAGTTGCCCCTCAAGTTCCTATTAAATCTCTCCCCTCTCACCCCAAACCTATGTCCTCTGGTTCGTGATTCCCCAACCCTGGGAAAAAGACTGTGCATATTCACCCTATCTATGCCCCTTATGACTGCATACACCTCCACAAGATCACCCCTCATTCTCCTACGCTCCAATGAAGAAAGCCCCAACCTGCTCAACCTCCCTCCATAACACAGTCCCTCAAGTCCCAGCAACATCCTCATAAATCTCCTCTGAACTCTTTCCAGCTTAATGGCATCTTTCCTATAGCAGGGCGACCAAAACTGAACACGATATTCCAAATGTGGCCTCAGCAGCGTCTTGTACAATTGCAACATTGCAGCCCAACCTTTATTTCTTACATTTATATTTCCTTATGACAGAACATTATGAATCCATTCAGCTGAGCTCCATGGTTTTCTGATCGAAATAAAGCACTTATTATTTTCATTGATGTTTGCCACCCATTTTCTCATCTTGTTCCTTTAACTGTTATAGCACCTCAAAGTAATTCACTTTTGCCATGACCCGTGTGAGTGGTGCTGTTTTATACAAGTGTAAAGGCTGGGAGAAGTAATGGCTTCGATCCCAGCTTTGTGGCATGTCATCATAAGCTTCCGTAACAAGCTCCAATCAATACAAATGGTCAATGGATGTTAATAATACTAATATTATTCATTCAGCTGGGATGTCATCAGGGTTACAGAAGCTTAGTGGTTTCGTCCCTGGATAAGTGATCAAGACGCCTGAATGAGTGTTCTGGAGACAGGAGTTTGAAGCCCATCCTGGCAGCTGGGAATTTAAATACAGTTAATTAAATAAATTTGCAATAAAAAGCCAATTTCAGTAATGGTCACCATGAAATTAATGATTGCCGTAAAAACCCACCTGGTTCCTTGATATCCTCCAGGGGAGGAGCTCCTCGTCTATCCACGGAATCAGCCCTTAACTGAAGTGGATTAACAAGCCAAGAACAGCAATAAATGCTGACTGTCCATATTCAGAGAGCAAATGAAAAGTTATTGTACAAATAAGAAATTTTTTTTTACTATTCTGGCAGCTGACCTTCAGTCTGTTGGAGATGACATATATACGATGACCCCTGGGACTGCTGATGAATCTACTGGAGGAATTTAGCGGGTCGAACAGCATCTGTTTGGGGGGGTGAGGGGGGAGGAATTTGACGACCTTTCAGGTTGAAGCACTGCATCGTTCAAGTCCAAGTTCAAGTTATGCCCTGCTGGCATTCACCCATATGCTATAAAAACACATGGAGGAACAAAATGTTGTTTCCACCAGACTCACACAACAGAGGACATACTGTACATAGAACAGAGGACATACAATAAACACAGACAAAAAAATTGTGCAAGTACAAATAGTGCAGAGAATGGTATATACAGAATGCAAGTTTAGTGCAGAGTTAGTGCAAAACTGAGTTGGACAAATAAAATACAGAACTCAGTGTGTTGCACTAGTTGTATAAACATGTTCAGCAGCAGCCAAGGTTCTTATACGCCGTTGTGCAAACCAAGGCTTTTGATTCGGCATTTGTCTGAAACTGTCTCCAGGGTATTCAGGAGCCTGACAGCCTGGGGGAAAAAAAACTGCTGTACAGTCTAGTAGTTCTGGTCCGGATGCTCCGGTACCGCTTGCCAGACGGCAGTGGGACAAATAGGTCGTGGGAGGGATGAGAAGGATCATCTACGATTCTGCAGACCTTGCGTGTGCATCGTGTGGAGGGTGGAGGGAAGAGGTTCTCCAATGATCTTTCCAGCTGTACTCACAATCCTCTGCAAAGTCTTACTGTCAGAGATGTTACAGTTACCATCCCAGGCAGAGATGCAGCTGGTCAGGACACTCTCAATGGAACCCCTGTAGAATGTGGTGGACTGAGGGTGGGGCAGGACTGAGATTGGAGAGGGGAGATGGCCGGTGGAAAGAGGAGAGGGGGAGGGGGAGTTGAGACGGGAGCCTGAGATGATAGACGTGCCAAGGAGGGGTGAAGGATGGCGAATGGATCGAGCCAGGTCGGGAGGAGGAGGGGTGGAGGAGGGAGGCAAGAGGCAAGTGGACGATAGATGGAGGCAGACAGAAAGAAGAGGCAGAGGGGCAGGAGGGGGATGGTGGTTCCCATTTTTGCTCCCGGTTATCTCCCTCCAGCAGTCGTCTCTACCCTCCCCCTCCCCTGCCCCCACCTGTCTCCATCTGCCTCTTCTTTTTCTCTCTGCCTTTACCTGCTCTGTCTCCCTCCTCCACTCCCCCTCCCCTACCTGGTTCCATCTACCCATCATCCTTCACCCCTCCTCGTTCCACCAGTCACCTCTGGCCCCTGTCTCACCCCTCCCCTTCTCCTCTTTACACCGGCCATCTCCCCGTTCCTCTCTCAGTCCTGGTGCAGGGTTCTGACCTAAAATGTCGACCGTTCCTTCCCCTCGCATAGATGCGACTCGAACTGCTGAGTTCTCCAGCAGATCGTTTGTTGCTCCATTTTCCAGCATCTGCAGTCTCCTGTGTATCCACTCTCGATGAAGTTATGACCAACATCCTCATGCACAGAGGTAAGAGGTCCCACAGTAGCATTAATACCAAGGCTAGTTCTCCATAACTGGGCCATTGTGATATTAATTCTCCATGTTAATATCAAGATATTAATTTTCCATGACACAATTAAGACATTCCTAAACTGTAGAATAACCTGATTCCTCAAAGAGTCTGTGTAACTTTCTATTTTACCGCAGTTCTGGTCACCTACCTACGGGAAAGATATCAATAAGCTTGAAAGAGTGCAGAGAAAATTTACAAGGATGTTGCCAGGGCTTGAGGACCTGAGTTACAGGGATGGGTTAGGACTTCATTTCCTGGAGTGCAGGAGAATGAGGGGAGATCTTATCGAGGTATACAAAATTATGGTATAGATAGGGTGAATGTGTACAGGCTTTTTCCCCTAAGGTGGGGTGAGACTAGAACTAGAGGACATAGGTTCAGGGTGAAAGGTGAAATATATAAGGGGAATCTGAGCGGAAACTACTTCACAGAGGGTGGTGCGAGTGTAGAACGAGCTGCCAGCAGAAGTGGTGGATGTGGGTTCAGTTGTAACATTTAAGAGAAGTTTGGATAGATGCATAGATGGGAGGGGTTTGGGGGGATATGGTCTGGATGCAGATAGACGGGACTAGGTAGAAGATCAAGTCAGCATGGATAGATGGGCTGAAGGGCCTGTTTCTGTGCTATAGTACTCTATGACTGTGACTCTATATGTCTCAGAGATAGTGACCGAGAGGGTAAACTTCTTTCTTGAAGACAATAAATGACTGCCAATGCAAATCCTCAATTCCTTTCTTACTTTTAATGATTACAAAATTATGCAGGAGAGCTCTCAGTACTTTTCCCTCACTGTAAGTTATGTACCACCAGTTATTTCAATCACTCCTACCTTGGCATGAGCATTCATTGCACTTCTGATCTGTGGCCATGATGATCCCATTGGCTTCCCAAATTGGCTGGATCAGTGGTTTGCATTGTTGCTTCCAAGTCAGAAGATTGACCCCTCTGCAGACTTAGTCATGAGTATCTAGGCTGAGCAACAATCTGCTGGAGGAACTCAGCGGGTCGAGCAGCATCTGTGGGGGTATCTAGGCCGATAACTCCCAGCACATTGCTGAGGGAGTGCTGCACAGTCAAAGGCACTGTCTTTCAGCAGAGATGTAAAAGAGTCTATGGCTACTATGACGAAGAGTGAGGCAGTTCTCCCTGCTGTTCTGAACCACATTTAGCCCTCTACCAAGAACTTAAAGAAAAAGCGTGGTCAAGCTGGCCATCCTTGTGGGATCTTGCTATGTGCAAATAGGGTGCTTCATTTCTTACATTACAACAGTGACTCCACTTCAAAAGGATTTCATTTGTTGCAAGGTGCTTTGCGACATTCTAAGCTTGACAGCATTTAAAGGGCACTGGGACAGGAACATGGATGGGAAAGGTTTACGGGGACACGGGCCAAACACGGGTAAACGGGACTAGCTTAGATGGGAACCTTGGTCAGCGTGGACCAGTTGGGTTGAAGGGTCTGGTTCTGTGCTGTATGACTCCATGACTCCAAGATTGTAAAAGGAGTTTGAGAAGAGAAAATCTTTCCATTAATTCACTCAGAGGTTTATCTGTCTCAGAGAATACCCTTTAATTAACCTTTCCTTGTTATTATCTGACTCTTTCTAAAACTCAGCTCAATTTTAGATGTGGGGGAAGGGTTCTTCCTTGGACATTGTGCATTTTGTCCAATTATTCTTGACTACTGCATTAACTTTCCTTCTCAAACTTGAGTAATACACTGGCTTCAATTTTGCCTCTCACAGTGATTTGTTCTACAATTCCAATAGTTCAACAAGTAATTAGTCAATGGCCAACAGTCAACATAGACAGGGAGCTCCAGCTCATCAAACTCACCATCGGCACGGACTATGGGCATACTTCTGTTAAGTGGCTGCACCATTCATACCTCTGTCCTCAGACTGGTGTTGTTGTTAAACAGAGCAGCTTTAATGATCTCGAGGTAGTTGTGTTGCTAATCTTAGGACAAAGGTGGAACTAATCGATGGAACAAGCTCACAGAACAAATTGAATTCCGTTTCGTTGCGGATCTCCCTCAGAAAAAAAGTAGAGGGCTAATTATTTCAGTGATTAGTATAGCAAGAAACAGAATTGTTTGTCTGTCTTATCAGCCAGAGTTTCCATCCAATCTCTATTCATTCCTGATTTCTCTTCTTTGCTGTTTGGTTATTTACTTTATTCATTTCTTAAGAACGTAAGAAATTGAAGCAGGAATGGGCCATTCGGCCCCTCACTCCTGTTCATTTGATATCAGAAGTGATCTTTTACCTGGGTATTGCTCTATGTTCTCCAGTTCTCCAACCTGAGGAAAGGCATTTCAGCATCCACCTCATCCATCTCTGTCAGCATGCTGTGAGTGTCCTTTCATTCTTCTATACTCCAGAGCATTTGGGTCCATCCTACACAATCGTTCCTCTTGGGACAACCCCTTCAACCGTGGAACCTGGGCTTGAGTTATAAGGAGAGAGTGGATAGGCTGGGATCGTTTACCCTGGAGTGAAGGGGTGATCTTATAGAGGTTTACCAAATCATGAGGGGCATGGATAAGTTGAAGAGTCAGTTTTTTTCCCAGAGTAGGGGAGTCTAAAACTAGAGGCACACGTTTAAAGTGAGAGGGGAAAGATTTGAAGGGAACCTGAGGGGCAAGTTTTTCACACAGAGGGTTTATGGAATGACCTGCCAGAGGAAGTTGTAGAGGAGGTACAATTACAAAGTTTAAAAGACATTTGGAGAGGTGCGTGAATAGGAAAGGTCAAGAGGGATATGGCCAAACGCAGGGAAATGGAATTCGCTCAGGTGGATATCCTGGGTGGCATGGACGAGTTGGACCAAAGGTCCTGTTTCAGTGCTGTACAGCTATGACTGAACCAATCTCGTGAATCTACATTGCACTAGAGTCATAGAGTCATTCAGCAAGGAAATAGCCGATTGACTTGGCACTGAGCCACTAATCCTACACTAACCCCATTTATTCTCTACACATTCCCTCACCCTCTGTGTGCCACTCCCTGTCTCTCCCTCTCTCCATGCCTCCCCCTGTATTTTTTTTGTAATTTATTTTTTCAGGGTCTAGTCCTCTCCGGTAAGACCAGCATTTACTGTCCATCCCTCATGTCCCTTCTGAAGGTGGTGATGACAACTGAGCGGCTGGCTAGGCCTTTTCAGAGGGAAATTTTAAGAGTCAATCAACAGACTGAGTCTGATGCCAGATGTAGGCCAGACACGGTAAGGATGGCAAATTTTCTCCCCTGAAAGACATTAGTTTAACAACAATCCAGTATCTTTTGTGACCATCAACACTAAACCTAGTTGTTGCTGTTTCCTATTATTGACTGCATTTAACTTCCACATCCGCCTTGGTGAGATTCGAACTCTGGTCTCCTGATCGTCAGCCCAGGCTTCCAGCTTACAACTCCAGGAAATGCCTGTCGGTCATTGTCCCTCTCTGCCCGGGCGTGTTTCCCTCTCTCTGCATCTTGGGCTGTCTGCACACAGAACCCCAAGTAAATTCTCATCAATGCCTTGCAAGCCTTACTATTTTCTTGTCTTCTTACTTCATGGTGGAGTCACTCCAGAGAGGCATTCTGCATCTCTCTTCTTCAATTCATTCATTTTTCACGCTCACCATTTCTCCCTCTCCCTCTCTCACATTTTCTACATTCCTCACTATTCCCTCTGTATATACTCTGTCTCTCTGTCTGTGTCTCTCTTTGTATCTCTCTCTCTTTCACTGTATCTTGGTCTGTCTGTCTCTCTTTCTTTGCATCTCTGCATCTCTCTCTCTCTATCTCTCTCTCTCTGTATCTCTTTCTCTCGCTCTGTTTCTCTTTGTCTTTCGCTATCTCTCTCTCTCTCTTTCTTTCTTTGCATCTCTGCATCTCTCTCTCTGTCTATGTCTGTATCTCTCTCTCTGTATCTCTCTTTCTTTCTTTGTATTTTTGCATCTCAGTATCTCCCTCTGTATCTCTCTCTCCCTCTGTATCTCTCTCTCTGTATCTCTCTCTCTTTCTTTCTTTGCATCTCTGCATCTCTGTATCTCTGTCTATGTCTGTATCTCTCTCTCTGTATCTCTCTTTCTTTCTTTGTATTTTTGCATCTCTCAGTATCTCCCTCTGTATCTCTCTCCCTCTGTATCTCTCTCTCTTTCTTTCTTTGCATCTCTGCATCTCTGTCTCTCTGTCTATGTCTGTATCTCTCTCTCTGTATCTCTCTTTCTTTCTTTGTATTTTTGCATCTCTCAGTATCTCCCTCTGTATCTCTCTCTCCCTCTGTATCTCTCTCTCTGTATCTCTCTCTCTTTCTTTCTTTGCATCTCTGCATCTCTGTCTCTCTGTCTATGTCTGTATCTCTCTCTCTGTATCTCTCTTTCTTTCTTTGTATTTTTGCATCTCTCAGTATCTCTGTATCTCTCTCTCCCTTTGTATCTCTCTCTCTGTATCTCTCTCTGTATCTCTCTCTCTCTTTCTTTCTTTGTATCTTTGCATCTCTCTCTCTAAATGTCTGTCTCTCTCTCTCTCTCTCTCTCTGGTTCTGCACCCTTTTTCCTTCTATTCCACAGTGCTTTTGTCATTTCCTCTGCTCCTCTCCCCATCCACCCCAGTTTTCCTTCCAGTTCATTCTCTTCTCTCCTTGCAGTGTTGTCTGAACTCCCAGCTCTGATCCTCCATCACTTTCTGTCCTCTCTGTTTCACTCCTTCCTTCTTTTTGCTGTGACTCTTTCCAGTTCAATATTCTATTTGGTATTTCAGCGTTCACTGAAATGCAGATTTGAATCTGGATTCAGTCAGCTGAGCATCGATGAATGGTCAGGCCTGTGTGGTTGGTCTGTAAAATTGGAAATCAAATGTAAATGCAGCAAACAAAAAGCAATAGCCCAGTGGTCTGTCTCTCAGTCAGTGTCTCCCCTGCCTGTGCCTGTCGACAGATGTGCTTCTTTCTCTAAATTTTAGTCTGTGCCTCTTAGTATCTCTGCATGAGTCTGTTGCTCACTCATTTTCTGTCTACCCTGTGTATTTATGTGCACATATGCATTTGTGTGCGTGTTTGTATGTGTGTTCCTGAGTGTGTGTGCATGTATGTGTGTATGTGTGTGTGTGTGTGTGTGTGTGTGTGTTCCTGAGTATGTGTGTATATTGTGTGTGTGAGTCTGACTGTTCATGTGTGTGTGTGTGTTCCTGAGTGTGTGTGTATATTGTTTGTGTGTCTGAGTCTGACTGTTCATGTGTGTGCGTGTGTGTTCCTGAGTATGTGTGTATATTGTGTGTGTGAGTCTGACTGTTCATGTGTGTGCGTGTGTGTTCCTGAGTATGTGTGTATATTGTGTGTGTGAGTCTGACTATTCGTGTGTGTGTGTGTGTGTGTGTGTTCCTGAGTGTGTATGTATATTGTTTGTGTCTGAGTCTGACTGTTCGTGTGTGTGTGTGTGTGTGTGTTCCTGAGTATGTGTGTATATTGTGTGTGTGAGTCTGACTGTTCATGTGTGTGTGTGTGTGTGTGTATTCCTGAGTGCGTGTGTATCTTTCAGCCTGTGCCACCTGTTTTCTATCTATCACTCCCTATTTCACATATCCTTTGCTGCGCCTGTATGTGGTTCAATCTGTACAATCTGTTACCTGTGAACCTGTCTCTGCCTGTCTCATGTATGCTGAGTTTCCTTTGTTTGTGTGTGTGTGTATCTGTGTGTGTGCGTATGTTCACATGCGTGTGTCTGTCTCAGTCTGCGTCTGATGTTAGCTGTCTTTTTCTCTGTGATTCACAGCCTGGCTCTCTCCGTGTATCTCTGTGCCACTCTCAGTATTCCTCTCTCCTTCAGCCCTCTCCCTGCCTCTCACTTTGTCTCTGTCTCAGCTTGTGTCTCTCCCTATCTGTCGGCTAGTCACACAAACCCATGCAATATGTTGTTTTGTTTCGCCCTCTTGACTGGACAATTCTTTATACCTGAGTTGTCTAAATATAGTCGTTTCATATAAGCTCTGACTCGCTGACTGTCCTGCAGTCACATGTTGCTCAGGATTATGCTGCTCTTCTCTCTGAAGCCCACAAGCACGTTTCCATACAGACGTCAAGTGATAAAACATCTAAAACCAGCCAAATCAATCGAATAGAAGTTGGAGGAAGCCACGATAAAGTCATTCAGGGACCTGGTCAGACTGAACCTTCATTATTACAACCAATTAACTGTTGGTTTTGACTCACAGACACCTCCCTGCAATGGAACATTGTTGGCTCAAGTCCCACTCCAGAGAGTACAGTGTAAAATCCAGGCTTTTCACACCCCACCACCCCCGTCTTCTGCAGACAATCCCCATACATTTCCCGTGAGCTTCCTTATGGGGCGAATCCTTTATTCTTTGAGGGTAATTTTGTTTGCCACCATCGTTAGATGGGGTTACACAATACACGGACGACAGAATTAGTTGGATTTTGTTCATTATGCAAATCACGTGAGGAGTTTGGAGATTTGAAAATGACTCGGTTTTGTTTGTTACGTGAATAATATGAATAATTCAATTAATTGGAAAGGAATTATTGTCAAATATGGTAATTTAGCAGCTATTTTGCATATTATGCTCAATTTCTCTGGGCAATAAGGTCCGCCTTACACAGTTACAGTTTGCTGTAATGCAAGGCAGGCACACAAGAAATTCTGCAGATTCTGGAATCTGGAGCAAGACACAAAAAGTGCTGGAGGAACTCAGCAGGTCAGGCAGCATCCATGGAGGGAAATAAATGGTCGACATTTCAGGCCGAGACCCTTCATCAGGACTGGAAAGGAAAAAGAGGGCAGAAGCCAGAATAAGAAGGTGGGAGGAGGGGGAGGAACACACGCAGGCAGGGGATAGGTGAGTTCAGGTGAGAGGGGGAAGGTAGTGGGTGGGGGAGGGGGGGAGATGTAATAAGCTGAGAGGTGATAGCTAGAAGAGGCAAAGGGCTGAAGAAGAAGGAATCCGGTAGGAGAGGGCAGTGGACCATGAAATAAAGGATGGAGGAGGGGAGGAGAGGAGATGGGCAGGTCATCAAGGCGGGGAAAGGGCGCCACAGGAATAAGGGAAGACAAAGGAGTTGGGGGGGGGGAAGAAAAAGAAAGTTACTGGAGGTTAGAGAAATCGGTGTTGAGCCATCAGATTGGAGACTCCCAAGGCGGAATATGAGGTGTTGTTTCTCCAACCTGCATCTGGCCTCAAGGTGGCAGTAGAGGAGGCCGTGGATGGACGTGTCAGTACGGGAGTGGGATGCAACCCTTTCAGTGAGCACAGGAGGTGAACAGACTCGTGGTGATTTGGGACGCGGAGTGTGGAGGAAGGAAACCCATCCAAAGGTGCATTGGGGTAGTCGAGCGTGCAGGTAACAAAGGCTTGGATGAGACATAAGATGTAAGATAAGACATTTCTTTATTAGTCACATGTACATGGAAACACACAGTGAAATACATCTTTTGCGCAGAGTATTCTGGGGGCAGCCCGCAAGTGTCGCCACGCTTCTGGCGCCAGCATAACATGCCCACAGCTTCCTAACCCGTACGTCTTTGGAATCCGGGAGGAAACCGGAGCACCCGGAGGAAACCCACGCAGACACACGGGGAGAACGTACAAACTCCTCACAGACGGCGGCCGGAATTGAACCCGGGTCGCTGGCGCTGTAATAGCGTCACGCTAACCGCTACACAGGAGAGCAGAGGCAATGGCTTCTGAGGGAGAGGAGGAAGAAGACAACATTGGTTAGATGCTGGAGGAACTCGGTGGGTCAGGGAGCATCTGTGGAGGGAAGTGGATGGGAGACGTTTCAGGTTGAGACCCTTCATCTGGACTGATAGATCGATAGCTCGTATAAAAGAGGTGAGGGGAAGGGGTGGAGCAAGAGCTGGCAAACCATAGGTGGATCTAGGTGAGGAGGGGGGGGGGATAGGCAGATGGAGGAGGGGAGAGGTGAAATAGGGAGAGAGGCTGGGAAGTGATAAGTGATTCCAGCATCTGCAGCCTCTTGTGTCTCCATCTTTGGTTAGGCTAAGGGCATGTCACTGGGGTCAACCACGACACCTAGTCTGCAAACAAATTAGAAAATTCCCTCAGACAATTGGCTGACAGAGACTTAGTCTGTGGCTAGGGAACAGAGATCATACGCAATTAATAAAACCATGCATGTGTAAGTAATGAACCACAAACAATTTATAAATGTTTGATACGACTGTGCTCTTGACAGGTAATTAACTTTTATCAGAATGTGAAAAATGGCTTTGTGATTTTATTTTGGTTTCTGTTCTCTTGCTCAAACCTTGTTAAATTCACAATCACTTGAGCGTATAGGTCCAGGTTGTTACACAAGCCCAGTACCAAGGGAGGACTGCACTCTTGGTAGTGCCATTTCTTGCAATGGCGTGGAGCTGAGGCCTCCAAAGGGAGGTGGATGCAAGAGATTTCACAGCACCCATTTAAAAATATCACGTGAGTTCCCCACAATGTCCCCTGATCAATTTTTATTGCCCAATCCAACATCACTAGAATTAGATCAGCTGGTCATCTTCATATGAGATCTTGTTGGGTGCAGACTGGCTGCCATTTTACCTACTGCACAACAATGGCTGCTATACAAAGGTAGTTCTTCAGTTGTAATGAGCTTTGGGATATCCTGAAATGGGAAAAGGTACGATAGGAATGCAAATCTTTCTTTGTAGCAATGATGCTTCACAGGTATTGTGAGCTACCCTTCACTCCTTCCGTCTCTCCCACTGAGCTTGGGGAACACTGTGAAATAAAAAAACAAATATCTGACAGCAGTGTATATTGTGAAAACAAATTGGTATTCCTTAATAAATCTAATCATGCCATCGTAAGCTATTTAATCGGTTCATTGTTATTCTCCATTAGAATCTTTCTTTCTTTTTCAATCTTTTTATTAGTTTTCAAATTAATGCAAATTGATATATAGCATCAATATTTATTCATGTAATACAAAGAGATCAGGATAACAATCATAGCATATATAATCACAAAGAACAATAAAATATAAAAAAAAATCTGTAGCTCCAACGATCTCTTAGTAAATGAATATAATATAAAAGAAAGGAAAGAAAAAGATTTATTATATAAATTTAAAAAAAACCCAAATCAATAAAAAAAATTATAAACAATATAAACTAAACAAAAAAAAAATTCAAAAGAAAAACAAACAACAAAAAAAAGGGGGAAAAAATACTGGGCTAAAATTTCTCAGTAGAAACAGAGCAATATTTTGTCGTCGTCTGTTCCTCCAAGTTGGAAAGTTATTGAAAGGGGATCTACATCATGTGAAAATATTGAATAAATGGACTCCAAATATCTTCAAACTTAAGCGAAGGATCAACAGTAGCACTCCTAATTTTTTCCGAGTTTAAACATGATATAGTTTGAGAAAACCATTGAAAAGTAGTAGGGGGTATTGGATCCTTCCATTTAAGCAAAATGGATCGTTTGGCCATTAGAATCTATCAGAGGAAAATGACAGTTGGTTTCTCTCTCTTTGAGTGGTTTGTTTGGCCGAGGGTCATGATTGGTTGTGAGTCTGCAGACTAACCTGCTAGATTGTCATCAGGTTAGGACTTACATTTCGTATTAGCCAATCAGGTAACCATGATTGATGGAGCAATGGAAAGAGAGTGGGATTTCATTGGATAGTTCAATTAAGGGGCTTGTGCAAGCATAGAGGACCAAATGGCCTCCTTGCTGCTTCCGTTGCATTGGATGATATTCAGAAACTAAGAGCTGTCTCATACTAATATTGTATTATATAGGGCAGCACAGTGGCTTAGCTGGTAGAGCCACTGCTTCACAGTTCCAGCAGCCTGGATTCAATCTTGAACTTGTTCCCCCGTGATCACATGGGTTTCCTCCGGGTGCTCTGGTTCCCTCCCACATGTGCAGGTTAGTAGGTTACTTGGCCGCTGTAAATTGCTCCTAGTATGTAGGTGAGGGGTAGAATCTTGGGGGAGTTGATGGGAATGTGGTGAAGATAAAATGAGATTGGTGTAGGATTAGTGTAAATGGGTGCTTGCTGGGCCAAAGGGCCTCTTTCTTTGTGGATTGACATTCAGAGCATACATGGGATGTGGATATCACTGGCCTCCCTAATTGCCTTGTAATGTTTCAGAGGGTAGTTCAGGGTCTAAAGTCAAAGGAACACCATGCAAGAACAACGCAGGAACTGGGCATGTTTTTGGATTCTTGGATTATTGCTACAACTCCTGATGTATTTCAGTAACTGAATTTAAATTCCCCAGCTGTTCTGATTGGATTCAAACCCAGACTAACAGCCCAAACTCCTGGGATTAGTCCAATAACTTAATAACTATGCCACCATATCCCAGGACACAGAATCCTGACAAATGGTCCATTACGTGACAATAAAATTTTGTTGTTGCAGTTATCGGTAGATAACCCTTTTTATCTCTTGTCCGATATCGCAAGCGCAGAACTCCCTCTTGCTTCTGCAAAGTGATGTTCAACACAATACTTCTAGCCCATGGTTTTGATTCAATATAAAATTGAGGCGTTGAAGGCAAACTGTACAGGGTACCAATTAATAGAGTGAAAGTAATGTGTTCAGACCCTGGGACAAAATATGATTAGATTGGCTCCTGTATATCTTCAGCTCAAACATCTTTTGTCTACCAGGCTGTTGAAAGAACATGTGGATATCATTATAAAGGACATAAAATATAAGAGCAGGGAGACTGGGGTGGAACAGCATGAAGCATTTTATTTCAAAATATACTTTATTCATAAAAAAACAGTAATGTAGAATGTTCAAGCTGACATTTTCAATAATGATTTGTGTTATTCCTGAAATTTAACATTGGCATCTCATTAAAGATTAGTTGGGCTACAGCACTGTGCACAATTCTGGTCAGCTTACAGCGAGGATGTGAGAGGTGCCAGGGAGGGTGGTTGAACTGTAGAGGAGACGTATGACAGTGTTGCCAGAGCTGGGGGTGGATAGTTATGAGGTTATTTAGGCTGGGATTGTTTCCATCGACATGGAGGAAGCTGAGATGTTTAAAATCTTGATGTTCTCAGGCCCATTTCCCTAAGCAAGGAGTTTGATGACCAGGCATCATAACTGTTGGAAGGATTAGAGTGGAGATGGAGAGGATTTTATTTTCACATCCTCTGACATTTATTAATCTATTGTGGGGTACTTCATTGAGTGCTTCTGAGAATCTGGATAAAGTACATCTAGTGATTCACCTCTGCCTATTCTCTCTTGCCTCCTCAACAATGTCAATGATGTCGGTCAAGCAACAGTTTCACTTTTGAAATCCATGCCGACTTCTCATTATTATGCTTCATTTCCAGTTGTTCTTCTATTGTAGATATTCCATTCTTTTTCTATTCTGTCAAACTGACTGGCCTATAATTCCCTGGAAACTTCTCACTCCCTTCTTAAATACTGGTATCACATCAGCTTTCCAATGTTCCTCCAACACCATACCTTTCTCGAAGAAATTATTAATGATCTGTTTTATTTAAATAATTAAAACACCTTCTCAGACACACTCCACTCCTCAAGGTTAACAAGCTGACAGGCAAACATTCCTCTTCAATGGAGTTGATGGCAGTGAGGTTGTCTCCCTCTGGGCATTCGATGAGCATCACAGCATTGTCGGGAACTGCAGATGTACAGAGCCCATGAGAAACATCCTGGAGAGCATTAGAGTTTGTGGCATTAGCCATACACAAACTTCTGCTATCTCTTCCTTAGATTCTTTAAAAAACACTGATGCAATTCATCTGGACCAGGGGGTTTATCTTATTTGATTTTGATTAGTATATTTTATATTCTATTGTTAATGCTTTCATTTTATGACTCATCTTTGCAACCATTGTCATGCCTACCTATTTTATCTCCCTGGTAGATACTGAAGCTAGAGAATGATTTAATATTTTTGACATCTTCCTATTGTTATCTGTCTGTCCCTTAGTGGGGTTATTCATACCTCAATTGTACTGTTTTACTCTCTTATGTTCCTTGATAGCATATTTTTATATTTCTCCTTTGCCCTTCTGACTGTTATTTTTGGTACCTTTCCCAATTCTGGTCTGAATGGTCTTAGAGAGACGGAGATGGGAATTTCAGGGGAAATGCGATGGATGATAGTCATGCAAACAGTTACTGAGGACGAGCTTGGAAATATGAAATGCAGCCAGATCTAAAACACAAAATGGAGGTATTTCATTCCTGTGAAATGATAAAAGTGATGGGTAAGTAAGGATGTGGAGTGTTTGTGGGATTTTATATTTCTTTTAAAAATAATTATCACATTTACCACTCTGATTTTCAGACCAGCTGCAGAGTGTCAGTCACTGAAAGCATCTTCTCAGACACACTTCATTCCTCAAGGTAACAAGCTGACAGGCAAACATTCCTCTTCAATGGAGCTGACGGCAGTGAGGGTGTCTCCCTCTGGGCAGTCAGTAAGCATCACAGCATTGTAGGGAACGCAGATGTACAGAGCCCATGAGCAATGTCCTGGAGAGCATTAAGGTTTGTGGCATTAGCCACACAGATTTAAACTGGGGGAGGCAGTAGGGTAAACTGGGATTAGTGGCAAAGAGTCCTACAGCATGGAAACAGGCCCTTCAGCCCAACAGGCCCGTGATGACCATCAAGCACCCATTCATGCTAATCCTACACCAATTCCATTTTATTCCATTAACATTCCCATCAACTTCCCCCCTCAAAGATTCTACCTCTCACCTATACATTAGGGGTAACTTGCAGCAGCCATTTAGCCTACCAATCCGCACATCTTTGGGATGTTGGAGGAAACTCATCGAGAGAACATGCAAACTTCACCTAGATCACACCAGAGGTCAGGATTGAACCCAGGTCACTGGAGCTGTGAGGCAGCAGCTCTACTTGCTGTGTCACTGTGCCGCCCCTTGTGAAGGTCTGAAATGGGTCTCAAGGTGAGTCTGTAATGGCAGTGCCCAATTTAGTTGGGGAAATTCTACTGCCAAGAAGGAAAAGGGCAGCAGATGAGTGGAACCTCCACCACCTACAAGCTCTCCCCAGGATGCACACCATCCTGACTTGGAAATACGTTGACAGTCCTTCATCATTATTGGGTCTAAATCCTGGCAGCCCCCATCCCACAGTACCGGAGGGGCTGTAGCAGTTCAAGAAGCTGTACAACCCTCCCACCCACCCCTCTCAAGGGCAATTTAGGATGGACAATAAATTTTGGTCTCGCCAGGTGACAACTAGATTCTGAAACTGAATTAAAAAAGAAATGAATTGACTGAAATCTTGACCTAAAACTGGAGCAAAAACACAAAGCACAATCAAATGGCTTTTGGCCATTTCAGCTGAGAGTTTGGAGTCACATAATAGGCTGGAGCAGGTAAGGAGAACAGACTTCCTTCCCTTTGGGACATGGTGAAGCAGATGTACTCTTGTAGCCATGGACTAGTCCTTTTTAATTAACTAAAGCAAGATTTTCCAGATGCCAGCTGTCAGGTGGGATTTGAATTTGTGTCTCTGGATTGTTAGTTCAGGTTTTGGATTACTGCTCTGGTAATTTAACCACTACATCACCATCCCTGTTCCCAATCTATTCTAGTGTCAGTAGGCAACATTCTCTTGTATCTGAGTCATGCAGGTTGTGGGCCTGAGTCAAAGGGGTTGTAGATTCAAATCCTACTCTAGATCCTTTAGCCTAAACATCTGGCTCTCTGCACTATTGAGAGGATCCCGCTCTGCCTGAAGTGCAGGCCTCTCACCAAGGTGTTAAACTGAGGCCTTATCTCCTCGGGTTAAAGACCATGTGGTACTAGTTGTGTCCTGACCAATATTTATCCCTCAACTACCATCACTGACATAGAATATCTGGACATTACCATATTTGGCTGTTGCAGAAGCTTATTGTGAATAAGTAGGCTGCTGTGTTTCCTCCTGAATCTTCTTCTTCCTGAGCAGCCCCATAGAATGGACAGTGACTTACGTCTTCTCCGGTTCTGTGGGTTCTGAGATGGATGAAGAGGCTAATGTGGGGCTGGCAGACTCTTCCACAGGTGGGGCAGGTGGTGTCTGATGGGCTGACTGAGTGGACATTAGGCGTTGCACTCCCACTTGCCCCTGACAAAGAGACTGGAGGTTCTTGGTACTATCATCAATGCTCCTTCTTCATTTTGAGATGTCATGGTCCTGGGATTGAGTGGCATTGTTTCATTTTACAAAGGAAGCTTCCTTCGAGAACTTGAAAGATTTTCCCTTCCCTCCTGCTAATCCCTTGCCACGATGGAGTTTGGAGTAGGGTACTTACTTGGGAAGCCTGGTGTTGTCCATGGGCTGCCCAATGGAGCTGACTGAGTGTTACTGGAGCCTTAGTGTTGGACGAGGAAAGGGCACTGATATTGGTTTGCTTATTCTGCAATGGGATTTCAAGGAGACTACAGGGACAATGTTGGGGGTGGTTTGAGATTCTTGCCTGGGTGGTCCAATCAGAAGCCTACAGAGGGCTGGGATCACTGCTGCCCAGTAGACCACGAGTTTTCAATCTTCAATCACCCTTTTCCTGAGTTGGACAAAGGTCGCATTGGCATGCTGAAAGTGATGGTGAGTTTCACTTCCAACGTCTACCTTTACTGAGAGGTGTCTCCAGTGATATGAAATGCGGTCTACATTTTCCAGGTTCTCAACAAGGACCTTTATTGTCAGGGGGCAGTGCAGTGCAGAGGGGACACGTTGGTAGAGGGTCCTCGCTTACAGATGTCGAGTGGAAGACCCATCCTCACACATGCTTCAGTGAACAAGTCAACAATAACTTGAGGTTTGACTTCCAAACATGTGCACATGGAAGTGTCATCTGAGTTCAGAATCAGATTCAGTTTATTATCACTGACAACATGTCGTGAAATTTGTTGTTTTGCGGCAGCAGTACAGTGCAAGACATAAAGACATAAGATAAGATATCTTTATTAGTCACGTGTACATTGAAACACACAGTGAAATACATCTTTTTGCGTAGAGTGTTCTGGAGGCAGCCTGCAATTGTCGCCACGCTTCCGGCGCCAACATAACATGCTCACAACTTCCTAACCAGTACGTCTTTGGGATGTGGAAGAAAACCAGAGCACCCAGAGGAAACCCACGCAGACACGGGGAGAACGTACAAACTCCTTACAGACAGCAGCTGGAATTGAATCCAGGTTGCTGGCGCTGTAATAGCATTACGGTAATAAAAATTACTATAAGTTACAAAAATAAATAAGTAGTGCAAAAGGGGACTAATGAGGTTCATGGGTTCATGGACCATTTAGAAAACTGATGGCTGAGGGGAAGAAGCTGTTCCTAAATCGTTGAGTGTGGGTCTTCAGGCTCCTGTACCTCCTCCCTGATGGTAGTAATGTGAAAAGGGCATGCCCCGGGTGGTGAGGGTTCTTGATAAAGTGACAGAATTTGGAGTGACCTTGGCTCTGGGGAAGAGGTGACAAAGGTGAGCACTTTCTCCGGCAACGTTTGTTTGAGGCAAGGTGCAGTATCAGATCGAGAAGGGAAACAAAGGACTGCAGATGCTGGAATCTAGATGAGAAAACAACAAGATACTGAAGAAACTCAGCAGGCCAGGCAGCATCCATGGAGAAAAGCAGACTGGAGGAACAGCACCTCATTTTCCACCTTGGGACCTTACAGCCTAACAGCATGAACATCAAGTTCTCCCACTTTAAGTAAACCAATTCCTCCCCCCCCCCCCCCCACCTTGCCTCTTCTTCCCTTTCCTAACTTATCTCTCTTTTTTCTTCTCACCATTTTTTCTTTCTCCTTTTACCCCTGTCCCTCCCCCATGTCACCTGCCTCCTTACCTTTGACCCATCCCCCGGTGGACCTGCTCTCCCCTCCTCCCCCACACCTGCCTATCACTATCTCTTACCTGCATCCACCTATCACCACCCTGTGCCCACCCCGCCTCCCCTCTTTTGTTCACCTATCACTGCTCTTGTTTCTCCTCCCTATGTATCGGGCTTCCCCTTTTCCTATCTTCAGTCCTGAAGAAGGGTCCTGACTTGGAACGTTGACCGCCTGCTTTTCTCCACGGATGCTGCCTGGCCTGCTGAGTTCCTCCAGCATCTTGTTCAGGGCAAGAAGGATTGAGATAAGTGTTGGGGGCAATGATGCAGCCTTACTTAGAACCAGAGGCTCACAGACAGAAACAGGTCCTTCAGCCCATTGAGTCCACATCAACCACCAATCTTTACACACATTCTACCCCAACCCAATTTTATTGTCCCCACATTCCCATCAACTCCCTCCCCACCGCCCCCCCCCCCAAGATGCTACCACTCACCTACACAATTTACAGTGGCCAATCAGCTGACCAACTTGGGATGTGGGGGGAAACAGGAGCATCCAGAAGAACGCGCACACTGACAGCACCCGAGGTCTGGATTGAACCTGGGTTGATGGTGCTCTGAGGCAGCGGCTCTACCACCTGCGCCCACTTTGTTGTGGGGGATGGGGATGGGGATAAGGTGGGGATGGACCTGTCACCATTGGATATTGAAGGGCTAGACCCTCTGCAACAGCCTCTCAAACACCTCCCGGGTGCCTTGTTTCAGGAGGAAACATGTTGACATATTGTATGGGAACGTTTTGAAGCGATGGTAAACGAACGTAGAGAAAGACGGGCACCAATTTTATTTACCATAAATATTATGAACAAAGTATATTTTTGGACCAGGAACAAAGGATGAGTTTGTTGACGTTGAATGAGGTGGGAAGCCCGCTTCAGAACTAAAAGAACAAGCAAAGCATAAGGAATTCGATTTCCCCCTGGATGGGCACGGAAGACATCAGCAGTGTCGAAAGAAACTGCAACAAGATAATTCCCTGAGTACAGGCTTTGTCAGGCTGGCCCTGCTATCATGAATGCTAATCTGATAATTGCTCTTCTGCCTGGCTGAATCTAGCCAATGTAAATATCATTGTCTAATCTCATCAAACGCCCCTAAATGATCTATTTATTATTAATGAATAACAGCATGTTTCCAAATAGATTAAACTTGATATTGTCACACACTTTCTTCTTAAAGTGTTTGCCCTAGATGAGTACAGTGGGAGTTCTCATTAAAGAGATCTGTGGGGGTTGGGGGAGATTGACGATGGTGAGGAAAGATGGCCAATTAGCACCTCAAGCCCGAGCTGCCTGTTAGCAAAGCGACTGTCAGTCTCTGACCTCACTCCACAGATCTGCTTTGGTTTCAACAACTCTGGCTATCAAAATCTTGCAATCTCGGGTTTAAAATTGACAATTGACTGGGAGTCAATTGTGGTTTACAATTCTGAAGGGCATATGGGAACAGAAGGACCTGGGTGTACGTCTGTGTAAAGTGTTAAAGCGGCTGGTTCACTGGAACTGTTGAATTCACTGATGAGTGTAACACACCACGTTCGAAGGTGAGATGCCATTCCTCGCGTTTAAGTCAGGCTTTGTTGGAATTCAAGAGGCCAAACATTGAGAGTTTAGAGTGGGAATGGGATAGAGAATTAAAGTTGAGGGAGGGATGAACAAAGCAGATGAGATCCTGGGCTTCATGAACAGATGAACACAGTACAAAAGCAGGAAGTTGTACTGAACACATGCAAAATATTGGTTAAGCCTCAATTGGAATATTGCATCCAATTCCGGTCACACTTTAGGAAGGATGTGAAGGCCCCAGAGAGGGTGCAGGAGAGGTTTACTGGCAAATAGTTCCAGGGACGAGGGATTTCAGACTGGAAGGGGTAGGGTTGTTCTCCTTGGAGTAAAGGAGGTTGAGAGGAGATTTGATAGGGGTGGACGAGACCATGATGGGTTGGGACAGGTTAACCAGAGAAAAGGGTGGTTTAATTCTGATGGTGGCTGGTTCAGGGATCAGGTGAGGCAGATTTAAGGCATTGGGTAAAAAGTACAAGGGAGGTGTGAGGAAGACATTTCTGCGCAGAGAGTATTTGCGATGTGGAACTCACTGCCTATGAGGATGGGAGAAAGTCAGTCAGTCAGTGCCTTCATAAGGGGATTGGCCCTTGATGGGGAATAATTGAACTTTGTGGAAAGATGAGGGGGAGGGGAAATGGGACTGATGGGATTCGGTCAGGAGGCAGCAGAGATTCCATGGCCCAAGTGGCCTCTTTCTGTTCCGAATTCCAATCATTCTCTTTGTAGAGGGATCTCCCAGTTTTATTTCTGAGGTCTAGATTCTGCCACCTGAGATCTGCAGAGAAGCTGGGACAGAGACTGCTCAGTGGATGTTTTCACCCACTGCAGGCAAGCTGTGCACCGAGTGCCCCAAGATTCTGATGTTGCCCTATACATAAATCTTACGACTGTGATCTCTCATCGTCACAGAGCGGGGGTTGCAGAGGGCTTGTTGGGCAGCTGAGTGGAGGTGATGAGAGGGGCCGATGGGGAACCAGAGGGGGGCTGGGAGAGAACCATGGCAGAATGGAGAGGACCAGGAGGTTGGCAGTAGTGAAGGGAGGGTGTTAGAGATGGGGTACTGATTGGGAGTTGGGATATGAATCTTGGGAGGGGTCGGGAGGTGGTTGAGATCAGGGTGAGAGATGATTGAGGAGTGGGAGGATCAGAGGGGCCAAAGAGGTTTCTGAGGACATGAATTAGATAGAGGATTGGGGAAATGGGGGAAATCAGTAAAGGGCTGTGTGGACCAACATCAGAGTCTTGGGGGACTTGGTGCACAGCTCGCCTGCAGTGTGCGAAAACATCCACAGAGCAGTTTCTGTCCCAGTCTCTATGACAATAATAAGCCAATACCAATACAGAGCTTAGGACAAGTGGTAGAATTTAGCCATGAGGACATTGGTAGGGTGGAGACCAATGGGGGAAAGGGAGTAGGAAAGGTTGAGTGATCACCACAAATGAGAAGTTCAAACAGGAAAGTATCGGGGGGAAAATCCGAGGCCATGAACTCTCCAGCAGCTACCCAGGTGAGGCCAGATCCTGAACTAGGCCTGAACCAGGGCCCCGACCTTTGGCTAAGACCTACTCCAGAGTGTGGGGACCACCACATTCACAAGCCACGTACGTCTGGTTAAAAATCACATGTGTGTCTTTGTGTGTGGATTGATGTTAGTGTGAGCCCTGCTGCCCATGTGGGTGTGTACGTCAAACTTGTGACACTTCAGGATCAAACTCCTGGAAGGAGTCCCCACCCAAACCACCCAGCCGTGTTTAACAATTGAATTCTAACTGCCGAGCGCATATAAACATATAAGTGAGGGAATTTCTAGACCTTTATCAATCTTACTAATCCATCATTAAGGACCCTCGCCATCTGGGACATGCCCTCTTCTCATTACTACCATCAGGGAGGAGGTACAGGAGCCTGAAGATCCACACTCAATGTTTCAGAAGCAGCTTCTTCCCCTCCACCATCAGATTTCTGAACAGTCCATGAACCCATGAACACTACCTTGTTATTCCTTTTTTGCACTGTTTTATTTATTTATTTTTGGTAACTTATGGTAATTTTTATGTCTTTGCACTGTACAGCTGCTGCAAAACAACATATGTCAATGATAATAAACCTGATTCTGATTCTTAACATCCTTATCACACCATCAACTTTAAATTCCCTAGACTCTAATCTTTGCCAGTAATTTCATACTTTGTTGGTGTTATTATGGTAAATACAAGAGCTCCCTGGGTTACAGACGAGCTGACTGATGAAAATCCTACCTTACTCAAATTCTCCCATACATTTTTCAAGCTGGTAATAATAATTCAATGTTTCATGGTATTTATTAATGAATGGATACAGAATATATTTGATTAGTTTAATTTTGGGTAGTGTTAGGGTGAATATTTGATGAAATGAAAGAACTATAGCAAGTGTATGTAGACCAATAGGATATGGGTGGTTATAGAAAATGGACGTTTCTGACATGGAGAAGTTGGCTCAGGAACAGAAACCTGAGTCACCGGGGGACTTGCTGCACTGAATGTGGTGGGCCTTGTGCACTAGAATACGTCTTTGCCAAGTCTGGGCTGTGATTCAGGATTTGTCCGGGATCTGGCCTTTGTGCTGAGGAGTTCACGGCCTTGATCTTCCTCAGGGTATGTTCCTGTTTGATCTTCATCTTTGTAGTGATTGCACACTCTCTCCCACCACTACCCCCCCTCCCCAACCATTAGTCTCCACCACCAATGTCCTCCAACATCTATCTAAGTCCTTACAATATCTCCCCAGTTCCCCAATCATCTATCTGACTTTCCCCTCCCCAAAAACCTCATTGGCCCCTCTGATTTCCCTCCACTCCACAACCACCTCCAAGCCCACTCTGATTCCCTCCCCTCCCCAACACCTCTCCTAGATTCATATCCCAACTTTCCCTGAGGCCAATAAACCCTTCCCTAGGCTGAGGTGCCAAGAAGCTGCTCCAAGTGTGATCTACTGCTTTCCTCACACGGAATCTCAGGGAGGACGTTGGAGAGATGACAACCTTGACTATGGGCGATGAGCCATGCTGGGTTTGAAACTAAGGGAATAACAATGAGATGAGTTTTTTTTAGCATTTATTAATTCATTTCTCAGTCTGGCAAGGTCAACAATTATTATCCATTCCTAATTACCCTTTATGGTGTTAGTAGTGAGTAACCTCCTTGAAATGCTGCTGTCCTTCTGGTCAAGTGTTGTTTGGGGCAGGGGTTCCAGGTTTTAGACCCAGCACTGATGAAGAAATGGCCAAGGTCAAGGTCAGGATTGGGTATTGCATGGAGGGGAAACTGTAGATGGTAGAGACACAAGAGACAGCAGATGCTAGAGTCTGGAGCACATAAAAATCTGCTGGAGGAACTCAGCGGGTCAGGCAGCATCTGTGGAAGCAGAGGGATAATTCACATTTCGGGTCGAGACCATCCTGATGCAGAGGGATGGTCGACCCAAAACGTCGACTATCCCTCTGCCTCCACAGATGCTACCTGACCCGCTGAGTTCCTTCGGCACTTTGTTTTGCGGTGGTGGTGGTGCTGTTCTTGTCTTTGTTGGGAGAGGTCTCATGTTTGGGAGATGCTGCTGGAGGAGCCTAGGCCAATAACCACAGTGCACTTCGTAGACGGTGCACACTGCAGCCACCATACGCCAGGGGTGGAGGGAACGAACATGGATGGAACCCCAAGCAAGTGGGCTGCTTTGTCCTGGATGGTCTCAACCCGAAACGTCGACTGTCTATTTCCCTCCACAGATGTTGCCTGACCCATTGAGTTCCTCCAGCATCTTGTGTGTTGCTCCAGATACCAGCATCTGCAGTGTCTCTTGTGTCTCCTCGTCCTGGATGGCATTGAGCTTTCTGAGTGTTACTGGAGCTACACTCATCCAGGCGAGCGGAGGCTCTTGACTTGTGCTTTGCAGATGGAGGAAGGTGACTGCAAAGAACAAGCTTGAGAGGCTGAATCACCTCCATCTACCACCTTTGCTCTGGCCTCATCCTGACCTTACGTCAAGGTATTGGTTTGGGGGAGACAGAAGATCTTTTGCACAAGTTCTTCCTTTTTATACTTTCACTGTGAGATTATTTACTAAACTTACAACACAGGAATTTGAAAGATAAAGGTGGCTTGGAAGAAGCCAGCATAAATGTTTCATGTACGTATTCCTGACAAGAAGAAAGATACAAGAAGTTTAATCTGCATTTTCTTTTGAAAATAATAGCACACAAAACCTTAAAATTATAATACTTGTCAGCAGACAGCTAGTCAAAGTAGATGAGACTATTTAACCAGGGAAGTAGAACCTTATATATCTTCATCTTATCCCAGTCCTAACTGGTCAACCAATACCATCTGATTGAATACCACCTTTCCTATTAGAATTTGGAATGATAAGTTCTGGGATTCGCCAGAAAGAAGCGGAATGGAGTTTGTGTGGAGTCTAAACCCTGACATGGAACAGTTGGGTTGAATGTGCTATGTATTCTAGTGGTCAAAAAGCTATTGTGTTCCATCCATTGAGGTTTTGAGCCATCTCTGGATGTTCATTTGATGGTCAAAGTGGAAAAAAAATGATATCAACACTGTTGGATGTTTAGAATAAAACATGTCCTTCATCTTAATCACAGATCAGGAATTATTGAGATGTCTGGTTATTGATCTGATATAGCGAATAAATTACTACAAACATTTCACTCAGTGTTTATAAGATAATTGGCACACCATTCACGAACTGGGATCTGGTTCACAAGTTATGTTATCTTGACTGCTTCAGCGAGGCTTATGCAAGTCTATTAAGATTTCAAATGAGAAATGTTCTATTCAGTTACAAGGATGTCTGTTGGGTTCAGGAATAAGATTAATGCATAAATGTTTCTTTGTTTTCCCTTTTGTTAAACAAAGCATAAAGGAAATCTGAAATCCCTTCCCTTAAGACATTGGATCCTGGTGATCAATGGATGTTTCAAGAGTAAGGCAGATGGGTTACTGTTCAGTGTGAGTTTCGAGGGAGTGTGAACAAAAGCGAGCAACTAGAGTTGAAGTTCAGGTCATTCATGATCCAACTGAAGGGTGATGCTGATTGAGATGAGATGAAAACATGAGGATAAAAAATGTAGGAAGAGAAACCTTTAGCACTGTGAACTGGTTCTGACATCTAATGACATCAAGGCTGACCTGTTACCTAACCCCTGAATGGGTCAGTCCTGTCCTTGGGGAACATTATTTGGAGATCGTACACACAGAACTACTGCTATGTCTTGCTGATATCACTCCTTCCAACCTGTTGGCCTTTGAGAATCCGGGCCCTTTGTCCAAAATTATCAAATAATTAACGTGACAGAAGACCATTCAGCTCTTTCTCTCTGGGATGGCTTCCTGAAGACCAATCCAATTGTCCCATTCTCCACTCTTTCTTTGTTGCTTTGGAAATTATTTTCCCTTGTGTGTCTATCCATTACAGCCTGCAACTTCCGGATCATAATGACTGCGTGAGAAAGGGTTTCCTCACTTTCCCTTCTGGTTTTGCTCCTTACCTTGAATCACTGTTCCTTGGGCTATGATCCATCTTCTAATTGGTATAATACCTCTACCTACCCTTTCTTAACCCATCATAAATACTTCTTTAGTATTATCACTGTGACACTCCTGCCATCAATAATCTTTATGGGCAGGCATTAACCTGAGGCCCTAACTGCCCTTTTGAGAGGTGTGAATGTCCTGCTGCACTATCTCAAAGAAGAATGAGAGAAGTCTCTTTAGTGTCCTGGGACACTATTTAACCCCTTAACTAACATTACAGATCATTGTGTCATTGTGAGAGTTCGTTGTATGCACGTCACCCAGATGAGAACAGTGACTACACTTCAAATGTACTTCACTAGCTGTGTGGTACTTGAACATGTCCTCAGGGCATACAAGGCACTATAACAATGCAAGCTAACTCTTTCTGTTAGGACCAGTAAACTCTCAGTCCATGCCAAACTGGCATAAAGGCTAAACCAGAAGGCTAATGCTCGGAAGATCAGCAGCGTCAGGCTTGACTAAGATAATGAAAGATAAAGATGTCACAAAGTTACACGACACAGAATAAAGGCCCTTTGGCACATCAAATCCCCATCAACCGTCAAGCACCCATTTAGACTTACTCTATTTTTTATTGTCCTCACATTCTCATCAAGTTCCCCCCGGATTCTACCATTCACCTACACACTAGGGACAATTAACATTGGCCGATTAACCTATGAACCTCTACCTCTTTGGGATGTGGCAGGAACCTGGAGCATCCAGGGAAAACCCATGTGGTCACAGGGAGGACGTGCAAACTCCACATGGACGGCACTGAGGTCAGGATCGAATCCAGGTCACTGAAGCTGTGAGGCAGCAGTTCTACTGGCTGTGCACTGCCGCCCTTCATTGTGACAAGAGAAATGAGATTAAAAGGAACATTAACCTTCTGTCGCATTAGACCATCAAAGAGTAAGAGGGAACGATTGACTCATGAGGTTACTCATAATCCCATGGAGAGTGAAGAGAGCCAACTGATCAGACCTGGACCAAATAACATGGACATGCCCTTGAAGTTCGAGAAGGAACCAAACTAATTTGGACAGATGATGTAGCCAAACCACAGAGCAGAGAGGACAAATGTATCTGGCAAAGTGGAAGGAGATGGATGAAGAGGAAGACAGTGAACCAAGTGGGTGGATGTGATCACTGCAGCAACTCTGGGATGTGGTTGATGATGGATGGCCTTGTAGACCATGGGACCCCAAGCAGTCAGTTCTAACTTGACAGTCCTTGACTAAAGTCTCAACTGTAGCAAACTATCTGTCATTGCACTGGCAGGGAGTTAAGTGTGCTTTGAATATTGATGAAGGTCTCACACAGGGATGGCATTTTCAACATCTATAGAGAATTATCAACAACTAGTAATGAATTTCAATGCTGCAGCAGGGTCTTGGAGTGATCCAAATTATAAGTCAGTGACCACGGTTTCTAAGTATTAATAAAGTTGACAACCTGGGACGCTCTCAATGATTTTAATTTACTTCTGTAAAAAGTTTAGGCCTCATCTCTTGATGGCCTTGGATGGGTGTGGCAAAAACTCATCTCAGATTCCTGCTTCTGATCCCAACAACAAAGTTGCAAGGCACGCTGATTTGGAAATGCATCAAAACTTCTTCATCGCAACTGGGTCTAAATCCCGGGACTCCTGTCCTGGAGGCACTGCAGGGGTATCTTCACCAGAAGGACTGCAGTAGCTTAAGAATGTGAGGAAAATAAAGATAACATATCTTTATTGGTCACGTGTACATTAAAACACACAGTGAAATGCATCTCTTGCATAGAGTGTTCCGGGTGCAGCCCGCAAGTGTCACCACGCTTCCGGCACCAACAACTTCCTAACCCATACGTCTTTGGAATGTGGGAGGAAACCGGAGCACCCGGAGGAAACCCACGCAGACAAGGGGAGAACGTACAAACATGGGGTCAATGTAGGAATATTGTCATTGGGTGGTTGGGGGTGGGCCAAAGGGCCCAGATCCTCACTGTACCTCTCTCTATGACACCAATAGTCTCTCAAGGGAGCAATATGTAGATTGGCAGTGGAATGGCAGCCCCACCGGTGAATGGTACCATTCCCAAGAAAAGGGGTGGACGTGTGTGGAACCACTTTGGCAGGGCTTGGGCCACAAAGGGCAAGCATGGATGGGGCAGGTGTTAGGGGAAATGCAGGTGGGGAACCCCATTGGTAGCCTTGGACCACAAGAGATGGATATTTGGGTGGGGTGGAAATGTCAGGGGAATAGGCAGGTGGGGAATCCCAATGGCAAGCTTGGATCACAAGAGATAGAGGCTTGGGTGGGATTGGAAGTGTTAGGGCGACAGGCCGAGGGCGGGGATAAGTGGGGAAAACTGAGAGGCAACAGAGAAATCCCAACTGATGTGTGCTTGATGGCGTCCCCAGCTCAGTGCACTGATGCTGGGAACACTGAACGGTACTGATGTATGACGCCAGCTCTGCACCATGATCAATGAAAAATTTGCACTCAATATCAAAAATGATATAACCACTACATTTTTATTTATTAATATTTTGATACAAATTCCACTTTAAATCCCATTTAATTTCTTGAAGGCTTTCTCTAAAGAATTAAATTCATTGTAGAAGGCAGGGAGAGACTTAACTGATTATTTTTTGGCTAAACCTCGCCAGAATGTGACGATGCTCCCATTTAAAAACAAACTATATTTAGTTTTATTTGGAAAAATCCTTGTGTTTAGCAGGTGCAGTAAATATGCATTCCCTTGTAACTGCAGCGATCTTGTTGTAACAGTCGGTGTCACTGTGGGGTACAAACTGAGTCCAACATCTCCACTCAATTTCCAAAGTCTGCAATCGCAGCAAGATTATTTACTCCCTCTTGACTATCCCTCTTTCTTTTTTTTAATGCTCTTTCGCGGTTCTCGAGGCGCGTGTGTATATTTTGTCTGCTCTCGTGTTTATTTGCTTCTGTTTGAGCGTTTGTGTTAAATATCGTTCAACAAGAGGTACATTTCCATCACCTTGGTGCGAGGAATAACGGGTTGGAGGAGGATTTTCGTTAAATCTCCGAGCAGCAAAAGAAACAGCAGCGAGAGAGAGAGAGAGAGAGAGAGAAACCCAAAATGTTGGTGGAATGTCTTCCTCGAATGGACTCTGTGCGTCTTTCCTCGCCCAGTCTAATCTCAGAGCAAGTCTGTATGTCCAAACTACAGCTGCGAATTGTGATCCAGTAGATAGCCTTCAATGCAAAGGTAAGATTTTGTTTGAAGGAGGCACGGCGTGGGAGGAAGTGGAGGGAGAAAGAGCAAATTGATGATAAAAGTTTTAGATTGTAAGTGTTAACTGGTGGCGTTTGTTTCCGAGTGAAATTGACCCGTGAAACTAACGGTGTGTAGGTCGAAATGTTTCACTTGTGGGATCATAAAACAAGGGGTTTTAAAACAGACGTTTAATCCAACAATTAAACACCGTTTAATTCTGCAATTTGCATCGTTGTGTCTGGTGAATTGCCCTTCGCGGCCGTAGAGAGACGGAGAGTGTCAATCCTGCGTATCCCTCGCAATTAAAAGCATCTGCAAATCCTTCCAAGCAAACCTTCCCATTGCTCCGGTAAATGATTGATCTGTCATTTTAACTGACCCGCGTTTGGAAGAACCTATCAGTTAACAATGCAAAATGAAAATAGATCTCCAAAGAGAAAAGGGGGAGAAAATGCGTCTAATTTAGGATTATTGTTAAACTAGAAAGATGATTATTTTTGGAGTTAAAATCTCTGAAGTAACGTTTATATCTAACCATGATTCACCAGCCATACTAAATCCAAGCCATTATATAACTGCAAGCCTGTGTCATTTAACACAGAGCTCTGTAATAACCATTAGAAATGCACAGATTTGATTTTGAGTTGATTTTTAATGGGTAAAACTTCCCAAGGTGTCTTGATGGTATGTCAATTTAGATAATTCAATTAAGTTGTGTGTATTATTGCCATTTTAGGGGAGCGTATGGCAGTGATCTCATTGGCACATTTTATGCAATTATCTCTAATAAACGAGCATGCATTTTATTAAATGTGTGTGTGTTTATTTAGATTTGACCAGGGCTGGAGCCATGGTTCCAAGGGAAGGTTTGCAAAGTCACTATCAGCCTGTTATGACTCCCAGATACTCCAACCTTCTCCTTGTCTTCCTCACCTTTCAACCATCATCCTTGGAATGAGAGTGGGGCATGTTAACCTGTTGTTTTTTTTCCCCTCTTGATGTGATTCCTTTCCACTATTTTTCCTCCTCCCCCCTCCCCCCATCTTCCTCCATCACCTGAGCAGATTGCACATCACATCGCAGTTCTTTCAGGGCAAGGGGTGGGGGAAACTTTAAGCCTGTTGTAAGCAGTTTGGATTAAGTAATGGGAAAACCACCGACGTTATCAGCACTACCGTCGCCAATTATCTCCAAGAGCAAGGGGTTAACAGAAATGAGTGGGTTTTAATCCCAAATCAGTGTTTCAGGTTAACACTGGGGAAGGTGCAGGGTGGGGGTCATTGGGTTTGTTAAGACATTGATTCTGGGGGGAGGGGATGATGAAGGGGGAGTGGGGGTATGGAGAGGGACTGAGGGGGGATATGGGGAGGATGGCAGGGAGGAGATGGGGGGGGATGAATGTATAGACAGAGCCTAAGAAACAGTGAAGGAGAGGATTGAAATCGCGGGAGAAGTTGATGGGCTAAATTGTCTTTTGTATCTTTGTGTCTGAATAAGATGAGCCTAAAGGTAAAAAAAAATTCAAGCAAGACTATCTTGCAAATCATCCTGATTTAATACTTTACATCCTGGTTGATATTTTCTGCAGTGTTTATTAAATTATAATTGTTGTTGGTGACTGTTGTTGTTGGGCAATGGTTTAACCATTTTAGGGAAGGTTAATTTTGCTTGTTGGACGTGAGTGGAGGCTATGGGCCTACGTGTCTCACTATGAGGCAAGGTCCAGAGCCTTCGGGGGTGGGTAAAGTATATCGGATGCTCAGTGATGTCAACAGGCTGCTGTTCTCTCTGTGCACTGCACATCTGTAGCTTCTACTCCTTGGCAGAAGTCTCATTGCTGGTGAGTGACCCATTCAATTTGTTCTTGCAGACCGGAACACACAATGTCACACACTTCCACTTACACTGGAGCCTCTGCCATCATTGGCAGCCGATCCCATCCCCACTGTCAATCCTGCCACATCGGAATCACCATTCCCATTATCCGCTGTCATACCACCTGCAGACCCACCAAGACATTTACCAGAGCCATCTGCAACCCTCACCCAAACAAAACTGTCACTCCTCCTGCTCGTTATCCAAGGAATTTCTCTGGCATTTTCTCTTAATCTTATCCGCCCAAATTTCTGACCCATCTTTAAGGGTGGTAAAGGTTGGGATGGGGGAGCGGTGACTCCAAGGTTCTTGATGGCCCTCTGGTTTCAATTTCACCTCCCCACCCACCCCACTCCCCACCTGCCTCCTTGCTTAGCCAGTTCTGACACTACGCAGGTTGTGGGAACTGTAGCGTCAACTGATAACCAACACAGCTGCTGATACTTCCTTGTGGCTGTTTATACTCCTGGCTGCGTGGCTCTTGTAATTACTGTGTGATTACCACAGGCACACAGGAGGTGGTATCCAGATATAGTTGCCACCCAGTCTGAACTAAGGAAACAGCAGTCACTGAGATATCTCCCTCCATTGATCTACAGAGGTGTGTGAGTCTGCGTGAGCATCTGATATGTCGTATCTGCCCAAAATGTATGTACCCTGCCCTCCAGATCCCAGAGTGTCTCTGCATTCAATCTCTCAAGCCACTCATTTAGATTGAGGATGACTTGAACCCAATTTACCCATCTTGGTCAATAACCTGAATGACTTACGCATCAAGAGTGCATCGATCTCAGTCTGTATATTTCTTATTGAACCCCAGCTCAACAGTTTGTTAAGGGAGAGAGGTCGTCTACCCCTCGTGTGAAGAACAGCTTCCTGATATCATCCCCAAAGACCCAAATCTAGTCACATCAATTCTTCTCCCACTCGTCCTCGCCCTCTCTCTTCACACCACAGGATAGTTTTCTCTCTCTCCCCCCGTCTCTCTCTCTCTCCCCCCCTCTCTTTCTTGCATTCCCTCTCTTTCACATTCTCTCTCTCTCGTGCTCCCTCTCTCTCTCTCTCGTGCTCCCTCTCTCTCTCTCTCATGCTCCCTCTCTCTCTCTCGTGTTCCCCCCTCTCTCTCTCTCTCTCTCACACTCCTTCACTGTCTCTCTCTCTCACACTTTCCCTCTCTCCCATGCTCTCTCTCTCATCACCCTCTCTCTCTCTCTCGTGCTCCCTCTCTCCCTCTCTCTCTCTCGTGCTCCCTCTCTCCCTCTCCCTCTCTCTCGTGCTCCCTCTCTCGTGCTCCCCCCCTCTCTCTCACACTCCTTCACTGTCTCTCTCTCTCTCACACTTTCCCTCTCTCCCATGCTCTCTCTCTCATCACCCTCTCTCTCTCTCTCGTGCTCCCCCCTCTCTCTCTCGTGCTCCCTCTCCCTCTCTCTCTCGTGCTCCCTCTCTCTCGTGCTCCCCCCTCTCTCTCTCTCACACACTCCTTCACTGTCTCTCTCTCACACTTTCCCTCTCTCCCATGCTCTCTCTCGTGCTCCCTCTCTCTCTCTCTCTCTCTCGTGCTCCCTCTCTCTCTCTCTCGTGCTCCCTCTCTCTCTCTCTCTCTCTCTCGTGCTCCCTCTCTCTCTCTCGTGCTCCCCCCTCTCTCTCTCTCTCTCACACACTCCTTCACTGTCTCTCTCTCACACTTTCCCTCTCTCCCATGCTCTCTCTCTCATCACCCTCTCTCTCTCTCGTGCTCCCCCCTCTCTCTCTCTCTCTCTCGTGCTCCCTCTCCCTCTTTCTCTCTCATGCTCCCTCTCTCTCTCGTGCTCCCCCCCTCTCTCTCTCTCTCTCTCTCACACACACTCCTTCACTGTCTCTCTCACACTTTCCCTCTCTCCCATGCTCTCTCTCTCTCTCATGCTCCCTCTATCTCTCTCTCTCTCCCCCCATCCCTCATACTTCCTCTCTTTTCCACCCTCACACTTCCCCACTCCCTTTCTCTCGTGCTTCCTTCTCCCCTCCACCTTCCACACCTACTTCGATCACCTCTTAATTGAATTCAATCCCTCCTCAAATTTTAACCCTTCCGGCCCCAGTCTCACTGTGCACTGTAATGCCTCCCAAAGATTTTACCTCCTTTCCAAGGTGCAGGGTCCAGAGCTGAATGCAACACCCTGGAGAAATTCCTCTGGGTAGGCTTGCTGAGCGCAGAATATAGTAGTGGCAAAGTGTTGGTCTCCATGTCTGAAATCTGTTTCTGTTGATGGTGTCTCAGCAGAACTGAGCCCTGACCAGACTAACTGGAGGCTGCCATATTAGTCAGCCTTTCTATCATTGTATTATGACTATTTGGTGGGAATAACCTTTTATCCTCGAGCAATCCTACAGTCATCCTCAGCCAACTCTTTATCTGACAGGTTTCATTTCCTTCCCTCTGTCCCTTGCCTGTCAAACCTCACATTGACCACTAGTTCCCGCACAAGATGATTGTTCAGGCTACGATACCACAGGAACCAGAACAATTGATCAAGAGACGTGAGTTCAAATCTCACCAGAGCCTAGGGAATTTAAATTCAAATAATTAATAAATCTGTAATTTGAAGAAAATGGTTTCAGTAATGGCGAGTTTAAAACTGTAAGATTGTTGTAAAAATCTGGGAAGGAATAGGAAGGAAATTTCCTTTATTTGGTCTGGTCTGTTGATGACTCCCAAAGCCATTGGCTCTCTTATCTTTGAAACTAGCCAGAAGTCTGCAGGCCCTCCCCAGGTAACGGCAGGGTTCCGTTGCTATGAATTGTTTGCAACCCAACCGAGTTCCCACACAGTGAAATATGCCTGCAACAGCCAGCAAATCCATCCCGCCAATCCCCCAAATGCTCATTCGTATGTGTGGACCGTACATAAGTTGGGCGTTCATAAGCCGGGGAGGACCTGTAGTAATGTTAATCCCTCCACAGCTCCAGTGACCCGAATTCAGTCCTAACCTCCAGTGCTGTCTGCGTGGAGTTTGCACGTTCTCCCTGTGACCATGTGGGTTTCCCCTGGGTGCTCTGGTTTCCTCCCACATCCCAAAGACGTACGGGTCAGTAGGTTGATTAACCACTGTAAATGACTCCAAGTGTAGGTGGATGACAGGGAAATGGGCATTGATGGATGTGTGACAGAACAAGTTAGGGGGGAAAAGTGCAGGAATGGATTATGAACATAGAACATAAAACAGTAAAACACAGGAACAGGCCCTTCGGCCCTGTGACGAACATGATACCAAATTAAACTGAATCTCTTCTGCTTGTACATGGTCCATATCCCTCCATTCCCTGCGTATTCATGTGTTCATCTAACAGCCTCTTAACCGCCTCTATCTTCACACAGAGAGTGGTAGGTGCCTGGAATATGCTTCCACCACACAGCGTATTCCAGGCAACCACCACTCTCTGTGTGTAAAAAAAACACTTGCCCCGCACATCTCCTTTAAATTTCCCCCTCTCACCTTAAATGCATGTCTTCTAGTTTTTGACGTTTCTACCCTAGTAAAAAGATTCTGACTGTCTACCCTATCTCTGCCTCCCATAATTTTATAAACTTCTATCAGGTCTCCCCTCAGCCTCCGACGCTCCAGAGAAAACAACCCAAGCTTGTCCAACCTCTCCTTATATCTCATACCCTCGAACCCAGGCAGCATCCTGGTAAACCTGTTCTGTACCCCCTCCAAAGCCTCCACACCTTTCCTGGAATGATTGGTATTGCTCTGGGAACCGGTATAAACTCAGAATCAGACTCAGTGGGTGAATGGCCTTGTACTGCATAAGAGGTTTACGGTCAATTAGGGATAGTCAGCGATAACATCAACATCTTGTGAATAAAACAACAAGGAATTCCGGTTATGGCTTATGATCATCTGTGGTACTAATTGATAAATTATTGGCTGTAAGCTGTTGAGATCCTAAACTCCAGAATTTCTTCCCTCTCCCTCTCTCCCTCTCTCCCTCTCTCCCTCTCTCCCTCTCTCCCTCTCTCCCTCTCTCCCTCTCTCCCTCTCTCCCTCTCTCCCTCTCTCCCTCTCTCCCTCTCTCCCTCTCTCCCACCTCCCTTGAGATACTCTTTAAAAAACAACCTCTGATTGAGGTTTACATCATCTGCTCTAATATCTCTGAAAGTGCTTCAGTGCAAAGTCTTGTTAGGCAGCTGCTCCTCTAAAGCTTCTTGGACTGTTTAGCAATGTGGAGCGGATATATAAGCCAAATTGTTGTTGCTTTATAAGAAGGAACCAAGCAGATGAAGGGGTGCATTATTTCGATAAGAGAGGAATAAAAAATAAAGAGTTAAAGGGCAGGAAGGCGAGGTTAATCAGCCACAGAGTTGGGGCCAAGGTTTGGTTTAACCATTCTCAAAAGGAATGTGGGAGGCAACAATATGAAATTATTCCATCTTAGAAAGGAGATATTTGGGTCCCAGCTGCTTTTTAATTGAAATCTTGGTGAATAAATGCAACTGAAATGCAAGGATCGACTCTGATGAGAGTACATCCCTGAAATATTCATGAGATCCATTGGCATTGTGTCCATGGGTACACTTCAACCATGCTATTTCTGCTGGATGTGGACCTGCCTGGATGTGGATCTACCTGGGTGTTTATGTCCCCTGGGTGTATATATCTCCACAGGTCTTGGGCAGCAGGTTCAAATGTAGCGTTCTAAGAGGAGATATGTAAGTCCTTCAGAAGATAGAATCTGTGGGACAACTGAGAGAGGGTGGAAAATGGGTGCTGCTGGATTAGAACTGCATGGCACTAAGATGGACCGTAAAGTGGTGCCCTGTGCTGCAGCCATTCTCTGACTCTGTGTATATGTCTGGGACTTTTCTTCCACTTCTGTAAGTCTGCGTGGGTGTTAGTCAGCTCTGGGTGTTTGGAGAACAAGAGACCACAGATGCTGGAATCCAGTGCAAAATAAACAAACTGCCGGAGGAACTCAGTGAGTCAGGCATCATGTGTGGAGGGAAATGGATAATCGACGTTTTTGGTCGAGACCCTTCATTTGGACTCATGATGTAGGATCTCAACCTGAAATATTGACTGTGCATTTGCCTCCACAGATGCTGCCAGACCTGCTGAGTTCCTCCAGCAGTTTGTTATTTGCCTTTAGACCTTGTGTACCATTGTATATCTGCCCTGGGTGTTCATCTAACCAAGCATCTATCCATCTAAGTGTCTGTCCAGCCTAGTGTCTGTCAGCAGCAGGTGTCTCATGGCTTTGAACACATGCAAGATGGGGCTCTGTTTGCTGAAAACCCTGTGGGTGAACTGTATGGATATTGGCCTACTGAAGGGCAACTGAGTGCAGAGAGTATCTCCCTTCATGATGAAACAAAGCTGGAGTGAGAGGCGGTGGGGGTAGGCGGGAGGTCGAACCTTGATTCTGAGACACCACCTCTGTGGTAAACTTCAAGGCTCCCTGCATATTACCAGATAACACTGAGATTCCCAGCATTCCCAAGGAATGCCCCTCAGTCCCAGTTACCTCCTGCCAGCCTTTCCACCCACCTATCTTGCTCCAGCAATTTCCCCCAATGATGCAAAGGAATCACTGGAAGTAACTTGGCCCTCAATGATTCGTCTCACTCAGCTGGGATGGAGATTGACCCTGCTCACTATCTGAACATTAAGAGATAGGATGAGTGCATTGCAAATCCCGGCAGCTGTTAGAAGATAGGACATAGAACATGGAAGAGTACAGCGCAGGAAAAGGCCCTTCGGCCCATGACGTTGTGCCAAGCTACTTAAATCAGTAATTAACATGCCTAAGTAAACGAATCCCTTCTGTCTACACAAGGTCCATATCCCTCCATTCTCTGCACATTCATGTGCCTATCTCAGAGCCTCAAACGCCTCTATCATAACTGCCTCCACCACCACCCCCCTGGCAGCGCATTCTAGGCACCCACCACTCTCTGTTTAACAAAAAAAACTTGCCCCAGTTGTCAGAAGCATGTGTCTCCCTCTCGTGCCTGGTGTGAGAGAGACTCTGAATCTTCAAGTGTCGATGTTGAAATCTGTTCTCCCCAATTCATGACCCAGATGGAAGCTGAGTCTATGCTGTTTCACTGAACAATCCCACTCCTTCACTAATTTTCCTTGGTACCTATTCTCCCCAAATTCCCATCGACTCTCCCAGATTCTACCACCCACCCACACACTAGGGGCAATTGACAGTGGCCAATTAACCTCCCAACCCACACGTCTTTGGGATGTGGGAGGAAACCAGAGCACCCAGAGGAAATCCACAGGAAGAACATGCAAACTCCACACAGACAGCACCGGAGGTCAGGACTGAACCTAGATCACTGGAGCTGTGAGGGATACCTTCCTGCCATCAACTGCGTCAACTTCTGGCAGCTTCAAAGATTAGAGCCAATCACTTTGATGAGTCTCGACTTGGAAAGCAACCGGATCAAATAAAGGAGATTTCCTTCCTACCTGTGTAAATGAGCTGCCTTCCGAAATTTAATTGCATTTAAGTATTGAAGGCTAACAGGCTGTTCCATTTGATCAATAAAATCAAAGGAAATCTGCAGCTGAGACAAAGCCTATTCAGCCCACCCTTCCTGTGCTGGTTGGAATAAAGCTCCCCAGCCTAATCCCACCTTCCAGCAATGAGTCCTTACTCCTGCAGCACACATCTAAGTGCTGGTTAAATATGAGGAGGGTTTTTGACTCTCCCACCCTCTCCAGGGCATTCTTGAGCCCCCCCACCCTCTGGGTGGTTTTCTCCCCTCGTCCCTCCAATCAACCAATTACGAAGGAACTCATGGCCCCTGGTTTTTGACTCCTGATCCAAGAGAAGTAGTTACTCCTAGTCCTTTGTGGTTTGATATAATTGTCTCCCCTCAGCACTGCAGAGACAGCCTCAGCCTATCCAATCAAAATCCTGCAAACACTGTGAATCTGAAATAAAAACAGAAAATAGCCTGGAGCCTTGACTTCATTTTTCTTCACAAATGCCACCTGACCCATTGAGTATTTCCAGAGTTATCTGTTTTTATCCCAACCTTTCCAGTCCTGGAAACATTCTGGTAAAACTCTTCTGTACCCCCTGTGATCACATCTCTC
The DNA here is from genome assembly GCF_009764475.1 of Pristis pectinata. Lineage (NCBI taxonomy): Eukaryota > Metazoa > Chordata > Chondrichthyes > Rhinopristiformes > Pristidae > Pristis > Pristis pectinata. Next base: position 10,178,924 of record NC_067437.1, read on the forward strand.
TTGTCTTCCTTTCAGTCTTAGTTCAGACTCCTGCATTCTGGAAAATGAGAAAGGATTTAGTCATTTAAATGTTTGAACTGATGCAAAAGATATCCTTCTGATGCCACCTCCAATCTGTGGTGCCTTTTGCATTGTGAACCTCCCCTTGGGATACTTCACTACATTAGTGAAATGTCCCAAAGGGTGGTTCATGATGCAAAATGTGACGCTGAACCACATCAGGAGATAGAAGCTTGGTGAGAGTCTGAGAGAAGAGAGTGAGGAGAAAGGTGTAGGGAGAGAATTCCAGAGCTTAAGGTGAAGGCATGGCCTCCCGTGGTTGGCGATGGTAGTGTTGGGGCAGCAATGCAGAATTGGAGGAATTGAATATTTACGAGGATGTTACCAGGACTAGAGGGCCTGAGTTATAGGGAGAAGTTGGCCAGGCTAGGTCTTTATTCCCTGAGGAGAATGAAGGACGACCTTATAAAAGTGTTTAAAATTATGAGAGGCATAGATAAGGTAGACGGTAACAGTCTTTTCCCCAGGGTAGGGGAGTCCAAAAATAAGGGGCATAGATTTATGGTGAGTGGGGAAAGATTTAAAAGGGACCTGAGGAGTAACCTTTTCACACAGAGGGTGGTGAGTGTATGGAACGAGCTACCAGATGAAGTGGTTGAGGCTGGTACGATACTATCATTTAAGAAGCACTTGGATAGATACGTGGCGGGGCAGTGCTTAGAGGGATATGGGTCAAATGCAGGAGATTGAGACTAGCTGGGTGGGCACCATGGTTGGCATGGACTGGTTGGGCTGAAGGGCCTATATCCATGCTGTATTTCTCTATGGCTCTATGAATGGAAAATTAGGAGGAGATTATGAAGAGACCACAGAAGGATTTGAAAACAAGGATGAGCATTTTAAAATTGAAGTGTTGTTTCATTGGGAGTCTGGTAGGTCAGTGAGAAAGGGTGGGGAAAAACTGTCTTGGTGTGATTAGGACACGGACAGCTGAGTTCTGGGCAAGTTCAAGTGAGATGAGAAAGGCCACAGAGGAAGGCATTAGGAGTCCAGAGGAATCAGGTCATGGATGAGGGTTTCCACCACAGGTGAGCAGGGACAGGGCAAATTAAGTTAGACCATCACGCGTGGAATCAGGTACAAAATAAGAGAAATCAAAAATGAACATTTCCTGAGTGAATTTATCTATTTAGTGTGTACTGTTGTAAGTATCCTGACCGGTTGCATCATGGTCTGGTACGGCAATTCAAATGTGCAGGAATGTAAGAAGTTGCTGAGAGTAGTGGACTCAGCCCAATACATCACAGGCACATTCCTCCCTGCCATCGGTAGTATCCACATGAGGTGCTGCCTCAAGAAGGCAACATCTATCATCAGAGATCTCCACCATCCGGGCCATACCATCTTCTCGCAGCCACCATCGGGCAGGAGGTACAGAAGCCTGAAGTCCCACACCACCAGGTTCAAGAATAGCTATGTCCCTTCAACCATTTAGTTCTTGAACCAACCTAATGCCTACCTCAGTACAGCAACACTACGACCACTTTGACCACTTTGCACTCCATTGGACTTTGTTTTTTTTGTTCTTATTGTGTTACTTTTGTATAATTTTGTATAATTATTGTTTAATTTATGTTTAATTAATTGTTATGTATCTGATGCCATGTGCCTGTGATGCTGCTGCAAGTAAGTTTTTCATTGCACCTGTGCACACATGGACTTGTGCATGTGATAATAACCTCGACTTTGACTTTAATCTGTCCCAGTTGGGTAGCTGCACTGTCAAAAAAGTTGAACTTCTTGTCAAGACGTTGAATCTCGTTGTGCATCCACAAAATCCCACCGCATTTTATCTAATGAAGATTCTCCAGATTGATTTCTGTGCTGGAAAGAGCTTCCAGTGAGGAAGGACTGGAATAGAAAGGGACTACAGTAGAAGAGCAAGATGTGATCTCACTGAAACACAGAGCATCTGAAATGGGAGTTGAAATGGTGTTGATGCTTCTCCTGGCTGGAGTGTCTAGAACCAGGGGTGACCATCTCAAATTAAAGGTTCAGCTGTTCAGGATAGAGAAGAAGTTTCACCCAGAGGGTGGTGAATCTTTGGAATTCCCTGCCCAAGATGGCTGCGGAGGTTCCATTGCTGAGTATATTCAAGGCAGGAATTGATAGATATTAGGTGAATTGAGAGAAATATAGTTAGTGCAGGAAAGTAGCACTGAGGTAGGAGATTCGCCGTGGTTCTATTGAATGGTGGAACAGGTATGAGGGGCTGAGTGGCCGACTCCTATTTCTATTTCTTATTGAAATCTATAAAGTATTGAAGTGCTTTGACAGGATAGTGGCTGTGGATATGTTTTTTCAGCTGGGGAGTCCAGAGAAAGGAGGTTCAGTCTAAGGATAAGGGATTGTGAATCCTTGGAATTCTAGTTCAGGTTTATTGTTGTCATAGGCATACATACCCAGGGTATAAATGCAGCACAGTACATTACAAACATAAGTTAACATAAACTTAAATTAACATAAATTATTCATAAATTGTTCATTTATATGACAAAATGAACATAACTACACTACTATAAGTTGAGAGAAAGTAGTGAGGGTTTTTCAGGTCAGTTCAAGAACCTGATGATCCTACTCACAAGATTCTACACACAAGGCAGAGATTGGTAGATTTATTTGGGATTGAAAGAGAATCAAAGGGATAGTGTCAGAAGCTGTCAAACATGATCTTCTTAAACACTTACAGCAACACAGAGGGAGACTATTCAACAATCCCATTCCCCCCGGTCTTTATTTCCCTGTCCCTTACAACTTATTCTCTCTCACAAGACCATCGACTCCCCTTTGAGTTTCTCTTTTCACACCTATCTATACTATGGGGCAATTTTCAGTGGCCAATTAACCTACCCACACGTCTTTCAGATGTGGGAGGAAACTCATGCAGTCACATAGAGAATGTGCAAACTTCACACACGAGCACCCGAGGTCAGGATCGAACCCTGGTCTCCGGCGTGGTGGGGCAGCAGCTCTACCTCTGCGCCACCATCCTGCAACGAAAATATTTTAAAATTCGTTCCTTGTTCTTTCCTGATTCAGCAGCAAGAGGGATTTGCAAACAAGGGAGGGACTATAGACATGTTAAAGGTTATAGAAACTATTAGAGTTATATAAAGAATAAAATACAGAAAGGAAGAAGAATACTTAAATATTATTTTGCTTCCTTCTGTATTTTATCAACCAATCAATGAACTGATCTATATAATGCCGGAGGGAACCTCAGGTGTCCGACAGCCTTTCACACAACCTTCTCTCTGTGTCTCAGCACCGGTCGCCACCCAGCCTAAGGGAAGGTCCCGATTTGCACTAAGAAGGTGCCCCCCTTTTATACCCCTCAAAAACTTAACATAACTTTTACCCCGGTACTCTTCCATTCCTTAGTGGTACCAGCCTGCACCTTCTTATCACTTGCGACCTTCGGCCTAGACACATAATTTAGAAACAGAGACAACAGGTCTGTAAAGAAGAAAACATTCTTCACCTGTATCTAATCTCAAGGATGTGCATCAGTACTCCCGTAAGTTCTCAAAGCATTCCCACATTCCGAGCTGACACCATTTTGTCTTACAACCACCATTTTGTGTTACACACTACTGCACATACTAAGGAGGAATCAGAAATGACTTTTGGCTAATTTAACTCTTTCCTTACACATGCTGTCCTTGACGACTGAGGAACTGGTCTAAATGACCTACTCCTGTTCTTATGGTCATACAAGGGATAGCAAGGATTGGCTTGGTCCCATCTTTACCCATGGAGCAGCACCACAGGGAAGAATTGTTTAAACTGCAAGCAAACTCATCAAGTATCTTTGATGCTTCAGATATTTCACTCGCCAGGAGAGAAGTTTGCTTCTGATTGCCACAGCAAATCAGATGTGGCTCTTCTCCCCCACATGTTTGGTTCTATTCTCTCCAGTGCACCTGAATGTGAGCATCACTGATAATTCCATGTGTCTTGAGTGCCAAGGGCCAAAGTCAACTTTCACTCAATGTTGTCAGGGCCTGGCCTACTTGGGAAGTTATAGCATTTGTTTCTGTGTTTCCACCCACTCCTTGTTGTCTACCCCGCTGCCCTGATCCCTGCAGCCAGGAGTGTAACATACTGTACATGGATCATGTAATATTGAGTGTGTACCCCTTTAAGAACTGCACCATGTGACCTACTCTCTCTGTACGTATTGTTACCCTGCTAATGTTGAATGGTTTAGAACTGGTTTGATTTTGGGAGTAGGTCCACAGTAAAGGAACGCTCTCCTTGCATGCTGTTTCTGCTGTGCTTTCTCACACCCTCTCTCTCTCCCTCTCTCTCTCTCTCTCTCTCTCCTCCCCCTCCTGTGTTTTCACTCACTCTGTCTCTCCATTCCTGTGCTCTCCTGTGCTTTTCCTCTCTTTTGCATTCTCCTCTCTCTTGCTCTCTCTCCCTCTCCCTCTCTCTCTCTCTCTCTCCTCCCCTCTCCTGTGTTTTTGATCACTTTATCTCTCTGCTCCTGTGCTCTCCTGTGTTTTTCTCTCTTTTGCATTCTCCTCTCTCTCTCTCTTTCTCTTTCTCTGTGTTCATGCTCTCTGTCACACTTTCTCATATACTCACATTTTCTTTCTCATGGTCTCTTGTGCTCGGTCCCTCTCTCTCTCTCGCTCGCGCTCGCTCTCTCGCCCTCTCGCTCTGTAAGTTCTTTTTAATGAAGCACTCTGTTAGCTTAACTCACCAGCTATCCTCCAGTACCTTGGGGAGAGATACTGGCATGGTGATCACCATTGCTGAGTATCATGATGGAACCTTGGTTAGACCACTGTTGGTCAGGGACTCTGTATCCTGGTGAATTGTGCTCCCTCGTTTCCCTTTAACTGTTATCCTTCACCTTTTCTTTCTCCCTCCAGGATTTTCCCATGTTTGCCAATATGGCCAAGGACATTTCTCCTGCCTGGACTAGAGGGCCACAGTCATCTACTGCTGGGATATTACACTCTGACACGGAGGACACCCGGATAACAGAGAATACGGCACTGTCAGGCGAGGAAATCCCAGCTGAGGAGGCTTCATTGGAGCCAGAGGATGAGGTGCCCTACCCAGAGCTGGCTCCCGTGGTCTTCTTCTGCATCAAGCAGACCACCCGCCCTCGCTGTTGGTGCATTAAGGTAGTGTGTAACCCATATCCTTTACCGCTGAGCTACTCGGACAAAGAGAGACCACTTGATCCTTAGACAAGGGGCAGTTTCAACACTTGATTTATTTTCTAATGTCAACCTGTCCCCGTGTCAATCATTTTGGAGTCAAAGACATTTGGAACAACAGTAATGAGGAACTGGGTGCCTCAAGTTCCTGGTAACACGTTTGCTGATGGATGTTGCAGCAGTGAACACTGCTTAGAATGAGTAGATGTGGGCGTTGGAGAATTGAGAAAATGTCGGCAATTCTTGTCTTGGACTTTCTGGGAGTGATGGAGCAAAGTTTGTAGGTGAGAGTATTTGTTGCTTGTTGGAAGAAAGGTTGGGGTTTCAGTGGCAGTATCAGGAGTTCAGTACTGAGAAGCCAAGTGTGATTGGCGATTGGATGACAAGCTTCTTGTCGAACACTTCTGCTTTCCAGAATCCAAGAGCAAAACCCTTGGAGTACCTTGGCTTCCTAGAGAGTTAAACCTTTGTTGACATCTTTCAATTTCCCTTTACTTTCCATTGGGTCTGCATTTTGAGCATTTTAGTTGGTCTTTCCTAGCTGTCTGTGCCTAGATTTCCCAATTGAATGGAAGGCCTCATTGGCACTGTCTTTGGATGTGCAGTACTTTTCTGGACATGTATAAAAGGTGAATGGACTTGATAAGGGTCTATTTTTATCCTGGGGTGTGATCCAATGGAGTGGATGTTCATTCTCGGCTTTGGAACCCGTCTTATCTTCCTGTCCTACCATTGTCACACCAGGTACCATTCCACAGTGGTTCAGAGTTCTGGACCACTCATTCAGGGATGTGAGTTCAGATCCAACCACAGCAGTAACTAAGTTCAATTAATTAAATACCTGGAGTTTAAAATAAAACATTGAATCAAACTAACAATAACTGTCAGAGGCTGTCTGGTTGGGGGAAAATGTCTGCCATTCTTGATGGTCTATATATGTGACTCCAGACCCACTGATGTGGTTGACTCCTAACTCCCTTCTCAATTCAGGGGCAAATAGGAATGGACAGTAGGTGCTGACATTGTCTCTGACATCTGTATCCTGTGAATGAATTAAAAACCTCTACTCCCACGACTTGCAATGAAGTTGGGGTTCTGTTGAATCCAATGCAATCAAAGTTCACTCCTTCAAACACATTAATCTGTGTGTTGAAGACTGAAATTCATCCTATAACATAAGAATGTAAGAATTAAGAGCAGGAGTAGGCTATGTGGCCCTTCAAGTCTGCCCTATCATTCATCATTGTTAACCTTCTACCTCAGTGCCATTTTCCTGCACTATCCCAATATCCCTTGACCCCTGTAATATCCAGAAATCTATTGATCCCTACTTTGAATTAGCCTCCATGTCTTTCCACGGTAGAGAACTCCAAAGATTTACCATCATCTGAGTGAAGAGATTTGTCCTAAATGACCTACCCCTCATACTGAGACCGTGACTCTTGGCTGTAGAATCCTGAGCCAGGGCAAACATTCTCCCTGCATCCAGCTATAAAGTCTTGTAAGAATTTTTGTAAATTTTCAATGAGATCTCCTCGCATTATTCCAAACTCCAGAGGATACAATCTTAATCTACCCACTCTCTCTTAATGGTAAACCCACTATCTCTGGAACCAATCTAGATCTTCACTGCACTCCCTCTATGAGTGCCCAAAACTGTACACCATACTCCAGATGCAACCTTGCCAAGGTCCTATATCATTGCAGGAAGACGCCCCAACTCCCATACTAAAACTCTCTAGTAATAAAGGCTGATATACCACCTGCCTTCTATATTGCTTGCAGGACCTGCATGTTGTCTTTCAGTAGCTTGTGTACAGGGACATCCAGATCCCTTTGAATGTCAATATTACACAACCTCTCACCATTTTAAAAAAAATACTGTTTAGTGCATCAAAATGGATGACGTCCCATTTTTCCACCTTATTCCATGTTATTCCCCCACTCACTCAGATCGTGCATGTCCTTTGGAAGCTTCTTTACGTCTTTGTCTGTGCTACATTTCCACCCAGATTTGTATCATTGGCAAACTTGGAAATATCACATTTGGTTCCCTCATTCAAAGTAGATTGTGGATTCCTTTGGTCACTCTGTAAAGGGCTAGTTCCTTTGTATTATATTTAAGGTCCATCTTATACTTATGCATGTCAGTGTCAGGACACAGTTGGAATTGCTATATCCTTTCCCCCTTATGTTTATCCAACTTTCCCTTAAGTGGGTCTGAACGTTTCTGCTCAATCACTCCCTGTGGGGGCAATTCCCTCATTCCCACCACGCTCTGTGGGGGAAAAGCATTTCTCCTACATTCCCGACTGGATTCATTGGTCACCGTCTTATGTCCTCGTTGTCTCCCCCTGCCTCTCGCATTCCGCTCTGCAGCAGAAGCAGAGACGTCTTCTTCCATGTACATCCCAGCAAACTGCTTTATAATTGTGAGGCTCTCCTGCAAGGTCACCCAGATCCTTCTCTCTTTTTTGGGGAGAAGAATCGCAGCCTAATTAAACCTTCCCTGAGGGTTAACGTTTCTAAGTTCCAGTATAACCCGCGTAAATCATTGTTTGCAACTCCACTGTAGCTCTGTGATGTATCATAAACTGAAGGCAGAACTTTTTAACGCGATCCACTCAGGGTGTGCACAAGCTTAACATAATGTTGGTACTTTTCAATTGCATGGATACACTAATTATTTTGAGAAGCTGGTTACCTTCACACTTTGGGCAAGTCCCTCCAGAAATGATTCGCTAAACTCAGTTTGCCTTTTGTTTTATTCATTTATGGGATTTTGACTTCACTGGTAAGACCACAATTCATTCTCCACCCTTAATTACCCTTTAAAATTTGGCGGTGAGCTGTCTTCTTGACCTGTTGCTATCTGTGGAATGAGACAATCTCACAATGCAATTGGGTTGGGAGATACAGGACTTGGACCCGGCAACCGTGAAGGAGCGGTGATATATTGCTAAACCGGGACGTTTCCCGGTTGGAGGGGAACTCGTAGGTGATGGTGTTCCCATGTGCCTACTGCCCTTGTCCTCTTCGGTGCTGGAGCTTGTGGAAGGTGCTGTTGGAGTAGCCTGGGCGAGTGACTGCAGTCCATTTTGTAGATGGTGTGCACTGTAGTGGTGGGTGGTGGTGGGTGGAACGAGTGTTTAGGGTGGTAATGGGATGCCAATCAAGTGAGCTGCTTTATCCCAGATGGTGTTTAGATCCATAAGTGTTGCACTCATCCAGGCAAGCGGAGCATATTCCATCAGTCCGATCATCTTTATGACCTGCGTTGCTATTTTGAGTGATCCGTGCCTCTGGTTCCCTCTGCTCATCTACACATTCTAGACTCGTTTTCCAATGTGCCTGCAGTCTCTGTTCTCCTACCAAAGCTCATCAACTCTCACATATTTGAATTGAAATTAATTTCCCAATTACATGCCCATTCTGCACATTTATTAGAATAGATTTTTTTTCATGACAGGTGCATTAATTATTTTGAGAAGCAAGTTACCTTCGCACTTTATGCAAGTCCAGTTTACTTTGTCTCCAAGCAGCAAACCTCAGAGCTTGACCACTGCCTGGTGGGTTTCAGCCGTTCTCTTTGCCTTTAGGCTCTGAGGCACCACATGGAGCCAGAGTTTGTATCTTACTGAACACAAGGCAATGGGAATTTCTTAATGGTGCATCTGCTTCACCTGTGGCCTTCGGTGACTGAAGCCTGTTGACCTTCCGTGGTATGACGGATGCGGTTCCATGGATGTCTCTTGTCCACCCCTTCAGACGGCCCAGCACTCTACTCCACTCACAGGCCCATCATTAGTTGGCCTTGCCAGAAAAGCCCATGGGAGACTTTACAATAAACTCTTCTCGTTGACAAACCATAAACATCATTCAGGCCAATGACAAAGCCTCTTCGAGCTGCCCAATGAATGGCTCCAATGTGTTATCTTTAATTCCATGTTCCTCAAGGCAGAGAAGGAGGCTATTTGGTCCATTGAGACCATGCTAGCTCTCAGAGCTTTCCCGTCTATCCCATGCCCCCGCTTATTTTCACTGTACCTCAGTACAAGTGACAATAATAAACCAATACCAACACCAATTTCCCTGTAACCTCACATGCCCATCAACTCCCCCCATTCACCTACACAAAGGGCAACATGCAGTGGCCATTTAGCCTTGATGGAGCAATGCAAGAGGTACCAAGATAGGTAAAGCAACAAGGCTTCGAAAGAGATATTTTTTTAAACATGTTCCATCTAAATAACACTCAGGAGTCACCACTTTATGACTAGACAATTTCCATCTGATTATTTAGACTGTTGTTTGAGGTGAGCTGGCTGGATCTACACAATTCTCCTCGCAGTGAATGATGCCCAAGCAAGTTGGCTGTACTGCACAAACACCAATCAAAACACTAATGTGACGCTGTTCATTTTAATATTTTTCATTGTGTCCTCGTTAATATTCATTAGCTGCCTTATTAATATTCATAAGTTTAGGCTCACGCTTGGCAAATATTCATGAGCAGCAAGGAGGCACAGTTAAACCAGCCTATCATGGAAAAATCAGGCAATAATTTCTGGCTTGAAGCAGTTTGGTGGGATGGGCCTGTTCATCCTTCTGTGAAAACCTTGTTGCAAAGGGAGAGAAAAGTGGTGTCTGTTTAAGAATGTCAGCAACTTCTATTTACTTTTCAGCTCTAAAGTGACAGAAGTATCCCAAAATGCTACCTCCTTCTTGTGCAGGATTGAAGGTGACTTATTTCCACTCTGGTTTTATGGGTTCTGAGGTGGCTGATGTATGGGACCCGCAGATTCTTAAACAGGTGGGGCAGTTGGTAGCTGCCCAGGTGGTAAGGCAGTTTGTGAGCTGGTTCATTCCTTCCACTGCTTATGTAAGGCCTCTGCGTGTTCCCAAATACATGACCTTGAGGCTCTCAATACCATCCCAAACACTTCCTTCCCACTTTGAGCGATCATGATCAGAGGTTCCCAGGAGTTGGTAGGGATTTGTCAAAGCAAAAGTAGTGACACTGAGCTACAAAAGGCAGGGCTGAATCCTGAGGAGAGAGAGAGGTAAAAAGGTTTAGTCAGTGAATTTTGAGCTTGGTTCTGGGCCCCACGCACTGTGCTACAGTCGAATCCTTCCCAAATCCCATTGTTGGAGCCCAGCCATCCATTGGGAGATGCCATATGAGATGTGTCCAGAGTAAAAGCTGCCCATGTGCCAGCTGGCCATGTCCTGGCAAATTCTGGTACCATATGCAGGTCCAAACCATTGCAAACCCAGTGGACAAAGCGTAAGGGATACTCAGATGTTTTGTGCTCAATCACTTGATTGTCCAGAGTGGAATTTGTTGGCCTGTTGTTTATTCTTCAAAAGAGGGGAAAATCTCTCAATCAGAATCACAAAACCTGCTGGGACAAAAAAATTTGAACCTTCGAATCAAAGGAGGCAGCGATGTAACCTTGGAATTTTTGTAACCCCTTTCCTCATCCCAGGGCTGCTCAAAGCTCCACCAAGCCAATAAAGCACCACTGAAGTAGAACATAGGACAATACAGCACAGGAACAGGCCCTTCAGCCCATGATATTGTGCTGAACTAACTAAACTAGGAATTAAACACCTAACTAAATGAATCCCTTCTGCCGACACAACGTCCATATCCCTCCATTCTCTGCACATTCATGTGCCTGTCTAATATCCTCTTAAACACCTCTATCATATTTGCCTTCACTACCACCCCTGGCAGCGCATTCCAGGCACCCACCACTCTCTGTGTAAACAAAAAGTTACCCCGCACATCTCCTTCAAACTTACCCCCCTCACCTTAATTGCATGCCTTCTAGCGTTAGACATTTTGAAGCTGCAAAAAAAATACTGGTTGTCTATCTATGCCTCTCTTAATCTTATAAACTTCCGTCAGATCTCCCCTCAGCCTCCACTGCTCCAGAAAAAACCTAATTTTGTCTAACCTCTCCTTATAGCACATGCCCTCTAATCCAGGCAGCATCCTGGTAAACCTCCTGCACTCTCTCCAAAGCCTCCACACCCTTCCTAGAATGGGGGCAACCAGAATTGAATGCAATACTCCAGATGCGGCCTAACCAGAGTTTTATTAAGCTATAACATAACTTCCTGACTTTTGAACTCAATGCCTCTACTAATGAAGGCAAGCATGCCACACGCCTTCTTTACCGCCCTATCAACCCGTGCAGCCACTTTCAGGGAGCTATGGACTTCCACCCCTCTGTACACTGTTAAGGGTCTTTCCATTAACAGTGTAATGTCCCTTTACATTTACAAGTGTGGTCACTGTTGAATGTAGCAAGCACTGAGGACAAATTGTACACAATGAGATCCCACAAACAGGAAATGACAATGACCGGGTTACATTGAAGCCCAGGATGCAGGGAAGGATTTCCCTGCTTTAGTGTCCACCCAAGAGGGCTTACTGACGCAAGAGCACACGAACAGTGGGGCCACCCTAGATTTTTGCCTCTCGGGGGCTCCAACCCTCTCTCAGAGGCAAGAGAACTTAGACTGAACCCCAGTTGATATCTGCTTTTACACTCAATCTGTAAAGGCTACTGATGGCTCTGAGGATAAAGGTCTGGTTTGGACACATCTAGTCTGTGTGGCACAGGTAAAAAAAATTGCAATCATGTGTTGAGATATCTTCTCCTTGGTGGCAGTGTTGGGGAAGCACATCGCCCTCCCTCCTCTGTCCCCCCACCCTCCTCTGTCCCCCCACCAGCCCAACCCCAACGCTACCTTCATCATTCAGTGGGATCATCACTGATCTCCAGTTTTGCCACACCCACCATTCTGGGTCTGTAAACTGCAACCTGTTGGTGTGCATCTTGATTTCCAAACTGGGCACCAGCCTCAGCAACCTAGAGCAACAAAGGACTGCAGATGCTAGAATACCTAGATTGGAAAAACATGATGATGCTGGAGGAACTCAGCAAGCCTGAAGAAGGGTCCCGACCCGAAATGTTGACCGCCTGCCTTTCTCCATGGATGTTGCCTGGCCTGCTGAATTCCTCCAGCATCATCGTGTTTTTCAGCCTCAGCAACCTTTTAGGGGTGGAATTTCCAGGTTTCCACCCCTCTGAGTGAAGAAGAACTATCTCCCTCAAATGCCTTGACTCCAATTTTACTTCCCTCCCCCCCTTATTCTGGACCCCCCCCAACCCCACAACTGGAGGAAAGAGATTCCGTCTCTCTCTGTTCACCCCCCCATCCAATCCGTTTTGTTTTTTGAGGTCACTTTCACTGGGAAGTCCAGCATTTATTGCTCATCTCTAGCTGTCCCTTAAGCAGCTGTTGGTAAACGGGTCTTCTTGACTTTCTGTAGTCTGTGTGGTGAAGGTGCTCCAGAGGTGTTGGTAGGGTAGGCATTCCAGGATTTAGATGAAGTGACCTCAGTTGGATCACTTGGCACTCAGTTGGCACTCAAGGGAGCAAATGCCTAGTATTTGCATGCTGTGCTCACAAATTAACCCATTAAGCACTGATCATTTTACCATTTGCATCCTAGTATCATCCCAGTGTGTTAATATTGGGCTCCCCCAAGGCCAGTTTGGTAATTGGTTTATTACTGTCACATGTATTGAGATACAGTGGAAAGCTCTGCTTGCCTGCCATCCAGAACAATCATTTCATACATAAGCACATTGAGGTAGTACAAAAGGTAAAACAACAACAGAGTGCAGAATATGGTGTTAAGATATCTTTATTAGTCACATGTACATTGAAACACACAGTGCACTGCATCTTTTGCATAGAGTGTTCTTAGGTAAGCCTGCAAGTGTCGCCACGCTTCCGGTGCCAACATAGTATGCCCACAACTTCCTAACCGTTACGTCTTTGAAACCCACGCAGACACAGGGAGAACGTGCAAGCTCCTCACAGACAGCGGCCAGAATTGAACCCAGATTGCTGGTGCTGTAATAGCGTCACGCTAACCACTACACCACTGTGCCTGCCCCTACACTAGTGCAAAAGAGGAATAATGAGGTGATGTTCATGGACTGTTCAGAAATCTGATGGATTTATTTCCTCCAGTGTTACAGTTACAGAGGAAGTGCCGTGCAGGCAGAGAATAAGGTGCAAGGGCCATGACGAGGTAGATTGAGAGATCAGGAGTTCATCTGTGACAATAATAATAAACCAATACCAAAACCAAACTTAATCATACAAGAGGTCCATTGAAGAGATTTATCACAGTGGGATAGAAGCTGTCTTTGAACTTGGTGGTACGTTTTCTCAAGCTTTTGTATCTGCCTGATGGAAGGGGGAAGAAGGGAGAATGACAGGGGTGGGTGGGGTCTTTGATTATGTCGGCTGCTTTCCCGAGGCAGCAAGAAGTGTAGACAGAGTCCATGGAAGGGAGACTGGTTTTCATGATGCACTGGGCTGTGGATTAATCCTTCCTGAGGTTGCCCACTCCCTTCTGGAAGGCACAGAGGGACGGGGAATAAGTGCTGGCGTTGAGAATGAATTATGGGTGTAGTGTGATATCAGCCCGGGGATGTGTGGATGAAAATCAAAAAAACACTGCAGACGCCGGAAATCTAAAATAAAAACACAAAATGCTGGAAACACTCAGCAGGTCAGGCGGCATCTATGGGATGACAAACAGAGTTAACATTTCGGTTTGAAGACCCTTCTCAGATCTGGGAAGGAGACAGAAGAAGTTGGTTCGGCTGCGGGGAGGGTGGGGGAGACGGGGCGTGTCTCTGTTAGGGTAAAACCAGGGTGACCGTGGGGATAAGGGTGTGCATGCATTTGTATCTGCGCGAGTGTTTGCTTTTCTGCATTGAAGTGTACAAGCTGTTAACTACCTGCTTGACTGCATTACGCAGCCCCTGATGTACAGTGATGAAGGTAGCAGACTGTAACAGCTGCCTCGTGTTCTGCAACGATCTGGGTGGGCCGTGGGCAGACTTCTGCAGACGGTGCACGGGGCTGCCTGACGTGGCTTTGATTTGCTTCACTGGGGCCTGTGTTAAACTCCCGACTGTGCGGAGGTGACATGATGTCAGGGCGTATGACAGGTCGACCAGTTGCCAGTGTACCGCCGGGGACTCAGGACTTAACCAGTTGCCGCGTTGTGTGTGTGCATGGGCCCCTGGTGTGATCAGTGGCGATTAGTCACTTGGCTCACTGACGGGTAGTGACAGGGGAAAAAACACTCAGCGCTGACTTTCCACAGGCGGCAGGACAGCAGGCAGCTGGTGTGGTACTGATTAGGTCACCTTTTATTGATGTTAGTGGAGGGGTGGGTACAGATGCAGGAAAACTGCCTCTGTCAGAATAGGGAATAGTTACACCCACCCGAGGGAGCAGGAAAGCATCAGTTTAAACAGTAACGTGGAAGACTGCACCCCCACCATTCACCAAGCGCACAGCACCAAATCATTACTCCCCTCCGACAGTGCGGCACTCCCTCAGTACTGCCCCTCCGACAGTGCGGCACTCCCAGTACTACACTGTCAGAGGGGCAGTACTGAGGGAGTGCCGCACTCTCTGTGCTACCCCGCCACCAGTGCATGGCTTTCTCAGTGTTGCATTGGGATGTCGACCTAGATTTTGTTTTCATATTTTGTTTTTGCTCTTGGGAGGAATCCCATTCTCCCACTTATTTCCCTGTAACCTGTGCTCTTACAAATGCCCATTAACATCCCGTCCCAACCCCAAAGCTCCCACCACTCACCTACACTAGGGACAGTTAACCTGCCAACCTGCACGTCTTTGGGATGTGGGAAGAAACCCAGAGCACCCAGAGGAAATCCAAGCGGTTACAGGGAGAAGGTGCAGTCAGCACCAGAGGTCAGGATCAAACCCAGGTCTTTGGAGCTGTGCACCAGTCTCCGAAATTGTCCCCACAATGTTCGGGCTTGGTGGGTGAGAGGGCTGTGCATTGCATGAGGGAGGGCCAGTGCTCACCTCCAGCAATGTGCTCTGGGATCAGTGGCTGGGAAAAATCACTTTTATCTCTTCTTTGGCAAGCAGTCAAGGTACTAATGCTGTTTGAATTGCCATCCGTCATTACTTAGTGGGACTGTTGCTGTGCTGAATGTCATCTTACAGCTGTGCTTCTTCACTTCCTAGCAAGACATCGAGGTGTGACGAGTCCACCTGGTGCTGTCCTGCTCATCACACTGAGGCGCACGGATTAAGAGAGCTCCTAATTTGAGGCACCTGCTGGTGAGATCTTGAGGGGAAGATTACATGGTGGGCAAGGAGGCAATGATCTTGTGTGAAGCCCTTCCATGATTGAATAGTATGTGGTGGTCAGGAGGTGGAAGGTGAGGTTGGAGCCACTTTAATTTAAAGAGCTGCAGTTATTAATTAATTGGCAGATTCCTCAGGGAGCTGATAGGGTAAAAAAATTGGTTCATCTGTGTGTGTTGGTGTATGCATTTCTATGCAATCATACATGTATATTTGGTTATGTATGTTTGTTGTGTAGTTATGTGTACATCTGTGCTGGTTTGTTTGCAAGCAGGTGTGCATCTCTTCAAGTACGTATGCATATGTATGGTTATGATTTGTGCATGTGTGCACATGCTTGAACATGAGCAAGCACGTGTGTGTGTGTGTAAGCAGGTATGTGTTTGTGCTTCTGTGTATGGCTGTATGCTTGCAAGAATACATGTGGTTGTGTGTGTGCACACAGGTTCATGTGTGTGCATATGTATTTCTGTTTGGGTGTATATGAATGCAAGGTGTGTACGCATGTGCTTGTAAGTGCAGGTACATGTATGTGCATGTAGGCATGTATGTGAAAATCAAAAAAACTGCAACTGCTGGAAATCTAAAATAAAAACAGAAAATGTTGGAAATATTCAACAGGTCAGACCACATCTGTGGGAAGAGAAACGGAGTCAACAGTTCAGGTCAAAGAAACGTTGCTTCTCTTCCCACAGACGCAGCCTGACCTGCTGAGTATTCCCAGCATTTTCTGTTTTTATTTCAGGCGTGTGTGTGTGTGCGCGTGTGCAGGAGGTACTGGAGAAGAGCGAGAGCTGGATTCCGTGTGGTGTGAATAAATCCAGCCACTGATGGAGCGACAGTCTATGCAATTTACCAGGGCTGCCTCACAGATAAGCTTGCGTGGTGAGCTTCAATTCGGTGAGGTTTCTTTTGTAGGTGAATAAAATTCTGAGGCAAACTGAGAACACAATGGAACTTGACGAGTTGCTTTAAACTCCCATGTTAAGTTAAAAGTAGTTGAGGAGTTTCAGGAAGTGGTTCTGAAGCGGTAAAAAGGCAGCAAACTGCTCTCCCCACAGGTGAGCTGTTATATCACTTACTTTAGAATCTCTTTCAAGAAAATGCCAACAATCAAGGCACCATGGAAAGCCCTTTAATCGTAGCCATAGTAACGTACCTCACCAAGATTTCTGTCTGGGCTCCGGGAGCTGCTTTCTTTAAAGATTTTGGAGTCCGACCAATGCAAACCTCAAAATCATAGAAGAATTCAGCTTCATTTTATCTGGTTAGACAGCTGCTCATTTTTCGGTGGATCTCAGTCAAGGAAAATCGTGTCTCCCTTTCAAATGGCACCTCTTGTTTTTGAAATCACTCTCAAAGTGCCGGCATTATTGTCAAGTCTGATACTTATTGACCTTTCCTCATCACCTTTTTCCCAGGGCGACAATGGCTAACACGAGGGGGCATAATTTAAGGTGATTGGAGGAAGGTATAAGGGGGATGTCAGGGGTAAGTTTTTTACACAGAGTGGTGGGTACGTGGAACGCACTGCCGGCAGATGTTGTGGGGGCAGATACATTAGGGACGTTTAAGAGACTCTTAGATGGACACACGAATGACAGAAAAATGGAGGGCTATGTGGGAGGCGTGGGTTAATGCTGTAATGTTCTATGAGGAGCAACTTTTTCACGTGGAGAAATAGAATGGAATGGATGGATACCCATGAATGGAATGAGCTGCCAGAGGAAGTGGTTGAGGCAGGTACACTAACAACATTTAAAAGGTAATTGGACAGGTACATGGATAGGAAAGGTTTAGAGGGATACGGGCCAAATGCTGGCAAATGGGACTGGCTTAGATAGGGAATCATGATTAGCATGGACCAGTTGGGCCGAGGAGCAGGTTTCTGTGCTGTGTGACTCTATGCTGTCCTTCTGGTGAAGATGTGCTCTCGGAGGGAGATCCAACATTTAGATCCAATGATGATGAGGGAACATTGATATAGTTCCAAGTCAGGATGGTATGTGACTTGAAGGGAACCTGTAGTGACTGCAGATGCTGGAATGTGGAGCAACAATCTGCTGGAGGAACTCAACGGGTCGAGCAGCATCTGTGGGGGGAGAGGAATTGTCGACGTTTCGAGTCGAAACCCTGCATCCCTTCCTGTTGCAACCTATCTGTCATCTTTCACCCCTCCTCAGTCCGTCAGTCACCCGGGACTCCTGTCTCACCACTCCACTTTTTCCTCTTTCTACTGGCCATCACCTCTCTCCACTCCCAGTCCTAATGCAGGGCTTTGACCCAAAACGTCAACAATTCCACTGAGTTCCTCCAGCAGATCATTTGTTGGTGCAGGCGGTGGTGTTCCCTTGCTCTTGCTAATAGAGATGGGGGCAGGGGGGGGTTTGGGAGGTGCTGTTGGAGCAGCCTCGGCGAGTCGTTGCAGTACACTTTGTGGGCGGAATTTGGTTCAGGTGATTTGGAGTGGCACAGTGGCCAGCTGGTGCCACGCAGTTCCAGGGACCCAGGTTCGATCCTGACCTGCGATGCTGTCTGTGTGGAGTTTGTATGCCCTCCCTGTAAGCACTGGGGTTTCCCCTGAGGGTTGGTGGGTTAATTCGCCACTGTAAATTATACTCCTAGTGTGTAGGTCTGTGGTAGAATCTAGGGGGAAGTTGATGGGAATGTGGGAAGAATGATAGAGAAATGGAGGGTTACGTAGGAGGGAAGGGTTAGGAGGATAAAATATTGGCACAACATTGTGGGCCAAAGAGCCTGTACTGTGCTGTAATGTTCTAATAGAATGGAATCAGTATAAATGGGTGGTTAGTGGGCAAAGAGCATATTTCCGTCCTTTATGACTCCAACTCTGCACAGCCAAGTCAGTGTCAGGGTGAGTAATGATACTTAGATTCCATTTTGGTTTAAAATGGCTGTGGTTCATTGAGGTGTAGGTTGGTTTTAATTGCATAATTGATCTTATAGAGTGTATAAAAACATGAGGGGCTTAGAGAGGGTGAATGCACACAGTCTTTTTCCCAGGGTTGGGGAATCAAGAACTAGGGGGCGTAGGTTTAGGGTGAGAGGGAAGAGATTTAAGAGGAACCTGAGGGGCAACTTTTTTCACATGGAGGGTGGTGAGTATATGGAACGAGCTGCCAGAGGAAGTGGTTGAGGCAGGTACAATAACAACATTTAAAAGAAATGTTCAGAGGGAATTGGGCCAAACGCGGGCAAGTGGGACTAGCTTAGGTGGGTTTCCTGGCCAGCATGGACCAGTTGGGCCAAAGGGCCTGTTTCCATGCTGTATGACTCTATGACTCTGTAGCTGGACTCAGCTCCAGCTGATACAGCAGCCGTGGTGCGACAGCGTTGCAGGGAGTGAATGCTTGTGAGTGTCAACAATGGCTGATTGGGTAGCACCTCTGAGTTAGAATGATGTCAGTTCAAGCCCAGCCCAGAGATCTGAGGGCAAAATTCTTACCCGTATTGCCAGCGTAGGACTGAGGCAGTGCTGAACTATTGGCAGTGCAATCATTACGTAAAACTAAGATGTGTTTAAGAGGCTCATGAATATGCAGAGATGGAGGAATATGGACCTTGTGTAGGCAGAAGGGACTAGTTTAGTTAGGTGTTTCATTACTAACTTAATTAACTTGGCACAACATTGTGGGCTGAACGTAGAACACTACAGCGCAGTACTGGCCCTTCGGCCCACAATGTTTTGCCGACATTTTATCGTGCTCTAAGATCTATCTAACCCTTCCCTCCAATATAGCCCCCTATTTTTCTGTCATTCATGTGTCTAAGAGTCTCTTAAATGTCCCTAATGTATCTGCCCCCACAAGCTCTGCCAGCAGTGCGTTCCACGCACCCACCACTCTCTGTTTTAAAAATCTTACCCTTGACATCCCCCTTATACCTTCCTCCAATCACCTTAAAAATTACGTCCCCTCGTGTTAGCCATTGTCGACCCTGGGAAAAAGTCTCTGACTGTCCACTTGATCTATGCCTCTTATCATCTTGTACACCTCTATCAAGTCACCTCTCATCCCCCTTCTCTCCAAAGAGAAAAGCCCTAGCTCGCTCAACCTATCCTCGTAAGACACGTTCCTGTGCTGTACTGTTCTATGTTCTATTCTGTTTGGCCTTTCAGCTGAAACAGAGCAACTTAGGATAATATTTCAAAGAAGTGTAGGGATCTTTCTCCTTGGAGTCTTGGCCAAAATATATCCTACAACTAACGTTACTGGAGAATATTCCACTGCTGTTTGTGCAGGCTTGTCGTGTGTGGATTGACTGCACTACCTTCACCTATCACACCAGTGAGTGGACTTCAAAAACATTCATTTGTGCAAAGGCTGGTGTTGTGAAAGGTGCTATAGGAATGACAACCTCTCTCTGTTAGACGATGGAGACGGGGCAGGTGGTGAGGGACTGGTGTGGGATGAGGCAGGAACTACAGGCCCAAAGGCCCTTCCTTGCTCTTGAAGTCTCTTGCACTAAGTATTAGTGACAGGGGATCAAAAGCAAAGGCCTTCCGCTAAAGGATACATCTCTATATACCTTCAGAGGTCAACAGAGGTTGTCTAATCTCTCTTTGTTTGGCTGAACTTTGTATCCCAGGCCAGGCAGAGATGAAAGCAGGGTATCTTGATCGACTGTGCATCTCGGCACTGGGCCTCCTGAATTTTTAATGCCCCTGTTGTTTGGTGTTTCTCTGCTTCCTTCAGTTTCCTCCCCTAACACAGACCTGGAAGCCGCAAGGCTGATAAAATCATTGCCTGTCTGAGAAGAAAATCAGCCAACAGAAAGCACGACCCCTAACATTGCAAGGTTTTATTGTAGTCAGTGTGCTTCGGAAGCCAAACAACCTCTTTCCTTATTAAACCTCTGGAATGCTTATTAGATCTGAAGGTCCTGTGTGCTCAGGGAAAGGGCTACCACGTTCTCTTCCCGTTTCTGTTTCCCCTCCCATCTGTACATCAAATGTTGTGTCTCTCTGACCCCCCCCCCCCATTTGGGTCTATTAACACCCCCCCCCCATCCCCACCCCCACTCCCTAAAATGGGCTCCTACTCTATGAAGGGCCTGTGAATTTATACAGAGAAAGATCCCATACCAAGCAATGGGATTAGTCAAAGTCAAGTCAAGTTTATTGTCATATGCACAAGTACATGTGTGAAGAATTTACTTGCAGCAGCAACACAGGCACATAGCATTAGAGATGCAACATTCACAAGAAAGACATAAATTAAACATAACTTATACAAGAAAGAACATAATAAGAACAAACAAAACATATTATAACCATATGAACTGTTTTGGGTGATGTTGATTGACATTGGTTGATCACACAACCTTCCTTCAACTCCCATTGGTTGTCTGACACGTCCATTCTTGTGATGCCCCTCCACCACACATCTGATTGGAAAGTGAGCAGATTCCTCTTCACCTGATTGAAGGGTTCTTAACTCTCAGTCAAGCAGCCTCTCTTTCTTCATTTCCAATTAATCACATAAATCTGGACAGCTCCATCTATTATTGAGGGAATACTGCACGCTTGGAGGTGCAATCTTTCCATTGTAATGTTAATACAATGTGCCTTCTGTCCTAGATTCCATCTAGATACCAACATCTGCATTCCTTTGTTTCTCTGCCTTCTGTCCTTTTAGATGGACTTGAAGGATCCCATGGACATTATTTGAAGAAGGGTAGGGTAATCTTTGCTCCAATACAGATCACAACCAATATCACAGAGTTACACTGAGGGGTGACCTTACAGAGGTGTTTAAAATCATGAGGGGCATAGACAGGGTGAATGCACACAGTCTTTTTCCCAGGGCTGGGGAATCAAGAATTAGAGGGCATAGGTTTAAGGCGAGAGGGGAAAGATTTAAAAGGGACCTGAGGGGCAACTTCTTCATGCAGAAGGTGGTGTGTATATGAAACGAGCTGCCACAGAAGCAATTGAGGCAGGTACAATAACAACATTTAAAAGACATTTGGACAAGTACATGGATAGGAGGGGTTTAGAGGGACATGGGCCAAATGCAGGTAAGTGGAACTATTCTGTTAGGCACCGTGGTCGGCATGGACAAGTTGGGCCAAAGGGCTTGCTTCCATGCTGTAGTCCTCTGACTCTATGAGTCCATGCCAACCCTTTTGCCCATCTGCACTTATCCCATTTGGTCACCTATACCTTTCTGTAGTATCTTTCTGTGCCTTGTGCCCATTTAAGTGCCTGTCCAACATTGTAATTGTATCTGATTCCACCTCCTGTTCTGGCAGTCCGTTCCGGATATCAACCACACTCTGTGTAAAACAAAATCGTGCCTAACATCCCCTTTAAGTCGAGTTAAACCTATGTCCTCTTGTCTTTGATACCCCTACCATGGAAAAAATCATTCCGACTATCGACCTCCTCTATGCATCTATCAGGTCACCCCTCAGCCTTGTCCACCCCAGGGAAAACAGACACAGCCTCTCCCAGCCTTTAACCACAGTCCTTCAATCCAGGCAACATTCCAGTGAATCTCCTCTACACCCTCTCCAGCGCATGCCAAATTATAATCCCATTGTTGTCCGTGAGATGTGCACACCTTTACAAGGCTGGTCCCTGTAGTGTAACAGTGACCTCACTTCATTGCCTGTGAAGTACTTTGCAGTGTCCGGAGAGGAAGGTGACGGGCGCTATAGAAATGCAAGTCCTTCACTTCCGTGACATCAATTCTACCTTCATGGAAGACAATGAATTATTAATCACTGCAAAGGGCTTTGATATTGACTGTGGAGCCTCCAGCCATTCTGTGTAGAAGCTAAATAAACACAAACAGGTGAGCCTTCCAAATGTTTCTATGTAGAAGACACACTGCCAATGTTGACAGGCTCCCAGGAGCTTTAGAGCTGTCTGTTACTGGTTGCCTGTGCTGGAAGTATTGCATGAGTAAGTTGGTAGACAGAAACACAGAATTCTCAAGAATTTTTTTATCTGGTTCTTAAAATGACACAGGAGGAGGCTATTCGGCCCATAGGATTAATGCTGTGGTCCAGGGAAATGATCTCATTCACTGTCCCCTTATTACCCTGCATTGCTGCAACTTTATAATAAGTTGTACAGCACCGAAACAGGCCCTTTGGCCCAACTTGTCCATGCCGACCAAGAGCTTGGCCCATATCCCTCTAAACCTTTCCTATCCATGTACCCGTCCAAATGTCTTTTAAACATTGTAATTGTACCCATCTCTACCACTTTCTCTGGAAGCCTGTTCCACATACCCACCACCGTCTGTGTGAAAATGTGGGCCCTCAGGTCCCCTCAAACTTTCTCCGCTCTCACCTTAAATGAATGCCCCCTGGCTTTAAATTCCCCTACCCCAGGGAAAAAGACTGACTATTTTCTCCGTCTCTCCATCCCTCTCTCCCTCTCTCCCTTTCTCTCTCATGCCCATCAACTTTCTTTTGATTCTTTGGCTACCAGGGGTAACACAGGAGCCAATTAACTTAAAAACTTTAAAATTTTATTTATGCAGCACAGTAACAGGCCCTTCTGGCCCAATGAGACCTTCCCATACGTCTTTGGAATGTGGGAGGAAACCGGAGCACCCGGAGGAAACCCACGCAGACACGGAGAGAACGTACAAACTCCTTACAGACAGCGGCAGGAATTGAACCCCTTTTGCTGGCGCTGTAATAGCGTCACGCTAACTGCTACGCTACTGTGCCGCCCCTACCAGCATCTCTGTGGGGAGGGAACCCTCACAGTCACAGGGAGGATGTCAGCATTGAACTGGGGTCCCTGGAGCTGTGATCCCTTTTCAATCTCCTCCCTCCCACCTTAAACCTATGCCGCCCCCCCCCCCCCCCCCCACCGTCCGGTCTTAGACACACCCACTATGGGAGAAAGCTTCTTCCTTCCACCCTATCTATCACACTCATAACTGTATATAACTCTCTCAGCTTCCTGTGGTCCAGGGAAAACAAACCCAGCCTCTCTCCTTCTAACTGGAACGCTCCAGTCCTGGTGAATCTCAGAGACAGGTGGAGAGGTTAGGGAGGGAATTCCAGAGCTTCGGGTCTTGGGAGCCAGATGAGCGAGAGGCCAGGGTTGGAGGAACACAGAAGTCTAGGAACAACAAACAACAATGCTGGGAGAACTCAGTGGGTCAGGCGACATCTGTGGAGGGAAATGGATAGTGAACTTGAGTCCAGATAAGACAAGATTTCTTTATTAATCACATGTACATCCAAACACACAGTGAAATGCATCTTTTGCATAGAGTGTTCTGGGGGCAGCCCGCAAGTGTCGCCACACTTCCGGCACCAACATAGCATGCCCACAACTTCCTAACCCGTACGTCTTTGGAATGTGGGAGGAAACCGGAGCACCCGGAGGAAACCCACGCAGACACGGGGAGAATATACAGACTCCTTACAGACAGCGGACGGAATTGAACCAAGGTCACTGGTGCTATAAAGCGTTACGCTGACCGCTATACTACCATGCCTGCCTGAAGGGTCTCGACCAGGAAAGTTAACTGTCCACAGGTGCTGCCTGACCTGCTGTTTCCCTCAAGCATTTTATTTGCTGTTCCAGATCCCAGCACGTTGTAGTCTCCAGAAACCTAGATGGGCTGCAGGAAGTCACCATTGGACAGGAGGCAGACAAGCTCACATCTTCCTCTCCCTCTGCCGATTCAAAGCTGGTGCTGCGTAGGCTTTGGGGTGAGAGCTGGGCAGCAATGACCGAATGAACAAGGAGGTGAAGAGATCTTGCCCACTGATTGGTGTGGGCACTGGGATATCAAACACTGGCATTGATTTCCTGCGTGGGCTACAACCTAATCATTAGAATGAATTAATTTAACTTTAATATCACTAGTGACTGAGCAGATTTTCTTTTTCATTTTAAACGCCTGGACACTAGCAGTATCAAGAACACCAACACAGCTGCCACCTTGCATATTTTAGTCAACCAATCTTCGAAATGATGACAAGCGAGTTCTCCATGAGTAATATGAATGTCATGTTTGCCCTTTCATTTTCTGCTGCTGCTTTCAAGTGTCTCTATTTTAATGTGAATAATCTGTTAAAGGTAAACGCGTATTCACCCATGGCAGAGACCCCAGCACTGCTGATTATTTGCGCTGCTTAATTACAGAGCCAGGAGTGAGGATATCAAGTGATGAGATCTGATTTAAGTGCACTTTCTGATTTGGGAATTCAATGCAGGCTCGTTGGAAGAGTTTAATAATGAAAGTCAAAGAGCTGCAAGGAACCTGAAATAAAAACAGAAAATGCTGCAAAAAGAGGCTCAGTAGGTCAGGCAACGTCTGTGGAAAGAGAAGGAGTTGAAGGTTCAGGTCTGAGGTGCTTCGTTAGAATTGAGACAGAGTTAGTTAGTCGAGGTAGCAGAGAGGTAGGGGTGGATGATGGGTGAAACAAAGGGTATTGCTCTGATAGGTGAAATAATAGGGGAATTAAGGGGGAATTAAATTTCATTGTCTGTGGTAACATGTTACTAATGTTTGTGTAATATTGCATAGTTTGTTCACTAGTTTATAGTTGGAAGATTTTAACCCTTACTACCTCTACCACCCACCACGCCTCAGATTGGTGTGAATCAAGTATGAGGCACAGGGACAAGACTAGATCCAAGGATGGAGTCACAGGCAACCGCTCGTGTTGGAATCCGGAGCAAAAAAAAACAAGCTGCTGGAGGAACTTAGCGGGTCAGGCAGCATCTGTGAAGGGAAATGGACAGTCAACGTTTGGGGTCAAGACCTTTCATCTGGACTGAAAGAGAAAAGGGGAGATAGCCGGTATAAAAAAGGTGAGGGGGAAGGTGTCAGGCAAGAGCTGGCAAGCAATAGGTGGATCCAGGTGAGGAGGGGCTGATGGGCAGATGGAGTCGGGTGGGAGAGGGAGGGGTGGAGATAGTGACAGAGGCTGGGAGGTGAGAGGTGGAATCTGGTCGGAAAGGAAGGTGAAGTGTGGAACCAAATAAGGAACAGGTAGTGTTGCGGAGGGAGGGAGTCTGCAGAAGGACTTGGATAGGTTGGGAGAGTGAGCAAAGAAGTGGCAGATGGACTACAGCGTAGGGAAGTGTGGGGTTATGCACTTTGGTAGGAAGAATAAAAGTGCAGACTATTTTCTAAATGGGGAGAGAATTCAGAAATCAAAGGGACTTGGGAGTTCAAATTCAGGATTCCCTTAATTTGCAGGTTGAGTCGACAGTAAGGAAGGCAAATGCACTGTTAGCATTCACTTCGAGAGGACTAGAATATAAAAGCAAGGATGTACTGCTGAGGCTTTATAAGGCGTTGGTCGGACCACATTTGGAATATTGTGAGCAGTTTTGGGCCCCGTATATAAGGAAAGATGTGCTGGCCCTGGAGGTTCACAAGAATGATCCCAGGGATGGAAGGCTTAACATGTGAGGAACATTTGATGTCTCTGGGCCTGCACTCAAAGGATGAGGAGGGATCTCATTGAAACCTACCGGACACTGAAAGGCCTGGATAGAGTGGATGTGGAGAGGATGTTTCCAGTAGCGGGAGAGTCTAGGATTGGAGGGTACAGCCTCAGAATAAAAGGACATGAGATGTCTCAACTGAGATGAGGAGGAATTTCTTCAGCAAGAGGGTGATGAATCTATGGAATACGTTGCCACGGAGGACTGTGGAGACCAAGTCATTGGGTGGATTTAAGGCGGAGATTGATAGCTTCTTCATTGGTAACAGTTAAGGGTTATGGGGAGAAGGTGGGGTTGAAATTGAATGGCAGAGCAGACTCAATGGGCCGAATGGCCTGATTCTGGTCTATGGAAGGTGGATGGGCAGATGGGAGCAGTGGGGGGACAGGACCCTGTGGGTGATGGGCTGGTGGAGGAGCAGAAAGAAACTTGATCAAAGGATGGTCCCCCGAAACTTCAAGCACTAAGTTGATTGAATAACAATTTGGTTTTGGGCTTAGAGTAGAAATATTTGGAATCCTTGTGATGGCAGGACATTGGTGAGACCACCCCTGCATGTAGTTTTGGTTTCTTTCTTTACCTTGGGAAGTCCATGGATTGGAGGTAGTTTGGAGAAGACTCCTTGGATGTATGGGTCATCTTATGAGGAATGATCGAGCAGTTAGAGCCAATCCTCATTGAGGTTCAGAAAAATGAGAGGTGACCTTATTGGAGCATATAGTATTCTGAAGGGTTTATCATGATGATATTCTTCAATGCATCTCGGTATTGGGCAGAAATGACATAAAACGAGGTGCCTCCATTAAAGTGTGAACAACCACAGACAGCAGCCATCATTATTTTCCACATGTCCACCAGAGGGCATTTACAACAGTTTTCACACAGGGTTCTAATGTTCCATGGTTGTCACAGGGGAACAGGATAGATTCCAAGAGGGTGCTTCCCCGGTGACAGAATCTAGAACCCAAAACCAAACTGCATAATGTTCTACAGTCTGGCCTGTAGTTGAAAAAGTTTAACCCTTTCCCACCTGCCCCACCATTCAATAACATCAGGCTTATTTGATGTGTGAACCAAGTATCCTATAAGAAAGAGGGACAAGACTGGATCAAAGGATAGTCCCCTGAATACACAGCTACCAAGTTGATTAAATAACAGTGAACCTAGCACCTGTAAATTGAGGGGAGCATCCCTTGAATCTAGGATTAGAGGGGCACGCTTTCACAATAAGTTGTTGCCCATTTACGGTGGTGAGGAGGTGGAATTCCCTCTCTGTGGATCATTGGAATCCTCTACCCTAGGGAGATGTGGAGATCAAGTTAGAGCCAGGCTCCCTGACCCAAGCCCCACGGAGCCCAACTGTGTGTAGATCAGGTGTGTGTTAGGCAAAATATTCAGGTTTGAGTCAGGTTGAGTTGTGCTGTCCTGACTCAATACCTCATGAGGCCAGGATGGTTTGCTCAGTGCTACCGTGTGTGAAGCACGTGTCTGAGATTGTTATATTTACACTGACGGTCAGGTCTGGTATGGAAGAGAGTTAAAAAGGTCCCCTGGCTTGGGTTGGATTCAGATTGGCCACGGCCATTTCAGGTTTAGATTGGGTTGGGTTTTTGCTTTAAACTGGAGCAGACCATTGAA
This sequence comes from Pristis pectinata, assembly GCF_009764475.1. Lineage (NCBI taxonomy): Eukaryota > Metazoa > Chordata > Chondrichthyes > Rhinopristiformes > Pristidae > Pristis > Pristis pectinata. Next base: position 10,206,482 of record NC_067437.1, read on the forward strand.
TACATCCAAAGAATGTGGCAGATTGTTGGCCAATGGTTGGAATCTGGATTGCACTCCCTGCAGATGTGGTGGAGGCAGGTTCCATTGTGAGGGATTTGGGCAAATATATTGAGGAGAAGATTTTGCAAGGCAATGGAAAAGGGGCTCAGGGTATACGGTGGGGTTGGAACTAGAGAAGTGGTCTGGTAGAGAGCCAGCAAGGACAAGCATTCATTTCGAGAGGACTAGAACATAAAAGCAAGGATGTACTGCTGAGGCTTTACAAGGCGCTGGTCAGACAGCATTTGGAATATTGTGAGCAATTTTGGGTCCTGCATCCAAGGAAAGATGCGCTGGCCCTGGAGAAGGTCCAGAGAAGGTTCACAAGAATGATCCCGGGAATGAAGGGCTTGACATGTGAGGAGCGTTTGATGACTCTGGGCCTGTACTCGATGGAGTTCAGGAGGATGAGGGGGGAATCTCATTGGAAGCTATTGAAAGGTTTGGATAGAGTGGATGTGGAGAGGATGCTTCTGTTATACGGAGAGTCTAGGATCCAAGGTCACAGCCTCAGAATAAAGGGATATCCCTTTACAACTGAGATGAGGAGGAATTTCTTCAGCCAAACTGTGGAATTCATTGCCACAGAGGGCTGTGGAGGTCAAGTCATTGTGTGTAGTTAAGGCAGAGATTGATAGGTTCTTGATTGGTAAGGGGGTTAAGTGTTACGAGGAGAAGGCGGGAGAATGGGATTGAGAGAAAAAAACAGTCATGATTGAATGGCAGAGCAGACTCAATGGGCTGAATGGCCTAATTCTGCTCCTGTATCTTATCGTCTTATGGTCTAAGATGAGCCAGGTGGCCTCTTCCTGTGCTGTAACCTCTCTATGATCCTATTTCAGCTAGTGCAGACACAATGGGCCGAATGGCCTCTTTCTGTGATGTAAGTATTCTATGATTCTGTGATACTAAACAGGGAAAGTCCACAGATCAGTTCCGATCTCATTAAGTGGCAGAATAGGCTCAAGGAGCTAAATTTTCTCTCATTACCAGAGGAGAGGAGAGGACGGATGGTGTTCAAAACTCAGAAGGATTTTGATAAAGCAAATAAGTAGACATTATTTCAAGTGACAGGCCAATCGGTGATCAGAAAGGACAGATTTAAAGTAATGAGGAGCAGAAGGAGCTGATTTTTTATATGCACAGACTGTCGCTGTGATTCGGAATAAACTGCCTGAAAAAATATGGAGGAGATTCAACAGGAACCTTCAAGAGAGAACCGGATAAATACTTAAACATGCCTAGTGCTCCGGGGAAAGAGCAGAAAGGATTAGAACTAATTGGAGAGCTTTCAAAGAACTGGCACACAGACAAGAAGGGCTGAAAGGTTTCCTCCTGCATTTTGAGGACAACGGGAGAAAAAGATGCTGGGGAAACCAATTTGGAGAAACCCTGCTTTCGACTCCTAATCACAGAATCTTATATCAGTGACGATCAATGCTGGGGCTGAGAGTGGATGTCACTCATTATCTCTGGTGGAGTGCTAAGAGAATGGAAACTGTTGCTCTGTGTCTAAGCACTGTGTAGAGGACAGTTTGTTCTATATCTAACTCTTGCTGTATCTATCTTGGAGCCCGAGATGGAACAGTGCAGAAGGAGCTTTACTCTGTATCTAATCCCTGCTTTAAATTGGACGGCATAGAGGGAATTTTACACTGTATGTAACTGTACTGCCCTTGTCCTTGGAGAGTTTGACAGGACAGTGCAGATAGAACTTTACTCTGTATCTAACCCACGCTGTACACTGGCAGTGTTAAATCGATGGTGGAGAGGGAGTTTATTCTGCATCTAACCCATTTTGATCTTTTAGTCTGGTTTTTATTCCCAAGCTCTCGTTGTGTATGTTTCTTTTTGTATTAAAGTAAATTTATTAAAATATCTATCACAAAACACTTAAATTTAAACATTGTCCTCCTTGTCCAAGATGCACTCTAACCTTTGCAGTGTCCGTCAGTCTTGGATGGCCTCCCAAGCCAATCTGGCTCTGCGAGAGTTTGATGAAACAATGTAGAGGGAGCTTTACTCTGTATCTAATCTCTGTTGCCCCTGCACTGGGAGTGATGGGAGAGAGTAGAGGAATCTTAACTCTATATCTAATCCATCATATCCCTATCGAAGGAATGTTTGATGGGACAATGTACCAGGAACTTTACGCTGCATCTAACCTGTGCTATCCCTGCACTGGGAATAGTTGATGGGATAGTGTAGAGGAAGCTTAACTCTGTGACTAATCCATGCTATTCTTTCTCTGGGAGTGTTTGATGGGACAGTGTGGCAGGAGATTTACTCTTTATCTAACCCAGCCCCAGGAGTACTTGATGGGACAATGCAGAGGGAGTTTTACCCTGTTTGCCACCTTTACTGTACCTGCTCTGGAATCTCTGGGTGACAGCATTGAATTCTTCCCAAATAAATGATTCAAAGAGGCACTTGCAAGCAGTAATAATATTAAGCAAGCAGAACCTGAGAAAGTCCTTAAGGACTTGATGGCTGATGATTGTTCATTGCCTGACAAAATCAGAGATACATAATTTAAACAGTGGAGTGCCAGGAACTGTGATGGAGCCTTGTCTGTTCTTGTATTTACAACCCTTGTGAGAATTGCATGGATGTGATTTGGCTTATTTATGCCACTTTATCACACTTTATATGATAGCGAATGGTCTTTATTTTGATGTTAAGATTAACTGTAATTTAAAAGTTCCCAAATTAATTTATTCTCCCTTTAATTTAGTGAAGGAGATTACTGATCACAAATGAGAGAATTTAACTTTACAAAGTTTTAATTTTGATGGGTCTCTGCTTGTGCAATCTAATTAGAGAATACATTTCAATTTGAGAAGAATAATAGATGTTATTTTCCCTCATTCCCTGTGATAAGAAAAATTAAATTTGATAATTTCCGGCAAATAGGAGATTATTCAATCTGTTCTTGTTTTGTTTTCTTCAGTAATTAAGTTCACTATTTGTGCTGTTGTAGGCACTCAGTGACATCATCTTGTAGCTGCATCCAGGGTAAATTACCTCCACACTGTCCCACCTCCCAGGGCACGGACAGCATGGGTTAAACACGGAGTCAAGCTCCCTCTACACTCTCCCATTACACACTCCAAGGGCAGGGACACACAGGTTAGATACAGAGGAATGCTCCCTCTACAGTGTCCAATCACGCACTCCCAGGGCAGGGACAGCATGGGTTAGATACAGAGTAAAAGCTCCCTCCACACTGCCCTATTGAATACTCCAAGGACAGAGAGAGTGCGGGTTAAATACAAAGCTTATAAAGTAACAGTCAGGTCAGAATCGGAGTAAAGCTTCCCCTACACTCGTAATATCCAATGTTCCTTCTTGTACTGGTGTGGCCTATGGCCGTGGACTCGTGGTCAGTCTGAGACGGACTCCATGGTTCCAATGAGGAGATATCTCGGATATCAGCAGCAGGCACATCCTGCCAGCTCATTGTATAGATAACTGTCAGAGCAAGCAGCTAAGAAGATTTTGATGCCACTATTTCCGAGGGAGTGACAGGGTGGGTGGGGCACGCTGATGGGTTTTCAGAACTGCCAGCAGTTAAGCAGAAGTGGATTGCCTGTCTCTTATCATATCTCGTATTGCCTCGGCAAAGAACAAACCGCTGGAGGAACTCAACGGATCAAGCAGCATCTGTGGATCCTTCACCAGAGGAAGGGTCTCAACCCGAAATGTCGGCTGTCCATTTCCCTCCACAGATGCTGCCTGACCCGCTGAGTTCCTCCAGCAGTTTGTTTTTTGTTCTGGATTCCAGCATCTGCAGTCTCCTGTGTCTTCATAGTTCCTTCCCCCGTCTAGAAAGAGGCCATTTGGCCCATTGAGTCAAGCCCAGGTCATTGATGCTGTGAGCTGTGCCGCTAGATAAACGAAAGCACACACTTGTAATAAACCCGTTCAATTAAGCATTGCCATCATTAAAATTGTTCATTATATGCCCTATCTGATGTTCTTTACCACTGAGTTTAAAGGGTTAATCTACAAGGAAAGTTTGCATGGATTAAACCTTTATTCTCTTGACTGTAGAAGATTAAGGGATAATGCTAACAAGTTGATTAAGATAATTAGAGGATTTGATTTTTCTCTAATAGGGAGTCCCAAGATGGAGATGTAATGTTAATGTGAGAGCCAGGCAGCTCAGGAAATGCCTCTTCTCACAGAGCAGTGAAAATGTGGGAGGTTCTCCCCAAAGGTTGTTGTGGTTGGATGTCAGGAACTGAGTTTGACAGACACTCAACGGGAAGGTAATAAGGATTAAAATTATGGTGGACAGATGGAGTTGGAATACGGATCAGCTGTGATCTCACTGAGGGACAGACTGGATTGAAGGGGCGAAATGTCCTCTTCTCAATGAACCTCCGGTCTAATATTGCCCATTTTCCACTATCATTTAGAGTTGGACTGAGGCCTGTCGTGAAGTCAGGGAATAGTATAAATGGCTGCCTGAGGAATGGTATGGATTAGATGGGCTGAAGGGCCTGGCTTTGCTGCTGTATGACTCTACGAATCTCCCTCCCTTTGCTTCTCACGGAGCGAGGATTACCCCGCTCCTGTGAGTGTTGCAGGAAATGGCCAGCACAGCTCCCTTTCTACTTGCTGTAACCTGTTTGATGAATTGAGTGCTAATTGCCAGCACTTCATGACTGTCCTGATTCAGCAGACTATCTCCCATTCCTCAGTGGAAAAAGCACGACACTCACTTCAGTACATCATCTGCAAAGTGATCCACATATTTAAAAACTGCACGCTCTACACATTAGAGTTGTCTCCTGAGCTATTTACTTGAATGATGAATGGACGGAGGCGAATTTAGATTTGGCACGTCAACTATAGTGACGCTGGTATCTCGTCCTTTCCCTTATCTTCCTCCTCTGTGGAATCCCTCTGCTGAAAATGCAGTGGTTTTTGACTGGGGCTGTGTCAGTCTCACTGCAATGGATGTAAACGCTTTCATTTTAAAATGGAGAAGCAAGAGACTGGAATCTGGAGCGAGAAAACAAACTGCTGGAGGAACTCAGTGGGTCCTGAGTAGAATAATCACAGTCACAGAGTTATACATCACGGAAACAGGCCCTTCGGCCCAACTTATCCATGCCAACCCAGTGATTTGGATCAAGACCCTGCATCAGGACATATCTGTGGGTCCTGATGCAGGGTCTTGACCCAAAACATAATTCTTTTCCCCCCACAGATGCTGCTCGACTTGCAGTTTGTTTGTTGCTTTTGTGTTAAAGCCCCCTGGTGTATGTGACAGTCAGTGAGGTGGGTTTGTACCACCGTAGGAAACATAGAACAATCCCGTCGGTCCCATTCCCTCTGTGCAGGATCCCACAAGTACCAAGGAATGCATTACCTCTTTTTGGAGCTGTGGGATCAGAGGTTAATATCAAGTGTTAGCTATGGGTCTTTTATGTACACACAAGAGAGCAGATGGCCTCCATCGCTCTGAGTAATTTACAGTAACCAATTAATCCACCAACCCACACGTCTTTGGGATATGGGAAGAAACTGGAACATCCTGGGGAACCTCATGCGGTCACAAGAAGAACGTACATACAGTGCCTCGGCATAGAACAAACTGCTGGAGGAACTCAGTGGGTCAGGCAGCATCTGTGGAGTGAAGTGGACAGTCAACATTTCGGGTCGAAACCCTTCCTCTGGCACAGTGGCACAACTTTTAGAGCCGCTGCCTCACAGCTCCAGCGACCCGGGTTCGATCCTGACCTCGGGTCCTGTCTGTGTGGAGTTTGCATGTTCTCTCTGTGACTGTGTGGGTTTCCTCCCGGTGCTCCAGTTTCCTCCCACATCCGGACTGTGGTTAAATGGAAAATGAACCAAAGGGGAGTTGATGAGCGTGTGAGAAGGAATACATTGACTGGAGGGGAATGGGACATGGGATTGCTCTATGGTATAGACTCATTGGGTTGAATGGCCTCCTCCTGTGGCATAGTAAATACGTATAAAACTAAGGATCAGGAGGGACATGTAAGACACCAGTGTTTGGTGTTGCAGAATCCAAGTGTGCCAACTACAAGATCTTATCTCTCCTCTTATTGAAAAACGGATGCACTAATATTGGAGGATTCTTGGCACGAGGGAGTTTCTTATGCAGACTGGTTAAAGTTTGATCCTGACCTCCGCTCTTGTCTGTGTTGAGTTTGCACATCCCCCCTGTGACCCCACAGCTTTGCCCCCATGTACTCTGGTTTCCTCTCACATCCCAAAGATATGCCGGTTGGAGACATGAGACTGTAGATGCTGGAATCTGGAACAAAAAATAAGCCTCTGCAAAAACTCAGCTGGTCAAACAGCATCTGTGGAGGGAAAGGGATGGTCGACATTTCGGGTCGAGACCCTGCATTGTTAGTTTTTTTTATATATATGAACAGGTCAGGGCTTTATTCTTTGGAGCGCAGAAGAATGAGGGGAGATTTGATAGAGGTTTACAAAATTATGAGGGGTATAGAGTTAATGTGAATAGGCTCTTTCCACCTAGATTAGGAGAGATAAGTACGAGAGGACATGGCTTTAGGGTGAAAGGGGAAAGGTTTAGGGGGAACATTAGGGGGAACTTCTTCACTCAAAGAGTGGTGGGAGTATGGAACGGACTGCCATCTGATGTAGTAAATGCGGGCTCACTCTTGAGTTTTAAGAATAAATTGAATAGATACGTGGACAGGAGAGGTCTGGAGGGTTATGGACTGGGTGCAGGTAAATGGGACTAGCGGAATAACGTTTCGGCACAGACTAGAAGGGCTGAATGGCCTGTTTTTCTGTGCTGTAGTGTTCTATGGTTCTAAAAGGACAACCAGTGCCAATACACTACAACTTATACAGAAAGAGAAGAAAACAAACCAAGCAGCTACATAACTACAACAAAATAACACTAACTAAACACCCGCAAAACGCACACGCAACACAATACCCGCTAAACACACCACGCAACACTTCAGAGAAGAATCGCATTCTCACCGTCCACGACACACGCAATCCCCTGAGGGGCCCATCGAGCGTGGAACTCAACCAGGGTGCCCGTGGAGACCGCATGCTTCCTTCCCCTGCATCATTAGTAAGTTAGTTGGCCACTGTAACTTGTACCTAGTGTTTAGTGAGTGGCAGAATCTCAAGGGGAGTGAAATGGATTGTGAGAATTCCATATAGTAGAATAAAATGGGATTAGTGCAGGATTGGTGTAAATGGATGGTTGATGGTCGACACAGTCTCAGTGGGTCAAAGGGCCTGCCTCTTTCGCTGTGTCACTCTACCACTCTACAAATGAAAAAACATTGGAGATGCTGGAAATCGATAATAAGACTGATTCATGGAAAGGCAAGACTGACGCACGAAGGGAGGTTGGGTCAATTAGACTGAAATAAACTGGAGTCTAGAAGATTGAGTGGGGATCTCAAATAATCCTATAAAAGTCCAACATGATGGACAGATTAGATGCAGGATGTTCCTGAAAGCCAAGGTGTCCAGAACTAGGGGGTCGCAGTAAGACTGAAATGAGGAGAAATTTCTTAGAGAGCTTGTGAAATTCTCCACCACAGAACGCAGTTGAAGTCAAATCATTTAATCTATTCAAGGATTTAGATTTTTTTTGGCAGGGGGGTGGTGAGGGGTGTTGCTGGGGGATCAAGGAATGTGAGGAGAAGGGGTTGGAATTTCAATGTTCAGCCATGATCATATTGAATGGCAGAACAAGATGGGCTGAATGGCCTCTTCCTGCTTCTATATTCCATGTTTCTAAGATAGAAAATGCTCAGAACACTCAACAGGTCAGGCAGCAGCTGTGGAGAGAGAAACAGAGTTAATGTTTCAGGTTGAAGAGCCTCGGTTGGAACTGAGAATGACAAAACAAAGGAGTAAGTTTTAAGTTGCGGAGAAGGTGGGGAAGGAGTGAGGTATAGATAAGATGAAGGGAATATCAGTGAAGAAGTATGAGGGGCATAGATAGGGTAGATAGTAGGAAACTCTTCCCCATAGCAGAGATGACTTAAAATTGGGGGCATAGGTTCTGAGATTTAGAAAGGATCCGAGGAAGTTTTTTTTCACTTAAAGGATGGATGGAATCTAGAACGTTCCGCCTGAATGGCTGCCGGAAGCAGATCCTCTCCCTCAAATCCTGGCAACATCCTTGTAAACCTTTTCTGCACTCTTCCCAGTTTGCTAACGCCTTTCCTGTTCAGCTCTGCTCGCCCTGCTATAGGAAAGATGATACTAAACTGGAAAGAGCGCAGAAAAGGTTTACGAGGATGTTGCCAGGACTCGAGGGACTGAGTTGTAGGGAGGGGTTGGGCAGCCTGGGGCTTTTTGCCTTGGAGAGTGGGAGACTGGGAGGTTTAGAAGGTTATGGACCAAACGTGGGCAAATGGGGCTAGCTTGGATGGGCATCTTGGTTGGCATGGACCAGATGAGCCAAAGGACCTGTTTCCGTGCTGTATAACTCTCCAATATTTAAGAGGAATCGCCAATGCATAGAAGGCAATGGGCCAAGTGTCAGTAAATAGGATTGGTATTGATGCTTGATGGTCATTATAAATGCGGTGAGCTGAAGGGCCTGTTTGTCTGCTCTATGAATCAGTCAGCTGCCTGGGTCTTATCCACAAACTCCCTCCCCTCATATCTTAACCTCTACCACTGACCAAGCTGCAACCTATGGACATGAAAGGTGCTAGGGAAATGCAAGTTGTTTTTGTTATTATAGCTGTAGTCACATAAACTGATCTTAGAAAATGCTAAAAAGTGCAGTTATTGTTTAAATCTCGATCCACTTTAAACACAAAAAGCTGACAGCAGGTGAAGCATTAGCAATCTTCCTTTCCCAGGCCATTGATAGCTGTCAGGTGAGTGAATATTTTCAGTATCAAGGACACAGTTAATGCTTAGCTGAGTTCTGGAGCCCATTTAAGCACCTGGGGGGGGTGGGGGGGAAATCACTGACCCTTATCACTGTCAGTGCAGTGCACAAATTATTCCTTGACTTGGATGTTTTGGGATGGGAATTGACTGTGTAAATGCACTTGTTGTTGTAATTGTGCAGTGAGTTATCTTTGTTTGTGTATGAGACAGGAGTAGAATGGAAAGATATCCTAAGTAACATTAACCCAAGAAAATAAAGAGTCTAAAGTTGTGTATCATCGCTCATGGAAAATTGTTCAGTTCAGGAGCCCTGGAGATGGTATCCTGGGCATCTTGTAATTGGTGGTATGGTTAGAATATAGAGAGAGGTGCACACATTCACCCCCCTGCACGTACGTGCACACAACACGTGTATCCTGCACACATTCACAAACACGTATGCCCCCCACAGTGCACATGCATACAAGTACTTACACAAAGCACATATATGCAGCTCACAGATATGCCTACCTCAACACACACAAAATGCTGGAGGAACTCAGCAGGTCAAGCAGCATCTATGGAGAGAAATAAACAGTCGTCGGTTTGGGTCGAGACCCTTCATCAGGACTGGAACGGAAGAGGGCAGAAGCTGGAGTAAGAAGTTCGGGGGAGGGGGAGGAGCACACGCAGGCAGGTGATAGGTGTCCGGGTGAGAGGGGGAAGGTAGGGGAGGGGGGAGAAGTAAGAAGCTGAGAGGTGATCGGTCGAAGAGGCAAAGGGCTGAAGAAGAAGGAATCCAGTAGGAGAGGACAGTGGACCATGGAATAAAGGGAAGGAGGTGGGGAATAAATGGGCAGGTCATGAGGGTGGGGGAAGGGGAAAGAGAAGGGGTGAGGGGCCACAGGAACGAGGGAAGATAAAGTGGAGAGAAAAAAGGGTGGGGGGGAAGAGGGGAGGGGTTACCGGAAGTTAGAGAAATCGATGTTGAGGCCGTCAGGTTGGAGACTATGGGGGTGTTGTTCCTCCAACCTACGTCTGGCCTCGAGGTGGCAGTAGAGGAAGCCATGGATAGACACGTCACTATGGGAGTGGGATGTGGAATTGAAGTGCCTGGCCACTGGGAGGTCCTGGCTGTTGTGACGGACGAACCGAAGGTGCTCGACGAAGTGGTCACCCAATCTGCGTCGGGTCTCACCGACGCAGAAGAGGCCGCACCGGGAGCACCGGATGCAATAAATGACACCCTCGGATTCACAGGTGAAGCGCTGCCTCATCTGGAAGAACTGTCTGGGGCCCTGAATGGTGGTGAGGGAGGAGGTGTAGCACTTGGTGCGGTTGCAGGGATAAGTGCCGGGAGGGTCATCGGTGGGGAGGGACGAGTGGACGAGGGAATCGGGGAGAGAGCGATTCCTACGGAAAGTGGAGAGAGGGGGGAAGGGGAAGATGTGCCTGGTGGTGGGATCCCGTCGGAGGTGGCGGAAGTTGCGGAGAACGATGTGTTGGATGTGGAGGCTGGTGGGGTGGTAGGTGAGGACAAGGGGAACCCTGTCCCTGTTCTGTTGGGGGGGGATGGGGTGAGGGCAGACATGAGGGAAATGGAGGAGATGCGGGTGAGGGCAGCATTGATGGTGGTGGAAGGGAAACCCCGGTTACTGAAGAAGGAGGACACCTCGGATGTCCTGGAGCGGAAAGCCTCATCATGGGAACAGATGCGGCGGAGGCGGGGGATCTGGGAGAAGGGGATGGCGTCCTTGCAAGTGACAGGGTGGGGAGAGGTGCAGTCAAGGTAACTGTGGGAATCAGTGGGTTTGAAAAGATGTTGGTGGTTAATCTGTCTCCGGAGATGGAAATAGAGATCCAGAAACGGGAGACAGGTGTCGGAGATGCACCAAGTAAATCTGAGGGCAGGGTGGAAGTTGGAGGCAAAGTTGATGAAATTGATGGGCTCAGCACGGGTGCAGGAAGCAGCCCCAATGCAGTCGTCAATGTAGCAGAAAAAGAGTTGGGGACCGTTACTGGCATAGGGTTGGAACATGGACTGTTCCACGGAGCCGACAAAGAGGCAGGCATAGCTGGGCCCATGCGAGTGCCCATGGCTACACCTCTAGTTTGCGGAAAGTGGGAGCAGCCGAAAGAGGAGTTGTTGAGGGTGAGTCCCAGTTCAGCCAGACGGAGGAGGGTGGCAGTGGAGGGGAACTGGTTGGGTCTGTTGTCCAGAAGGGAGTGGAGGGCCTTAAGGCCTTCCTGATGGGGGGATGGAGGTGTACAGGGACTCAACGCCCATAGTGAAAATGAGGTGGTCAGGGCCAGGGAACTGAAATTCATTGAAGTGATGGAGGGCATATGAAGTGTCACGGATGTAGGTGGGAAGGGGTTGGACCAAGGGGGACAAAATGGAGTCAAGGTATGACGACACGAGTTCAGTGGGGCAGGACCAGGCAGAAACAATGGGCCTACTGGGTTTGTGGATCTTTGGTAGGAGTAAGAAACAGGCAGTGTGGGATAGGGGAACTATGAGGTTGCTGGGTTTAGAGCGGAGGTCTCTGGAGATGATGAGGTCAGTGATAGTATGGGAGACAATGGCCTGATGTTCCTTGGTGGGGTCAAGTTTGAGGGATAAGTAAGAGGAGGTGTCTGAGAGCTGACGACTGGCCTCGGCAAGGCAAAGGTCAGTCCGCCAGACTACAACAGCACCGTCCTTGTCTGTGGGTTTGATAGTAAGGTAAGGATTAGTGCAGAGAGAGTGGAGGACACACACACACACACACACACACACACACACACACACACACACACACACACACACACACACACACACACACACACACACACACACACACACACACACCACATTTTCCCTGCTTTGTTAGGATCAAGTTGAGCAATAGAATGGAAAGTGTCCATCCTGCCAATAAGTCACTCATTCAGCAACTTGCCAGTCAGCAGGGCAACGTGAAAGGGGAATTAGGTTTTTGCCACATTGAATGAAACTGACCTAAAGGAATTTGATGTACTTGGCTTACAATGGGTACAAATTGCAAAGGTTTTTACCCACTGAGATTTATAATAATTTAGGGAACAAGAAAGGTTTTGGTGAATTGGACAGCCCACAATAGGAGAACACAAGAGCCTTTGACACGTTGGGATTCTATAAGAGAGAAGTGAACTTCCCTGAGGTATTCCACACAACAGCTGTGTGAATATTTTGGATTGTGGATTTAGTTGTTTTGTGTGTTTTTCTGGCTCAGTTGAAGTTGATGCCCAGCCTGGACTGAGCTGCAGAGTGAATGACTCAGTGGGTCTCTAACTGAGATTATAAATCCATCAATTTGATTTTTATTCATAATCCATGAAAATCCTGAGCTAAGCGCAAGGTTTCTTAGCAACCTTGAGCGGTTTGCATGGTAAGTGGTCACCCTTAGTTATCAGCTGCTTAAAGGAGCAGACCCATCATCTAGAAAAAGAACAGCGTTCATTAATGGAGCTCCTTCAGAGCACAAGGTTCCCACTTCACAGGAAACTTATCTAACAAATAAGTTGACTTGAGCTACACAAGAATATATTGGGGCAGGTAGTTAAAAGCTTGGGCAAAGAAATGAGCTTTAGAATGCAATTTAAAAGAGGGAGAGAGGTTTAGGGAGGCGAAATCCAGTGCCCAGGCAACCAAAGACATACCCATCAGTGGTGGAGCCATTACGTTCAGGGTAATCGGGAGGTCAAAATCTGGGAAGCTGGAGGTGGTTACAAAGTTGAAGGAGAGGAAGGATCTGTGTGATGAAACAAAGGAACAAAGTACCTTTTCATTGCATAATATTTAATAATTGTCCTTTCCTTTAGAAATCCCAATGCAATACAAGCCTTTTCTATGCCAGCCCTGAATGTAAAAGTTATCCTGATCCCAAGCCCCTGTAAGCTCGGCTGTTGTCTGCTTCCAAGAGTATGGACAAATGGGACTCACGGAATCATAAGCCAAGGAGAAGGAACCTCCAAAACAGGAGCAGGCTATTCAGCTCCTTGAGGCTATTCCATGATTCAATAAGATATTGGCTGACCTTTTGCCTCAACCCAACGTTCCCTTTCCTTCCTTGGAGGTTTGACTTTGAGTCAGTGCATTGTAAATTCACTGGACTTGTTCCTTGGATGAGAGGGTTGCCTTAAAAGGGGGGATTGAGTAGGCTGGACACTTACTCCCCAGGATCTAGAAGAACAACATGTGATCTCATTGACAGAAGATTCTGAGAGAGAGGGGCAGCATGGATGGTAAAAAGATGGAGAGTCTACAGCTAAGATAAGGAATCAATCACATAGAATTGAGATAAAGAGAAATTTATTTTCTGTGAATCTCTATCCTTTTTCGAAGAAATACATATTTTGCCTTGATGGAACAAAAGGAATAAATGAAAATAAAACTAAATAAAAAGGTATATGAAAAAGCACAAAAGTGGAAGAACTTGATGAGGGGATTGAGAAAGTCAAGTGTCGCCACACTTCCAGCGCCAACATAGCACGCCCACAACTTCCTAACCCGTACGTCTTTGGAATGTGGGAGGAAACCGGAGCACCCGGAGGAAACTCACGCAGACGCGGGGAGAACGTACAAACTCCTTACAGACAGTAGCTGGAATCGAACCCGGGACGCTGGCGCTGTAATAGCGTTACGCTAACCACTACACTACCGTGCCTCTTAACACAATGCCTCATACAGATCATCTAAGACCTTGGAAAGCTCTATCTCCTTAACATTTATCAACATCTTGAGATGTTCCAAAATGATTTACAAACCAGTAAAATGCTTTTCGTAGAGTGATCATGTGAGAAATGCCACAGCCTGTTTTATGCACAGCTATGACAACAGCCAGATCATCTGTGGTTTCCTTATAGTCATGTTAGTTGAAGGGTAGATGTTGGCCAGTTCCCTTCGGAGAAGGACCTGGTCATCTTGCAGTAATATCTGTACTGGTACAATTACCCAAAAGGGCCTTGCTTCAACATCTCACCTGAATGATGTCAATTCTGACTGTACAGTCCTCCCTTAGCATTGCTGTGGGAGCATTATTTTGAACTGTAGGTAACTGTGTGAGCGAAGGTGTGTTGGCGATCACCGAGGGTGTGTTAAGGATTCTTCACTGTTGGTTGAACCCATCAGAAAACCCACAGGTAAGCTTGGTGACAGTGGAAGTCAAGTCAGTGAGGGTCAGTCTGCTTCAAATGACGATAAAGAGAACAAATTGAGCTGCTCCTTCCCAGCTACAGTCCTTGGATTTTCTCAGTACTGTATGAGCAGTGCTTCGGAGGGTCGTTGTATTTCCTCTACCTTGGTTTGGAGGTGGAGAGTTCGAATCCCAATCCAGAGGCTCAAACACAAAATGCTGACCATCCTTTGCAGTACTGAGGGAGTGCCACACTGTCGGAGGGGTAGTACTGAAGGAGTGCCGCACTGTCGGAGGGGCAGTACTGAGGGAGTGCCGCGCTGTCGGAGGGGCAGTACTGAAGGAGTGCTGCGCTGTCAGAAGCAGCACTCTTCAGATGTGATGTTCAATGGATGATCCAAGTGCTCTCTAGGAGGATGTAAAGGATCACTAGGCCTAGACCAATATCCAGAAAGCAGACAAGGGAATTCCAGTGCTCTGGCTAACACTTATTTCCTAACCCACATCACTGATCATTAGACTGGGGTTTGTGTGATCTCGATGTGCATTTGTTTATCGTTTCATGCACTTTGGGGTTGTGCAGGGCACAGTGTAAGTGGGAGTTTATCCTCTCTGACAATTTGGAAGGAGCAAATCGGTGTCGGAAGGCTTGATGAGAAGGTTAATGACATTTTCATTTGCAGTTGCTAATAACACTCTTTGTGCTTTTAATGCAAATTCTGGTTATATTAGAAATGTCAGGGCTCCTGTATTCTACCATGACATCTGAGTGCTGATTGCAAGTGTCTGATTACTGTGTAGAACAAGTTATGATTTTAATCAGCCGATCTCAATTGATTTAATGATGGGTCAGAGATTTTACCTGTGGTGAATGCCCCCAATCTTGTTTTGTTTCCTATTCCAGAAAACATTTAGGCTTTATGTTTCATTCTGTATCTGAGGAGTACTTGACTCCAGACTCGGTAGGAGGTGAGGCTGAATCCTTGATACAAACCCGGGACACTTGAGCAACAGGAAAGTCAAAAATAACTGCAGATGCGAGAAATAAAACACTGTTGGAAATACTCAGCAGATCAGGCAGCATCTGTGGAGAGAGAAAGAGAGAACTCCGGTTTTAAGGTGAAACATCCTTGTCCTGTCCTTCCTTAAAAGGTGAGAAAGTGGTTTCTAACCTTCTCCAACACCCTGTTTAATCATCCCCTTTCAAATCAAAGATTTGCTGAGAATTTCCTGCATCTTCTGATTACATAAGCCAGGTGATCCACGGCAGCAGATAGGAACAGGAAGAGACCATTCAGCCCCTCGAATCTGTTCCAGCATTCCGTTAGACTGTGGTTGATCTGGAGCTCGACTCCATCCACCACCTTACTACGTCATTGAGTCAGCTCAGATGAGCTTGCCCCTTAGTGTAGCTAAATGGCAAA
The DNA here is from genome assembly GCF_009764475.1 of Pristis pectinata. Lineage (NCBI taxonomy): Eukaryota > Metazoa > Chordata > Chondrichthyes > Rhinopristiformes > Pristidae > Pristis > Pristis pectinata. The sequence continues at coordinate 10,221,966 of NC_067437.1, forward strand.
GGTAGTGGAGAGAGAATAAGTTGCAGAGCTACAGGTAAAAGAGAGGGGGAAAAGGGATTATGGTATTGATCGGCAGGGAGCTGGCATGGACCTGATGGGCTGAACCACCTCTTTCTGTGTCAGAATAAATAAGTTGAAAGATGTTAAGTGAGTTTGCTAAACTCTACTGTTGAACCTGGAAGGCTGTGTTCTGCCCAGTCAGAAGGTGAGGTGCAGTTCTTTGGGCGTAAGTTGTGCTTCATTGGAACGAGTCAGGAGGCTGAAGGCCAAGAGGTCAGAATGGAAGTGGGATGGAGAGCGGGCATGGAATGGGAGGTGAAGGGGAGCTCAGAGTCACACTGGTCGACTGAACAGAGGTTCCATAGAGCAATTTGCATTCGGTAAAAGACACCCATTGTGAGCATCGCGTGCAATCTCCTAAATTGGAAGGAGTACAAGTAAGCTGCTGCTTCATCTGGAAAGAGTGCTTGGGACGTTGGGCTGGCTGGAGGGTGAAGGGGCCAGTGCTGCATCTTCTGCAGTTGCGTGGAAAGCACAATGTGAGTTGTGGAGAAGGAAGAGTGAACGAAAGTGTGTTGGAGGGACTGCTGAAAGAGAAGCAGAAGATGAGAGCGCTGATGGCGCGGTGTTGGAAATGGCAGAGGGGGGCGCGCTGTATGTGGGTGCTGGTTGGGTGGAAAGCGAGGACAAGGGGAACGCCATCCTCGTTCTGGGACAGAGGCGAAGGGTTGAGAGCAGAAGTGTGGGAAACGGGCTGGACACTTTTAAGGGACCTGTTGTCCATGGTGGAGGGTTATCCTTCACCAAGGATAAACGAAGACATCGGAATGGGAAGGTGACTGTCAGAGCAGAAATGGAGGGAATGGGAGAATGGAAGAGTGCTCAATGGAAATGGGGGAGAGGAGCAAGTGTGGCTCTGGGAGCTCATGGGCTTCCAGTCGATATCAATTGCTAGCCAATCCCAAAGAATAGAGATGGAGGAGTCAAGGAGGGAAAGGTCAGGTGAAGGGAGGTAGTGATGGAGATCAGAAGCAGAGTTAATGAAATGTTCCTGTTTGGAGCAAATGCAGGGATTCACCCTTCAACGTACTGAAGTGGAGGCAATGTCCTCATAACTTAAGCCTTTTGATCCTTCACCACAACCCCTCGAAGTCAGACTCTCCTCCTCGAAGTGAGGGCTCCAGAACTCCAGGAGGAACCTGACCAGAGCTTTGTTCAGCCAGTTCACTAATGCCACCACACGGGACGTGGGCCAGGGCTGGAAAATGAGGCTGGGGCAGAAGATCAGCTGTCACTTTGATGAATGGTGGAGCAGGCTTGGAGGGACAACTCCCGCTACTTTAAAACAATTAACATAAGTTTAGTAAATGAATTAAAGTGAAAAGCCCTGTCCCTCTTTCTCCAAAAGGTTGAGTCCTCCCATTCGCCAACGGGGCTGTGGTAACTTGTGAATCTAAATAAAAATTTCTTTTAAAAATAATGATTGAACAATGGTAGAGAGCTTTTGACCTCTTCATTTAAGCCAGTTTTAGTCTGATAAAGATGTGACACATGAATTTAAAATACACTTGTGTCCATTGTCAAATATAAGATCTTTATTAGTCACATGTACATTGAAACACACGGTGAAATGCATGTTTTTTGCGTAGTGTGTTCTGGGGGCAGCCCAGCACACAAGTAGGCCCTTCAGCCCAACATGTCCATGCTGACCATCAAGTATCCATCTGTGCTCATCCTATTTACCAGCACGTGGTCCGTACCCTTCTATACCTTGGCGATTAAAATGCTCGTCCATATACTTCTCAATTGCTGTGAGAGTCTCTGCCTCCACCAACTTCTCAGGCAATGGTTTCCAAGTTGCAACCACCCTCTCACTGTTGTACAGCACAGAAACAGGCCCTTCAGCCCAACTGGTCTATGCCAACCAAGATTCCCATCTAAACTAGTCCTATTTGCCCGTGTTTGGCTCGTATCCTTCTAAACCTTTCCTATCCATAGACCTGTCCAAGTACCTTTTAAATGTTGTTAATGTACCTGCCTCAACCACTTCCTCTGGCAGCTCATTCCATATACTCACCACCCTCTGGGTAAAAAAATTACCCCTCAGGTTCCTATTAAATCTCTCCTACCTTAAGCCTATGTCCTCTAGTTATTAATTCCCCATCCCTGGGAAAAAGACTGTGTGCATTCATCCTATCTGTGCCCCTCATGATTTTATACACCTCTATAAGATCACCCCTCATTCTCCTACAATCCAATGAAAAAAGTCCCAACTCGCTCAACCACTCTCCATAACTCAGTCACTTGAATCCTGGTAACATCCTCGTAAATCTCCTCTGCAATCTTTCCAGCTTAATGGCATCTTTCCTATATCAGGGTGACCAAAACTGAACACAATATTCCAAATACAGCGTCACCAATACCTCGGTGGAAAAAAATCTTCAAGTCCCCTCTAATCCTCTTACTCCTTCCTTAAACCCAGTTAGATCTCTTCTGTTTGGATGTCTCTGTTATGGGGAGAGTTTTTTCATTATCCACCCTATCTATACCCATTAAAATGTTGTACGCCTCTACCAAGTCCCCTCCACCTACCGCACTCCAAAGAAAACAAACCCTAGGCTATTGGCTGGGAAATCTGTGGTGAGCTCTATACATCTGTCATCTTATCTACCAGCAGATCCTGGTGGAAAACCATTCCCAAGTTAAAATAAATACTTTTGAACATTGGTTTGACAGAAGCCCCTTTATATAAATGCCTCACAACCACCAGGAATTCAAAAGGAAATGTCCCTGATAAATACCCTGAAAGCATGTACCTCCAGACTCAAGGAAAACTTCTATTCTGCTGTTATAAGACTATTGAATGGTTCCCTAGTACGATAAGGTGGACTCTTGACCTCAACAATCTACCTTGTTATGACCTTGCACTTTATTGTCTGCCTGCACTGCACTTTCTCTGTAGCTGTGACACTTTACACTCCATTCTGTATTGTTTTACCTTGTACTACCTCAATGCACTGTGTAATGCATTGATCTATATGGACGGTATGCAAGACAAGTTTTTCACTGTACTTCAGTACAAGCGACAGTAATAAACCAATTCCAATTCCAATTCCAAATAATGGTCAATTTTTCCAACAGAAACACTAACATGTAATGTCTTTAAGCAATTGCAAAAAGGCTGTTAATGTTTCTTTGCAATTTGGGATTGTAATTTTGAAATATTTCCTCAATAATTAGTATCTGATGAGAGCATCAATTATGCAACAGTTTGCAGACACACAGCTCCAGTGGGAGAAGATCTGGTCACAGAGTTGGGCCTGTTTTCTGCACTGTCTGAGCTAAAGATATTCCATTCCTTCAATTGCAAGGAACCTCAGTACTGGGATCCCATAAAAGATGCACAGTGGAAGGAACCAGAGACACAAGAGACTGCAGATGCTGGAATTTGGAGCAACACACAGATTGCTGGGGGAACTCAGTGGGTCAGTCAGCAACTGTGGAGGAAAATGCACAGTCACCGTTCTCGACCCGAAACGGTGACTGTCCATTTCCCTCCACAGATGTTGCCTGACCGGTTGAGTTCCTCCAGCGCTTTGTGTGTTGCCGAAAGAATTAGAGGCCTTGCAGTTAGGGAAGTAGGGAGCTTGGTTCCTTCACTGACAGTCCAACACGCATGGCTTGTAGTGCAGGGGAGAACATGCACCTCCCTTGCGTTTAAGCTGCCTGTGTTTTTCCTGCCAACGTCCATGTCTGTCACTTTCTGTAATTGTCAGCAGTAACGGACTGAACTGGGACCACGTGTTGGGAATGAAAGTTTTTATGGAAGCAAGCCAAGAAGACAGTGAACCCATTTACAGATGAAACAACGTTTTATTTTTTCCAAGTGAGATGCATGAAAATGCATTGTGTATGTACAATTTAACAAGCCTGGTGTTAGGAGAAGGAAGAACATAAATACTGTGATACAGACTTCAAGAGAAGGTGTGGAGATTTGATAAAAGTGGTTCAAATGTTGTCAGTTGTGAACTGTCACCCTGACAGGGCAACCCCAGTTCTCAGTCCAAAGCTGCCATTAGCAAGTCATAGATCTTGTCTGATATTAGAAGTCTCGACACGTCTGGCATACTCAATTCCTTTGTTTAAAGGCCGCTATTCACTCCTCACAATGGTGAGTTAGACTCTCTCATGTTGGAGATGATCACCGTGTGGAACTTCTGTGGCATAAATGTAACTTGTCACTGGAGTTAAGTCACCTGTGCTTCACCCTGAGGAATTTTGAAAGGAATTTCAATCCTTATATACCGATTGACATTCTCCAGGCTGGAGATGAAGCAGCTAAAGCTGCTCGACCTATGAGACCAAAGGTTTAGAGGGATATGCGCCAAATGCGGGCATATGGAACCAGCCTAGATGGACATCTTGGTCGGCATGGACGAGTTGGGCCGAAGGGCCTGTTTCTGTGCTGTATGACTCTATGAGGAGAGAGAGAGGTGGAATGATTAAGAGGGAATTTTAGACGTCAGGACCTAGGCAGCCAAAGTCACAGCCACCAGTAGCGGAACGATTAGGTTCCAGGATGGGGAAGAGGCCGGAAATGGAGGAGCGCAGAGGTTACTTTCCTTTTGAGTGTTCCAGTTTCGTCTCACATCCCAAAGACGTGAGGGTTGGTAAGGTAATTGGCCACTGGAAGTTGCCCCTTGTGTGTGGGTGAGTGGCAGAATCTGCTTGATGAGAATGTGGGGAGAATAAGAATGGTATTAACCTAGGATTACTGCAAATGGATGGTTGATGGTCAGTATGGACTCGGTGGGCCGAAGGGCCTCCTTCCATGCTGTACGACTCTTGAGTCTGACTCTGATCTCAGAGGGTTGGTTGAAGGAGAGTTTGGTGGGTGAGCGGCTATGAAAGGGGTTTGAAAAGAAGGATGGGAAAGATCAGATTGGGCTCGGGGGGAAGGAAGGTTGGCCTGGATTGTTGCGGCCAGGGATCCTGCTGTAAAGTGCATGGGTGAGGAGGACAAAGTGGGGCTGATTGAAAGCTTCTGCCCAGTGTCACACAGAGGGGGGGCCCTTTGGCTGCTGTGCTATCCGATGATGGGTAAAACGTTGGAAAGGAAAACTGGGCGACATTCACTGTTCTGTCCAGGTTGTCGTCTCTCGGAGTTCACAGAAGCAACCTACTGTACAGGAAAATGCAGTGATTACAACGGGTAAAGAACAGGATGAACAGCCAGAGGTCAGGAATACAGATCTGGAAAGAAGATGTAGTAGCAATTTTAGGCCATTCAGCCCTTCTTGTCTGCTTTCCCATCAATAAGTTCATAGCTCGTCCTTCACCTCAGATGCGCACTAACCCAATTCCCTTGATAGCCAAAAGAATCTACTGATCAACCTCTTGAACCCAGTCAGTGTCTGAGCAACCGCAGCCCTCTTGGGGACCTTTATGAGATCAGTGTTGTGAACAAAGAGCGGTCTGCACTGTGACCCTGATCCATTGGAGGAGTCTGACAAAGTTTAAACTACAATCTGCATTCATCGAGCAACTGACCCATCCTGCGGGGTTGTGTTGTGTTTCATGGCTGACTGGGCAGCCCCCAAGGTCCTGAGTTAGAATGTTGTGGACTATGGTCCCAGTGCAGAGAATTGAGTGCAGTAATCCAAGCTGGCTGTGCTGGGGAGTGCTGTACTGCCTGAGGTGCTGTCTTTAGGGTGAGCCATTAAACTGATGTCCTGTCTGCTCTCTGAGTGGTGACAAAGATGCCAGCAGATTGTTGTGAAGAAGTCCAGTGGAGAGGGCTATGTATGTTCCCTCACAAAGGTCCCTCAGAGAGCATTCACTGCCCTCTGGGTGGAGAAATTTCTTCTTAATATTCTGAGTCTGTGACCATTCGTCCCAGACACTCAGAAAGGAGAAAGCTCATCCCTGCTGGCTTACCTTGGAAGAGTTCTGTACATTAAAGTGAGAAGGTCTCTCGTTCTTCTAAACTCAGGAGTATGACAGCAAAACGATCCTAGGAATAAATGTGGTGAACCTTTGCTTTGTACCCTCTCTATCCTTAGATGGAAGAGACCAGACCTGTTCACACTATCCCAGATGTGGTTTCACCTGGGCCCTGTTTAATTGGAGAAAGATGTCACTACTTGTACTTAAATCCTCTCTCAATAAAGGCCAATGTAGCATCTGCCTTGCTAATTGCTTGTTGTATCTGCATGTTAACTTCCAGTGATTCATGTACAAGGACCCCAGATCCCTCTGAACACCAACCTTTCAAACTCTCATTATTTCAAAGTACTCGCCCTTCTATTTTTTCCACCAAGGTGGATTACCTCACACTTTGCCACTTTACGTTCCATTTGCCATTTCCTTACCCATTTCTCCATCCTGTCCATACACCCTCCTCACAGCCCAATGTGTTTGAATCCCACCACAGGCGAATTTAAATTCAAGAGATTAAATTAACCTGGAGTTTAAAAATGTTATTGGTAACAATGACGATGAATCTTCCAAGTTGTCATAAAAATCTATCTTGTTCAGTGCCTTTGCTCATGTCTTGTAGATCATACAGTCATACAGTGCAGAAACAGGCCCCTCAGCCCATTATGTCCATGCTGGCCATGAAGCACCCATTTACACACTGATCCTACCTTAATCCCATTTTATTCTCCTAGTTCCTTCGGATTCTACTGCCCTCCCGCACAATGGAGTCAATTTACAGAGGCCCGACCGACCTCGTTGGGGGAAATTGGAGCGTCAAAGGGAGAATGTGCAAACTCCTTCACAGAAGGAGATCTGCCCTCCTCGCCCAATCTGGCCGATATGTGACTCCAGGCCCACTAATGTGGCTGACTCTTAACTGCCTCCACTTCAAGGACAACTTGAGGTGGACAATAAATGCGAGAAATGTCCAAGGTACAGTGAAAAACTTGTCTTGCATACCGATCGTACAGTTCAATTCATTACACAGTGCAGTTACATTAGGTTTGTAAAGAGTGCATTGAGGTAGTACAGGTAAAAACAATAACAGTACAGAGTAAAGTGTCACAGTTACAGAGAAAGTGCAGTGCAATAAGGTGCAAGGTCACAACAAGGTAGATCGCGAGGCCATAGTCTATCTCATCGTATAAGGAAACCGTTCAATAGTCTTATCACAGTGGGGTAGAAGCTGTCCTTAAGTCTGGTGGTACATGCCCTCAGGCTCCTGTATCTTCTACCTGATGGAAGAGGAGAGAAGAGAGAATGACCTGGATGGGTGGGGTCTTTGATTATGCTGGTTGCTACACCAAGGCAGCGAGAGGTAAAGACCAAGGAGGGGAGGCTGGTGTCCATGATGTGCTGAGCTGTGTCTACAACTCTCTGCAGTTTCTTGCAGTCCTGGGCAGAGCAGTTGTGTACCAAGCCGTGATGCATCCAGATAGGATGCTTTCTATGGTGCATCCATAGAACTTGATGAGTGCCAAAGGGGACAAACAAAACTTCTTTAGCCTCCTGAGGAAGTAGAGGCATTGGTGAGCTTTCTTGGCTGTGGCATCCACGTGATTTGACCAGGACAGGCTGTTGGTGATGTTCACTCCCAGGAATTTGAAGCTCTCAACCCTCTCAACCTCAGCATCATTGATGTAGACAGGTGCATGTACATCGCCCCGTTTTCTGAAGTCAATGACCAGCCTCTTTTGTTTTGTTGACATTGAGGGAAAGGTTGTTGTCATGATACCATTCCACTAAGCTCTCTATCTCCTTCTTGTACTCCAACTCATAGCTGTTTGAGATACAACGGTATCTGCAAACTTGTAGATGGAGTTAGAGCAGAACCTGGCCACACAGTCATGAGTGTATAGAGGGTGGAGTAGAGATTGGGAGGAAGCCACGGTGTTCTCATTTGAGCCACAACCAATGATTACCCTGGATGGAGCAGTCTCGTAAGGGTGATTTTCTGTCCATTAACACAATACTTTTGTGGGATTTTGCTGTGTAGAAATTTGTTGTCATGATTCCTACATTGTTGCTATACGACCGCACCTCAAAGTATTCCATTGGCTACGAAGCACAGCAACATAGTGAAGTGGAGAGGTTGTCACTGCCCAGGACCCTGTTTAAAAATGGTTCTCGAAAAATCTCACCAATGTCATGAAATATGCAGTGAAAACAGAGAATGTTGGAAACACTCAGCAGGTCAGGCAGCGTCTGTGAAGAGAGAAGCAGAATGTGACCTGAAATGTTAACTCTGCTTTCCTTTCCACAGAGGCTGCCTGACCTGCTGAGAGTTTCTAGCATTTTCTGTTTTTATTTCAGTTTCTATCATCTGCATTTTTCAATTTTCATTTCCCGACACCGATAATCGGCACGGGTTAATTGGGAGGACATGCAATTAACTCGTGCGTTAGTTAATTACACCCAAAATTAACTGATGCATTAGTTAATCTCACATACAGACAGACAGCACCAGAGATCAGGACTGAACCCGGATCGCTGATTGATTGAGGATCTGGTGAAGGTACTCCCACAGTGCCGTTGAGGGGTGAGTTCCAGGGATCATGGAGCATCTCCCTAAAAACGCTGCTCTTCCCAAATCTCGGAATCCCATTCAGGGAAATCAGAATCTAACATGCAGGCACTATATGTCGGTGACTAGAAGATATGTGCTCCGAATGTGAAGTAAGATGTAAATCTTCCACAGGCATTATCTTAACCACAGTATTTTATCGACGTTTGGCACACGCCGTCCTGCAACAGGGTAAAGGAAAAAAAGATTATCACAATATTCCATTAGCGATATTAAGGTCAAAGTTGCATGGAAAGTAATGAGAGTTTGTGCCTATGTTTTAATATTTATGGAATTTGATTCCATTCCAACACCGCCAATCTAATGGATGTCCCACTTTAATTAAATAATTCATGCTGATCCAATTCTGCAGGTGGAAAAAAAAGGGTCACTCCTGCCCAAAAATATCTGATGACATCACATAATGTGAATAGCGAGGGTGCCCTGACTCTCAGCTACCCATTGGCTTTGCAGAGGAAGGTGCAGGATCACAGAACAATTAGGAAAAGAAAGAGGCTATTGAGCCCATCGAGACAAGTTTTTAATTTCGTGATGAGGGTCAGCATTTATTGCCAGTCTCTGACTGCCCTTGAGAAGGCAGTGAGGCACCTTTTTCACCCATTGCAGTCCCTGTGGTGAAGGTAGCCCCACAATGCTACTGGGGATGGAGTTTCAGGATTGAGACCCAGTGACGATGAAGGAACAGGGGTGTCCTTCCAAGTCAAGATGGTGTGCGACTTGCAGGGGAACCAGAAGGTGGTGGTGTTCCCAAGAGACCGCTGCATTTTGCGGTGGAGGTTATAGAGTCACACAGCACGGAAACAGGCCCTTCGGTTCAACTCATCCATGGCAACCAAGGTGCCCATCAAAGCTAGTCCCAGGCACGGTAGTGTAGCAGTTAGTGTAATGCTATTACAGCACCAGTGATCCGGGTTCAATTCCCGCTGCTCTCTGTAAGGAGTTTGTATGTTCTCCCTGCGTCTGCGTGGGTTTCCTCCCACATTCCAAAGATGTACGGGTTAGGAAGTTGTGGGCATGCTATGTTGGCGCCGGAAGCGTGGCGATACTCATGGGCCACCCCCAGAACATTCTACGCAAAAGATGCATTTCACTGTGTGTTTCAATGTATATGTGACTAATAAAGAAATCTTATCTTATTTGCCCCCATTTTGCCCGTATCCCTCTCAACTTTTCCTATCAATGAACTTATCCAAATGTCTCTTACATGTCATTATTAGACCTGCCTCAACCACTTTCTCTGGCAGCTCGTTCCATATACGCACCACCCTCTTGTGTGAAGAAGTTGCCCCTCAGGTTCCTTTTAAATCTTTCCCCTCTCACCTTAAACTCTACCCTCTAGTTTTTGGTTCCCATTCCCTGGGAAAAATACCGTGTACATTCTCCCTAAGTACGCCCCTCATGATTTTATGCACCTCTATAAGTTTACCCCTCAGTGTCCTCCACTCCAAGGAATAAAGTCCCAGCTTGAAGTTATCAGTTTTGAATATGCTGTTGGGGTAGGTGTATTCGCTCGGTGGTTCACACCACTACAGCCACTGTGCGCCACTGGTGGAGGGATTGAACGTTTAGGTTGGTGGATGGGGTCCCAGTGCTGCTTGGTCCTGGATGTTGTTGAGCTTCTTCAATGTTATTGGCAAGTGGACAGTATTCTGTCACCTTCCCGACTTGTGCCTTGTTGATGCTGGAAGAGCTTTGGGGCATCGGGAAGTGGGTTACTGCAGGACACACAGCCTCTGACTACATGGTATTTATGTGGCAGATCCAGCTGAATTTCTGGACAGTGATAACCCCTGCCCAGAAAAAGTTTATGAAGAATCAGCGATTGAATTAGATGTCATAGGTTTAAGGCAACTTGAGGGGCAACTTTTTTAGGCAGAGTGGGAGACATGTATGGAATGAGCTGCCTGAGGAAGTGATTGAGGAAGGTACAATGACAACATTTAAAAGGCACTCGGGACAGTGCGTGGATAGGAAAGGTTTAGATGGATATGGGCCAAATGCAGGCAAACGGGACTAGCTTAGATGGGCATCTTGGTCAGTATGGACCAGTTGGGCTGAAGGGCCTGTTTCCATGGTGTATGACTCTAGGAATTTCAAAGATGGGTGGAGAGGCTCTTTTCTGTTGGATTTGGCCTTTGCCCAGCCTTCTTATGACACTTGTCTGTTCCTGAATGTCAGAGAGAAATAGAATTGTAGCACAGGAACAGGTTCTTCTGCTGACCAAGTCCACGCCAACTAACGAGCAGCCACTTACACTAATTCTACACCAATCCCATTTTATTCTCCCCCCACATTTCCATCAACTTCCCCTCCCTCCAAGATTATATTACTCACCTACACACCAGGGGCAATTGACAGTAGCCATCTAACCCACCAACCAGTACGTCTTTGGGATGTGGGATGAAACTCGGAGCATCCGGAGTCACAAGGACAACACGACCACTCCACACAGACAGCGCCGGAGGTCAGGATCGAACCCACGGTTGCTGGAGCTGTGAGGCAGCAGCTCCACCAGCCGCGCCATTGTGCTGACCAAATGTGATCTGTGCCTTGTTGCATGAGGTGTATGGACTGGTTCATTGGCTGTGAATTGAATTGAACATTGTGCAGTCATCAACAAACACCCCCACTTCTGACCTTGTTGATGGAAGGACAGTTGTTGACCAAGCAGCTGATGATGGCTGCGTCTAGGACACTGCTCAGAGGAAATCCTGCAGAGATGCCCCAGGGCTGGGATGATTGATCTCAACTGGAGGATCAATCAGGATATTCTTCCTCAAATCTCTGGGCAGGACTTGAACCCACGACCTTCTGACTTAGAGGTGAAGGAGTAACCCACTGATCCGTGAGCGTAATGGAAAATTTCACACACACAGTATGTGAAGAGCATGCAGAAAGTGCAGAAGAGCCCGACTGGAATGGTCCTGGGCTTGAGGAGTTTCAGGTAAAGAGGACAAGACTGGGGAACCTGAGGGTGTTTCCCTTGGACCGGAGGAGGCCAAGGGGAGATGTGATGTTGTACAAGGTCACAATGGGTTTAGACGGGGTAAATAGAGAGAAAGTGGGAACAACTTCTCAAAAAATCACTCTTCTGTGTGAGGTATGACTCCAACTGTTAGAGTGCTGTCCCCAGTTTTACCAGGGCTCTGTGATGCCACACTCATTCATAGAACATAGAACATAGTACAGCACAGAACAGGCCCTTCGGCCCACAATGTTGTGCCAACATAGCTAATCCCTCCTACCTACAGATTGCCCATATCCCTACATTTTCCTCTCATTCAGGTGCCCATCCAAGCCCTTCTTAAATATCCCCAATGTACTTGCCTCCACCACCCTATCAGGCAACGCATTCCAGGCATCCACCACTCTCTGAGTAAAAAATGTACCCCTCACGTCTGTTCTGAACCTACCCTCTCTCACCTTAAGTGCATGCCCTCTGGTATTGGATCACTCAATAATGGGAAAAAGATATTGTTTGTCCACCCTATCTATGCCCCTCATAATTTTACACATTTCCAACAGATCACCCCTCAACCTCTGCCGCTCCGGAGAAAAGAGCTCAAGTTTGTCCAGCCTCTCCTGATAACACATGGCCTCTAATCCAGGCAGCATCCTAGTAAACCCCCTCTGCACCCTCTCTAAAACCTTGACATCCTTCCTATAGTGAGGTGACCAGAATTGAGCGCTATACTCTAAATGCGGCCTAACCGGAGTTCTACAGAGAAGCATTATAACTTCTTGACTCCTTTGCTATCTTTGCTTCAAGGGACTGAAATTGCATTGAGGTGCATGAAACCTGTCCTCACTGTCAGATTGATCAGTGGGTGCTTTGAACATCACCAACTGATGCTGGCAGGAGCTGCCTGCAATGGATCGATGACTGATCATTTCCGGATCATTGGTGATGTGCATGTCTGTGCTTCTTTACGTGGCCCTTCGTTCTTTTGCAGTGGGGGGTCCATTTTCGGTCTGTAGAGGCGAAAGGTGAGGCCGACTAGTGACGCCATTCCGTCTGCTTCTGACGCCATGTGGATCACAGGCGGACGTTCTCGGTCTGGTTTCTGATGGATGCCCTCTCCAGTCCCAGGTTAAATCTGCTTCTGCACATGAGAAGTGAGTGTTGCCCAATCCAATTTCTCGGCTTGGGATTGGAGTGTGGAATTTGCTTCAGCTGCACAGGGTGTTAGTCAGACTTGCATTTGTATAGCGCCTTTCACAGCCTCAGCTTCAGCTGTGTGGTCTCCACTTTAGGAATTGCAGCAGCCAGTCAGCAACTCCCACTAACAGAACTATGATAAACAATCAGTAACTTTGTCTTGTTTTGATGTGGGTGTAATAAGAAAACCCTTCTTCACACACAGACCGCTGGAAATTTGGCGCCAATCGCCCAAAATGATCTGGACACTGGAGGTCATTTGGAGGAAGGTTTACTGGGTGGGAGCATTGAGGCACACGGGACAGAGGCTAGTAATTAAGGTAGTGATGAGGGGCTAAATGGCTTCCTTCTATCCCTCTGCTACCAGTTCTTAAAGAGGTAATGACAATGGTGTCAAAATGAGTTTGATAGCCATGAAAATGTTTGATGTTCCTGGAATGCTTATTATCCCGTAATGCAAGATGATGCATGGTACATTTTGCAAATTAATTTAACGACTAAACATTTTTGGGTAACTCTTAGGGAAAAAATTAGCTGAGCTTTCTTGTAATCAAGCAATCAACGTTCTTTTTCCTTTTCCTCCTCCTTGCCCGGTGAAGTATGATCTCCCTGGGCAGCACTATCGTGCTGATCACACTCCAAGTGAGCTTCTGTGAGATCCAAGAGTGGGAGCTATTCGACTGTGTTGGCTGCCAAGGTCAGCCCAGTCTTGCCCTTGACTGTTGGGGAGGGAGTTGTGATCAGTAGGAACAGAAGAGGTGGTTTGCATAGAACTCAGGTTCACTGAAAATTGATGAAATATATAAAGTTCACAAGTTAGCTATAAAGTATTAGTGGTAAGGAGCAATGTCCAACCTAATGATTGGAGCTTTCAATCTACATTCTGCACCTGTCCTGGTTTAATTACCTATGATTTACAGGCCAGGACTTGCAATCTCTGAGGATCGTATTCTGAGTGGGAAGTTGGTCCGATAGCACAGTTCGCTGTTTCTTTCTCTTTTATTTTCTTCCTTTCCTTCCTCCCTCGGTTTCGGCGTCTCTCACGTGCTGTGTCTCTCCATTTCTCATTGAGACAAGCTGCGTGTCTCAGTTCACCTCTGTGTTTCCTTCTCTCCTCCTGTTTTTCTGTCTCAGTCTGGGTCACTTTCCTGAACATATCGATCTCTCTACGAGATGCACACACTCATGCACTCTCACACACACAGACACGCTCACACACACAGGCACTCTCACACACACAGAGACTCTCACATGCACACATGCACACAGACATACTCACAGAGACACATGCTTACATACACACACACGTTCAAGCACTCACACACACAGACACTCTCACATACATACATGCACACAGACATACTCACAGACTTGCTCACACACACACATTCAAGCTCACACATACACAGACACACTCACATACACACGCACACAGACACACAGAGACATGCTCACACACACACATTCAAGCACTCACATACACACAGACACACATTCAAGCATTCTCACACACACATACACACACACTCACACGTAGACACACACAGACATTCATACAAACACACACATTCAAGCACACACACACATGGACACTCACATTTAGACACACACAGATAGATACACTCACATGTAGACACCTACACTCATACATAGACACAGACACCACTCACAGACATACACACAATCATGTGCACACTCACGCACACTCACACTCAGACAGAAATGTGAATTGTTGAATTGGCATTGCCTCAGTCCTCATCCCTTGGCTATATTCCTGCCCCATGTTCCTTACTATAAGGGGTAGTTTTCTGGAGAGTGTACGGTTCTGAGGATAGATCCGTCCCACAGCTTCACACATTCCACCCCCATTTGACTGGTTATATTGTTGCTCCGGAGTGGAAGGTTGTGATATCCGGTAGGGTTCTATTTTATCCGTGTGGAACTCCCTCCCTGGCACAAGTTCTGCCTTCAGTGGCTGCCTTTACCTCCAAGGGCCACAGTTCGTGTCCTAACCCTCTTCCACAGCCTCTGTGCTCTTTCATGATGCCTCCTCACACCAACCACTTTGACCAGCTTGTGCTAATGTCTCCCACTACTACCTGATGTCCCTTTTTGTCTGCTGATGCCCATGTGAAGCACCTGATGATGTTTCACTATGATGTTAAAGCTGCTATAGAAATGCACAGTGCCTTGTAAAACAGGATGTCTTCAAGTGTGGGGCTGCAGTGTAAAACGTCTCTTGGGATGCAAGTCCCTGACTCATTGAAAGTGGCTACACAGGTAGATAGGGTGGTTAAGAAGGCGTATGGAATCCTTGCTTTCATTGATCAAGGTATTGAGTATAGGAGCCAAGAAGTTATGGTGCTTCTCTATAGAACTCTGGTTAGGCTGCATTTAGAGTATTGCATGCAATTCTGGTCACCTCACCGCAGGAAGGATGTCAAGGCTTTAGAGAGGGTGCGGAGGAGGTTTACTAGGATGATGCCTGGATTGGAGGCCATGTGCTATCAGGAGAGGCTGGACAAACTTGGGCTTTTTTCTCTGGAGCGGTGGAGGCTGAGGCGTGATCTGTTGGAAGTGTATAAAATGATGAGGAGCATAGATAGGGTGGACAAGCAATATCTTTTTCCCATTATTGAGCGATCTAATACCAGAGGACATGCACTTAAGGTGAGGGGGGTAGATTCAGAACAGATGTAAGGGGTATGTTTTTTACTGAGAGAGCTGTGGATGCCTGGAATGCGTTGCCTGATAGGGTGGTGGAGGTAAATTCATTGGGTGCTTTTAAGAGGGACTTGGATGGGCACGGGAATGAGAGGAAAATAGAGAGATATGGGCATTCTGTAGGTAGGAGGGAATAGCTATGTCAGCACAACATTGTGGGCCGAAGGGCCTGTTCTGTGCTGTACTGTTCTATGTCCCCTTTTGTGATTCTCTGACCAAGGAGAGCAGAAGGAGGGGAGGAGTGAACAGTCAGCAGAATGAGCTCCCGTGACTCTCCAACTCTTTCCCGGCAGGGTTTGTGGACGGATAGCAAACTGGTTTTACTGCTGCTCAACACTATTGAGTCAGTAGGGAGCTATGTCTCCACACAAGGTACTGAGGAGGTCTCCAAACACCTCCTTTAGTTCTTAATGTGACTACACCTGAGTCTCTCATGTCATAAACATTATTCAACAATATACAGTATATACAGAGGGATCTTGGAGTCCAAGTCCAGAGCTCCCTGAAAGTGGCCACACAAGTAGGTAGGGTGGTAAAGAAGGCGTACGGCATGCTTGCCTTCATTGGTCAGGGCATTGGTCAGGCTGCACTTGGAGTATTGTGTGCAGTTCTGGTCGCCCCATTACAGGAAAGATGTGGAGACTTTGGAAAGGGTGCAGAAGAGGTTTGCAAGGATGATGCCTCCTTTAGAGGATGTGAACTAAAAGGGTATGACAAACTTGGTTGTTTTCTCTGGAGTATCGGAGACTGACAGGAGACCTGACAGGCTTATAAAATTATGAGAGGCATAGATAGGGTAGACAGTCAGAATCTTTTTCCCAGAGTAGAAATGTCAAATAGTAGAGGACATGCATTTGAGGTGAGAGGGGGGAAATTTAAAGGAGATGTGCGGGGCAAGTTTTTTACACAGAGCGTGGCAGATGCCTAGAACGGGCTGCCAGGGGTAGTGGTAGAAGCAGATACAACAGTGGTGTTTAAGAGGCTGTTAGATAGACACATGAATATGCTGGGAATGGAGGGATACGGATCATGTGCAGGCAGAAAGAACTAGTTTAATCTTGCGTCGTGTTCAGTGCAGACATTGTGGGTGGAAGGGCCCGTTCATGTACTGTACTGTTCCATGTTCTGTGTTCTAATATGTATTGGAGGATTGGCCGGGTGGATGCTGAGAAGATGTTCCTCCCAGTGCGGTGTATCCAGAATTAGGGGGACGTTGTTTTAGAATAAGGGGTCTCCCAATTCGGACGGAAGTGAGGGTTCCTTCTCTTTGGAGTCCTCTACCCCTGACATCTGTGGAGACTGAGTCACTGAATCAAGGTGGAGACTGGCAGACATTTAAGGTACAAGAGGCTTGGGAAGAGTGTGGGTAAGTGGTACTGAGGCCAAGATTTGGATCAGCCATGATCTTATTGAGTGGTGGACCCGGCTGAAGAGGTTGACCTTTGACTCCTGCTCTTGCCTCTTGCAGTCCAAATCCCCAGTTAAGAGACGCCACTGGCTCACCTTTGAGTCAGCAGGTCCCTCTCCACATATTTCAGGATAAAAATCTAGACCGGCAATCAAGGTGCAGTGCTGTGGGGGTGCCAGAGGTTCTGTCCTTCAGATCTGACATTCATAGAACATAGAACAGTAAAGCATAGGAACAGGCTTTTCAGCCCACGATGTATGTGAGGATCATGATGCCAATCCAAACTAACCCCATCTGCCTACACGTGATCCGTATCCCTCCATTCCCTTCATGTTCATATCTAAGTATCTCTTAAATGCCTCCATCACCATCCCTGGCAGTGCATTCCAGGCACCCACCACTCTCTGTGTAAAAAAACTTGCCCCACACTTTCCCCCTCTTACCTTAAAGCTATGCCCTCCAGTATTTGACATTTCCACCCCAGGAAATAGACTCTGACTGTCTACCCTATCTATGCCTCCCATAATTTTATAAACTTCTGTCAAGTCTCTCCCTGGCTTCTGATGGTCCAGAGAAAACAATCCAAATCTGTCCAACCTCCAATTCAGTTGAGGCCTTGCCTGATATCATGAGTAAATCCCACTGTATTATTTTGAAGATGAACAGTGTAATTCTTTCTGATGTCCAAGGACAATATTCATGATAAACATTACTAAAGAAAAGTAAGTCTGGTCATTATCACGGTACTGATTGTGGGATAGTGTCATTGAGTCAAACAGCAGGCCCTTCAACCCACAGTCCACACCAACCATCAAGTTCCCATCTACACCAATCCCATCTACTAGCACTTGGTCCATGGTCTTGGTGAGTCAACTGCCTGTCAGATGCATCTTGAGTGTTGTGAGAGCACCTGCCTCCACCACTCACTCAGGTAATCCATTCCACAATGCCACACCCTTGCTGTGTACAAGCTGACTGCTACACCTGTCTCTTTGTTGGCTATGTGGAACAGACCTTGTTCCAAATCTCCCCTGGCATCCCTTTCCCGACTCTTCCTCCGCCACATCGACGACTGCATTGGGGCTGCTTCCTGCACCCCTGCCGAACCCGTCACTTTTATCACCTTTGCCACCAGCTTACACCCCCCACCCTCAAATTCACACGGACCATTTCAGACACGACCTTCTCTGGATCTCTCTGTCTCCATCTCAGGAGACAATCTATCCACTTACTGACTCCCACAGCTACCTCGACCACACCTCCTCCCACCCTGTCTCCTGTAAAGACGCCAACCATTTCTCTCTGTCTCTGCTGTATCTGATCCCAAGATGAGGCTTTCCACTCCAGGACTTTCTGAAATGTTCTCCTCCTTCAGGAAACGTGGCTTCCTGCCTTCTGTTGTTGATAGAACCCTCACAGGTATTTCCTCCATTTCCAGCACATCTGCTCTCACGCCCCCCTCCCACCCCTCTCCCCAGACAGGACAGAGATAGAGCTCCCCTAGTCCTCACCTTTAACCCCTCCGCCTCCAGCACATTATCCTTTGTCGCCTCCGCCATCTCCAACAGGATCCCACCACCAGTCACGTCTTCCCCTCTCTCTACTTTCCACAGGGACTACTCTCTCCGTGACTCCCTGGTCCACTCATCCCTTCCTGCCAACCACTCCCCATCCCCTGGCACTCTGCCCTGCCACTGCTGGAAGTGGAGCACCTGTCCCTACACCTCCTCCCTCACATCCATCCAGGGAACTAAACAGCTCTTCTAGATGTGAGGTAGAGGTTCACGTGCACTTCCTCCAACCTGGTCTGTTGCAAGCAGTGTCCTCCTCTACGCCGGTGAGATCGAGGGTAGACTAGGTGACTGTTTTGCAGTGTCGTGGCAATATTGAACTCCCAGTTGCATATCATTTCAACTCCCCTTCCGCTTCCCACACCGACCTGTCTACCCTCAGCCTTCTTCACTGCATCAGTGAGGCCAGACGCAAACTAGAAGAATGGTGCCTCGTATTCCTCATGGGTCGTATACAGCCCAATGCTATGACAATTGAATTTTCCACTTTCAGGTAACCGACTCCTCCTGTTCCTTTCCCACTGCCACCGGTCCACCTGGGTCTCTCTGTCTGTTCACCTTTTCCAACCCCCCTTCTCCTGTTGCCAAAACTCATCACCCTTCCCCAACTAGCTCTATCTGCCCACCATCCCCCCTTTATCTGGCCCCACCTATCACCTACTGGCCTCAATACTGCCCTTTCCCCTCTCCCTCCCCACCTGGCTCCATCCACCCTGCGCCCCCACCAAATCTGGTCCCACCTATCACCTACAAGGCCCCATCTCACCCATCCCCTCACTTCTACACACCGGCTTCCACCCCTCTCCACTGTCAGTCCCAGCCCAAAACGTCGACCGTCCCTTTGCCTCCACAGATGCTGCTCGACCCGCTGAGTCCCTCCGACATTTTGTTTTGGCTGCTGCATTCTCCGCAGTGCAGCAGACAGAACACTTTGGAAGTACCTAATTAGTTATACGGGTGCATTGGGATGTCCTGAAGGGGATGGAGAAGGTGCTATAGAAATGCAGCAACAATCTGCTGGAGGAAATCAGCAGGTCGAGCAGTGTCTGATGGCGGTGGGTGAGGAACGAACTGCCGACGCTTCACCCGAAATCTCAACAATTCCGCCCCCCCCCCCCCCCCCGCAGATGCTGCTCGACCCGCTGAGTTCCTCCAGCAGATTGTTTGTTGCTCCGAGTTCCAACATCTGCAGTCACTTGTGTCACGAGAGAAATGCACCTCCTTCCGATTCCTTTGAAGCGATGCTTCTTTCATCAGTAGGCTCTAAACCTGAGAGGATCCCCTCCTCAATTTCTACCCCTCTCTTCATTGTCCTCTGGGCAAGGGTGACCGCACTCAGTCCGACAGTGAAGGGGTTAATGCCGGTTGTGCCTACGTCAAACAATGGCTTAACTGGCCCTAAAAATAACAAGGCTGGGGTTTTAAATGAGGCAGCCAGGTTTATGCTGGTCGCATTTCAAGCCTCAACAGGGAGACTGTCTGCTACCAAAGGAAAATATTAACCTTTTATTAGTGTTCTGTTACTATGGAAACTCCTGCTTCCACATCACTGATCCTTTGCTTATATTAAAAGGAAGTTGACTTTCTGACTTGCATGAGATTATTCGTAAGAAAGATTACCTCCGAGCTGCTGGTCAAGGATACGCTGCTGGGGTTCCAGAACTTTCCATGGATGCTGGACGAGGGGGTGGGAGGATCCAAAGGTGGTCGACTCGGCAGATCCAATGGTGAACAGGCAGGTCCCACCTCTTGAGTGCAGCCCAGAGAGCAACCTCGTTTGACCTTGTGTGGCCACACTGCTGAGTCGTGATGTTTCGTCATTGTTGACCACAGGATAGCGTCCTCACCTCTGTCACAAAGCCGTGGGTTCAACTCCCACAAGGGCTGAAAATTCTAGGCTGATAATCGGGAGGGAGCACTGCCCTTTCGTGAAAGCCACTACCTGGATGAAACATTAACCTGAAGCCCACTCCGCTGCCTCATTACCTGCAGTTCTAGTCGCCCCATTACAGGAAGGGTGTGGAGGCTTTGGAGAGGATGCAGAAGAGGTTCAACAGGCAAGATGCTGGAGGAACTCAGTGGGTCAGGCAGCATCTGTGGAGGGAAATGGACAGTCGACATTTTGGGTTGAGACCCTTCATCTGGATTGCTGACTGACCCGCTGAGTTCCTCCATCATCTTGTTTGTTGCTCCAGATTCCAGCATCTGCAGTCTCTTTTGTCTCCAGGTTCTCCGGAATTAGAGATCACTAACTATCAGGAGAAGTTGGACAAACTTGGATTGTTTTCTCTGGAGGGCCAGAGGCTGAGGGGAGACCTGATAGAGGTCTATAAAATTATGAGAGGCAGAGTTGGGTCGACAGTCAGTATCTTTTTCCCAGGGTAGAAATGTCAGATACTAGATGGCACAGCTTTAAGGTGAGGAGGAAAGGTTAAGGGAGATGTGCAGGGCATGTTTTTCACACAGAGAGTGGTGGGTGCCTGGAACACACTGCCAGGGGAGGTGATGGAGGCAGACACGATTGTGATGTTTAAGAGGCATCTAGGCCAACCCATGAACATGGAGGGAATGGAGAGATATGGATCATGTGTAGGCAGCTGGGATTAGTTGGGATTGGCATCACGGTCAGCACAGATATCATGGGCCGAAGGGCCTGTTGCTATGTTCTAATGTTCTATGACCATAATTCCTGCAACACTACTTTGATGAAGCTTAGGAGACAATACCTTGTAGTCCTGTGCCAATACTTATCTCTCCCTCAGTACAGATGATCCATCTCGACCCAAAATGTCGACTGCCCATTTCCCTCCACAGATGCTTCCTGACCTGCTGAGTTCCTCCAGCATCTTGTCTGTTGCTTTCCCAACCCACATGTCTCTGACATTCCCTCTCCAAGAGAGCTATTGGGTACATGGAAGCTAGCGACAGATGGATTCTCAGCAACCGAGAGATAACACAAGTCAAGGCAGGGACAGGTGGGAATCAACCACAAGCTTATTAAATAGCAGAATAGGCTGGAGGGGCCAAATGGCCTTCCCACAACATCATCCACTCCTGCTTGTCATATCCTTCTGTTATTTTTAAATCTCAGGATCCTACCTCCTAATAGTTTGCATACTTTCTTATCACCAAGGCCTTTCGGCCCATCAAGTCTATTCCGGCTCTCAGGGAGTCCCATCACCCCACTTACTTCTTGTTTTCTCTCACATGCCCATCAACTTCCCACCTCCCTCCCAATCCGTCCACCACCTGCTCACACGAGGAGCAATTTACAGTTTCCAATTAACGCGCCAACAGCACATCTTTGGGATGTGGGAGAAAACCAGGACACCCGGGAGAAACCTACAGAGTCACAGGGAGAAGGTGCAAACTCCACACAGTGCCGGGGGTCAGGATTGAACCTAGGTCACTAGAGCTGTGAGGCATCTTCTTTATTGTTAATTTCCAACCAAGATTATGGGGAAGATACATTCTTTAGGCAACTAAAGAGAAAGTAAGGCAGGTTATCTTATCCTGCAAGACACCCACCTTGCTGAGAGCCTGCTGTGCTTGCCACCCTGTCAGATGACCTTAACCGCACCACCTGGGAGACCAGAGCACAGCTTATTGGAATCGACCTGATTGTAGACTCGGTTAGAAGAATTGCTTTGATATCAACGCGGCAGGAATCAGTCCTGATGGATGAAATAGAAATCAAATGGGCAATCAAGTGGAGGAAATCATGCAGGGTATAATGCCCCATCTTATAGGAAATGAACACATTCGATGCAAATTTGCCTGGCAGCCCTTAGAAGTGATTTGGGAGGCAGGGAGGAGGAAGGGCGACCGTTCCCCCATTAAATAGCAGATTGAATCCTTATCAAATACTGTTCAAGTCAAATTTATTGTCACGTGCACAAGTACATGAAAACTCGCTTACAGCAGCATCATAGGCATTTAGATTGAGACAACAACACACTGAACATCTTCTACATAAATTATGCATAAGTTATACAAGACGGTGAAGAAAATAAAAGACTGCAAAACAAGACATTAGTGCAAAGAAACAAGTTCAAGGAGAAGGGTTATATTCTCTGGACTAGGATCAAAGTTTACATGAAAGTGCCATCAATAGTATTGGGCCTGTCAGGATCTCTAGAGTCTATGTGTGGAGTCACCATTGGAGGAAGGATAGTAGACTGTCTAAGCTAGACCACGACGGAGGCTGTGTTAACATGGTGTTTGTGTCACTGGCCTGGTAATCTGAGAGAACAAAAAAATGAGTTCAAATCCCACCATAGGGGAGTTTGAATTTAGTTAACCATTTAAATAAGAATCAAACTGGAATCAGAAAATAGCATCATTTCTGTGGCTGAAATTGGCTTCAAGTCCTTTAAGAAGTAAGGGCCATAGTTTCATGCAGCACAGACACAGGCCCTTCAGTCTACTGAGTCCGTGCCAACCATAAAGCTTCATGTACACTAATCTCTATATCCCCATCGAGTACCCCCACTAGGGGCAGCTAATTGACCTACCAACTCAGCAATGGAACTCTACGACCACCTCTTGCACTTGTCTCTAATTGTGGTTTTTTGGCACTAAAGTCTTGTTTTGTACAGTTTTTTCTTCACTGTCCTGTATAATTTATGTTCTGTGTGTTGTCTGTACCTGCGTGCCTGTGATGCTGCTGCAAGCACGTTTTTCGTTGTACCTGTACCTTACTGTACTTGTGCACATGAGAATAAACTTGACTTGACTTGACTCATTTTTGGGACGTGGGAGGACAACAAAGCACGCACGCCGTCACCGGGAGGTGAAACCCACGCCATCACCGGGAGGTGAAACCCACGCCATCACTGGGAGAATGTGCAAACTCCACACAGCACCGGAGATCAGGATTGAACCCAGGTGGTTGGACGTGTGAGGCAGCGGCAGTACCAGCTGATTCACTGTGCCACCTGCCATCGTTACCTGCTCTGGCGTATACATGGCCAACTCCACAGCTGTGATTGTCTTCTGAAGCAGCCCAGCGTGTTCAAGAGGTCAATGATAACACTAGAGAAACAAAGGACTTCAGATGCTGGAATCTAGATGGAAAACACGATGATGCTGGAGGAACTCAGCAGGCCAGGCAGCATCCGTGGAGAAAAGCAGGTGCTCAACGTTTCGGGTCAGGACCCTTCTTCGGGACTGACAGAGATCTCTCCCCCACAGCTACCAACATGATAGTCTGCAACCTAGGACTGCCCGATTCCATCTCCTCCCCAGAATCTACACGAAGGACTGTCCTGGCAGACCTATTGTCACCACATGCTCTTGCCCCACAGAGCTCATATCCTCCTACCTGGACACTATCCTGCCCCCCCCCCCCCATCCAATCCCTTTCCTCCTACGTCCGTGACACATCACACGCTCTCCAACTCTTCCATGGCTTTAAGATCTCCGGCATTCACAACCTCATCTTCACCATGGATGTGCAGTCCCTATATACCGCCATTCGAGTCAGTCCTGAAGAAGGGTCCTGACCCGAAACGTTGACCGCCTGCTTTTCTCCATGGATGCTGCCTGGCCTGCTGAGTTCCTCCAGCATCATCATGTTTTTCAATGATAACACTACCTACTGAATAAATAAAACACACCTTCACTGGGGTCAAATTCCGAGGACGGTGCTTACATTCTGTGAACTTTGGAAGAATAAGGGCTAATCTGACTGAAATGTCCAAGATAATTGCAGGTACTTGAGAGAAGGTTCACAACAAAGAGATGCAGTCTTAAAATTTGAGCCAGGCTGTTTAAGGATGGAGAAATTTCTTCTCATTTCTTTAGAATTAACCTCCCCAAGAGGGCTGTGGAGGTTAACTATATTCAAAACAGAGATTGAGAGGTTTTTCAATGTTAAGGGAATCATAGAAATGGAACAGCACAGCACAGGAATAGGCCCTTTGGCCCACGATGTTGTGCTGAACTAATTAAACCAGTAATTAAACTAATCTTAATTAACTAAACTAATCTCTTCTACCTACATAAGGTGCATATCCCTCCATTCTGTGCACATTCATGTGCCTCTCTAAGAGCCTCTTAATCACCTCTATCATATCTGCCTCCACTACCACCCCGGCAGCATACTCTAGGCACCCACCATTCTATGTGTAAAAGACACGTCCCGCATATCTCCTATGAACCGTGGGATATGGGGATAGTGCAAGAAAGTAGTGCTAAGGAAAAGATCAGCTGTGATCTTATTGAACAGATACGAGGGGCTGAATGGCCTACTACTTCTGATTCTTGTAGTCTTAGACCTGTATTTTGATTGAGTCCTTCTTTTCAGTTCAGGGGCATCTAGGGATGGACAGTAAGCTTGGGCATTGCCAGGGGCATCAACATCCCGTGAATGGATAAGAACACTGATGCACCTTGTTTTAAACATTTGCCAATGTGAACACAATTCAACACCTCCGTCAATCACAGAGTTGATTGTCCTTCATGGCGATTGCTTTTATATTCATCTTCACACGTTAGTGAAATAGAAACGTTGTTCTTATTCCTTCCTGATGTATTAATCATTGCAGCAAAGTGTGGTTCCATTAATCTAGCCGTTTTCAAGAAAATGCTGGTGGTTTTTACTGTAAATGGGGAAGGAAACGATTGTCACTGTCATTGTCAAGATGTCAAAACTTGCTCTCTTGGAGATTTGTCATGACCTGTGCATTGTATAAGAGCGATACGTTTTGCATCCCTTGGCACCTTTGGAAACCTTGGGATACCCCAAGGAACTTTACAGTCAAGGAATTACCTTCCTGAAGTGTAGCTGGTGTTGTCATGTAGCAGCTAATAAATGCACAGTGAGATGCCACAACTGGCAGTTGTGGGTTTGGGACAGGTTGCTCAGGAGCTGAACGGCCTTCTTCCGCAATGCACACTGCGGATCTCTGGGTAAGGTGATGCCAATCAAACAGGCCACTTTGCACCGGATAGGGTCAAGCTTTCTACCTCAGCTCCTCTTCCCTCATTACTTTGCCATTCAGTTCATTCGGAGAGGAGGGAAACCACAAGCAGTGTCTCATGACACCTCCAGGTGAACCAGACACCCAATTGCATTAATTCTAATGAGCTGGTTTTGGATCTTTAACTCAGAGTAACCAAGCAACCTGCCTGCTTGTTCATTAGTCCTCTGTAACATCTCTCTCTGTGA
Source organism: Pristis pectinata (assembly GCF_009764475.1). Taxonomy (NCBI): domain Eukaryota; kingdom Metazoa; phylum Chordata; class Chondrichthyes; order Rhinopristiformes; family Pristidae; genus Pristis; species Pristis pectinata. Next base: position 10,247,562 of record NC_067437.1, read on the forward strand.
TTGATTGGCTGCCCCTGACTACAGGGGTTTAATCCAACAATATCAGTCACTGATTTTAATTCAGGAAGAACTGGATGGCCAACTATGATGCAATTACCGTACACAGAAGCAGCACTGAATTGGTTCATTAACAGTATTTATGCACAGGCCTTTGCTGCAGGTTTGAATCGATCACAATGCACCAGACAAGCTAAAGGGTCTCGACTTGAAACGTCGATTGTCCATTTCCCTCCACAGATGCTGCCTGACCTGCTGAGTTCCTCCAACAGTTTGTTTTTCGCTCCTTTACACAGAGCCTTATTTACTTACAACACACAGAAGTAGGCCATTTAGCTCATTGGGTCCATTCTGGCTCCCAACCAAGCAAACCATTAGTCCCATTCCCTGTATTCCCTCCTTATTTCCCGTACACTTACAACTTATTCTCTCTACTATGCCCATTGACAACCCTTTGATTTGTTTACCACCTACCGATACAAAGACAATTTGCAGTGACCAACTAACCCACCAGCACATTGGGACGTAGGGGGGAAACCAGAGCTCCCGGGAGGAACCCACGCAGTCACAGGGGGAACACGCAAACTTTTCACACACAGCCACCGAGGTCAGGATCAGACCCAGATCCCTGGACCAATGAGGAAGAATTTTTTTTAATCTGAAGCTGCAATAATAGGATCTGAGTGCCCTTTGATCAATGGTTGAAGACCCTGGCTAATAGTTTGCTACCAGTTATAGAATATTTCTCCCCACACCCATTTTGAGGAGCACTTGCCCTTTAACCCTGCCTGTTCTAAGAGACCACTGCCAACACAGTTATGTTGAGAGGGGTGTTAACACCTTTTATTCTCATCTCTGCAACAGCGGTGATTAATCTCTGCTGCTGCTTTCATTTGCAGTAAGAAAGATGTGCATTTTACATCCTAAGGAAGCTCCAATATCCTTTCCAACCAACAGAAAGTCATTGAAGTGTAATCTTCATTGTAATGTAGGAACTGTGGCAGCCATTTTTACTCACAAGCTCCCATAAAGTAATAATTACCAGTTAATTAATTTTGTTAATTTTGATTAATGGATAAATATTTTCTAGAACACTGTGCTGCTCTTCAAACTGTACTACAGGGGTTTTTGTTTTGTTTGTTTATATCTAAAAGTGCCTGGGGCTGGGGTCTTAATGTCTTGTCCAAAAGATTCCTTCAGTCTTGCATGGAGTGTCAGCTCAGATTTATGTGTCATGGGGAACTGTTTTCTTTTATTCGTGTACAGACAGTAGGCTTTACTATAAACACAAGGACATGAAAAATAGGAACAGAAATAAGACATTTGGCCCCTCAAGCCCGCTGTGCCGCCCAACAAAATTGTACCTTCGCCATTTTCCTGCATCATTCCCATCCCCTTGATTTCCTCAACATCCAGAAATCTATTGATCTGAATGAGCTTGATGACTGAGCCTCTGCAGCACTCACATCTCCTTTGAATTTCTTCCCCCCCCCCCACCTTAAACCTGTGGGCAGGCACGGTAGTGTAGCGGTTAGCTTAACGCTATTATAGCGCCAGCAACCTGGGTTCAATTCCGGCCACTGTCTGTAAGGAGTTTGTACGTTCTCCCCATGTCTGTGTGGGTTTCCTCCGGGTGCTCCGGTTTCCTCCCACATTCCAAAGACGTACGGCTTAGGAAGTTGTGGGCATGCTACGTTGGCGCCGGAAGCGTGGCGACACTTGCGGGCTGCTTCCAGAACACTTGACGCAAAAAGATGCATTTCACTGTGTGTTTCAATGTACATGTGACTAATAAAGATATCAATCTTAATTCTAGACTCCCCTGCCTTGGAATAAAAATTCTATCCTCTCTATGCCCCTCATAATTTTATAAGCCACGCAGCCTCTAACATTCCAGTGAGAATAATCCCAGCCAATCCAATCTCTTCTTGTAACCACAGCCCTCCATTCCAGACAACATCCTGGTGAATCACTTATGCACTCACTCTATCGCTACCACATCCTTCCCATAGTGCGGTGACCGGAACTGTTCACACTTCTCCAAATGCAGTCTAACCAATGTTTTGTAAAGCTGCAATGTCCCAGCTCCTACACTCAATGCCCCAACCTATAATGGCAAGCATACCAAATGCCTTCTTCACTACTCTATGTACTCATGTCACCACTTTCAGGGAGCTTCTGATTTGAACCTCAAGTCTCTCTGTACATCAATGCTCCTAAGGTCCCTGCCGTTTATCCTATAGCTCCTATCTCACACTTATCTGGATTAAATTCCATCTGTCACTGCTTTTCCCAACTTTCCAGCTCATCTAAGTCTCACTGTATCCTTAGACAACTTGCTGCATGATCTACAATTCCACCAATTTTCGTCATCTGCAAACTTACTATTGAGACCACCTACATTCTCATTCATGTAATTTATACATATGACAAGCAACAAACCTCACACCACCAATCCCTGTGGTACACCACTTGTTACAGATTCCCAGTCAGGGAAACACCTGTCCACCACTGCCCTCTTACACCAATGGATCCAGTTTGCCAACATGCCCCAGATCTCTTATGCCTTAACCTTTAGAACCTTGTCAAAAGCCTTACTGAAGTCCATGTAGATCACATCAACCGCACTGACATTCTTTTTCTTAATTACCTCCTCAAAGAACTCAATCAGATTTTTGAAACGTAATTTTCTCTGCACAACACCATGCTGACTCCCCAAGTCAGTCCCTGCCTTTCTAAGTGAGCACAAACCCTGCCCCTCAGAATCTTCTCTAACAACTTCCCTACCACTGAAGTAAGACTCACTGGCCTGTAGTTTCCTACTGTCCTTTTTGAATGAGGGGACAGCATTAGTTATTCTCCAGTCTTCTGGCACCTCACCTGTGGTTAACAAGAATGTAAAACTTTCTGTCAGAGCCCCAATGATCTCTTCCCTCGCTTCCCTTAGCATTTGGGATAGATCCCGTAAACCCTGGGGATTTATCCACACTAATGTGCTCCAACATTCCTGACACTTCATTCTTCCTGATACATACATGGAACGTCCTATGTGGGGCTTCATCAAAAGCTTTCTGAAAATCCAAATGAACTACATCCACTGCTTCTCCCTCACTAGATCCTCTCTACCAAGTACTTGCTCTAAGAACTTCAGTAGATCAGTCAAACATAACTTCCCTCTCATAAATCCATGTTGACTCCACTCACTCATGTTATCTTCACGTCCTTCGTTATTGATTCCAACATTTTCCCACTCCCGATGGAGTTATAGCGCCAGCGAGCAGGGTTCGATTCCTGTTGTTGTCTGTAAGGAGTTTGTGCGTTCTCCTGTGTCTGCATGTGTTTCCGCCGGATGCTCCGGTTTCCTCCCACATTCTAAAGACGTACGGGTAGGTTAATTTGGGGATTTAAAATGGGCGGCGCAGACTCGTTGGGCCGGAAGGGCCTGTTACCACGCTGTAAATAACATTTTTTTTTTAAATTTAAAAATTTAATGCTCAGTTGTTCCCACTTTCCTCTCTCCCTCCTTTCTCAAACATTTGCCATCCACTAATCTGCAGGGAACATCCCAGAATTTATAGAATGTTGGAATATTATGACCAAAACCCTATTATCTTCATTGCTACCTCTTGGGATTTACCAGCTTTATTAACTACACATTGCATTTTTTTTACTAATATTAATTTCTGTTATTTTCTCGTTTGTATTTGACCCTCGATTTTCAAGTATTTCTGGGAGGTCTTCTGTGTCTTATTCCATGAGGACGGATGGATTGTCCCGTCTATGGAAGGGACTCACATTTGCCCTCACTAGTCCTTTCCTTTCTGCATACTTTTTGGAAGCTCTAGCACGCTGATGTTGTTTTCTGCCAGCTTCTTTTCCTTTCCTTTATTAATTTCTTCGTTGTTCTTTGCTGAATTCTAAAACACTCCCAATCCACAGTCTCACAGCTTTTGCTGGAAACTTTATAAGCCTCATCCTTCAGTTCAGCACCATTGAGTTGGCGAGGATTTGGCCCACTGCCAGCTGTCAACCATTCATTTACACTAATCCAACGTTAATTGCATTTTTTAAATTCTTCCCACGTTCCCATCAGTTTTCCTCAGACTTTACCACTCACCTACACACTAGGGGCAATTTACAGGGGCCAACCCACACGGGATGTGGGAGGAAACCAGAGCACCCGCAGGAAACCCATGTGGTCACATGGAGAACAAGACTCTCAGCAGTGTGGAGGAACAGAGGGATCTTGGGCTCCACGTCCGTAGATCCCTCAAGGTTGCCACGCAGGTCGATAGGGTTGTTAAGAAGGTATATGGAGTGTTGGCCTTCATTAGTCAGGGTATTGAGTTCAAGAGCTGCAAAGTGATGTTGCAGCTCTATAGAATTCTGGTTAGACCACACTTGGAGTATTGTGTTCAGTTCTGGTCGCCTCATTATAGAAAGGATGTGGAAGCTTTAGAGAGGGTGCAGAGGAGATTTACCAAGATGTTGCCTGGATTGGAGAGCAGGTCTTATGAGGATAGGTTGCGCGAGTTAGGGCTTTTCTCTTTGGAGAGAAGGAGGATGAGAGGTGACGATAGAGGTGTACAAGATGATAAGAGGCATAGATTGAGTGGACAGTCAGAGACTTTTTCCCAGGGCAACAATGGCTAACACGAGGGGACATAATTTTAAGGTGATTGGAGGAAGGGGGATGTCGAGGTGTTTTTTACACAGAGAGTGGTGGATGCGTGGAACACACTGCCAGCAGAGGTTGTGGGGCAGATACATTAGGGACATTTAAGAGACTCTTAGATAGACACATGAATGATAGAGAAATGGAGGGCTATGTGGGAGGGAAGGGTTAGATAGATCTTAGAGCAGGATAAAATGTCAGCACAACATTGTGGGCCAAAGGGCCTGTACTGTGCTGTAGTGTTCTATGTTCTATGTTCTATATGCAGACTCCACACAGACAGCACTGGAGATCATACAGCACAGAAAGGGATGCCTTTGGCCTACCTCGTCTGTGCCGTCTGCGATGCCTATCTTCACTAATCCTATTTGCCTGCTTTACGCCCATATCCCTCTATCCTTTCCTATCCAAGTACCTGTCCAAATGCCTTTTAAATGTAATTGTATCTGCCCCCACTACCTCTTCTGGCAGTTTGTTCCAGATATTCACCACTTTCTATGTGAAAATCTTACCCCTCAGGTCCCCTTTAAATTTCTCCCCTCTCACCTTGCCCCCTTTTTCTAGGCTCCCCTGTCCTGGGAAAAAGATTCTGACCCTCTCTCTTATCTATGCCCCTCATAATTTTGTAAACCTTTATAAGGTCATCCCTCAGCCTCCTGCATTCCAGTGAGAATAAACCCAGGGTGTCCAATCTCGCTGAATAACCACAGCCCTGCGTCTCAGGCAACATCCTGGGGAGTCTATTCTGCACCCTCTCTGTTGCTACCACATCCTTCCTGTGGTTTGGCAACTAAAAGTATACATAGTCGGGATTGAACCGGGTCTCTGGTGTTGTGAAGCCCTACTAGCTGTGCCACAGTGATATCCTTACTGTCTCCTTAATTTCTCCTGTAATCCATAGTAGGTCTACTCTTCCTGTTGTGTCTGTGCTTTAAAGGAATGTATATTTGTTGCAAAGTATATACTATTTCTTTACATGCCAGCCTTTGCCGCTACTGCCTTACCCTTTAACATAGTTTCGTGATCAGCCCAAGTCAGCCTGCCTCTCATACCTTCCTCTGTTTAGATTGGAAACCCTGGTGTCAAGACCGAACTACATCCCTTCCAAACTTAATGTAAAACTCTACCATGCTGTGGTCATTTTTCTCCTAAGGAACTATTCACATCGAACCTGAATTAAACGCTAATTGGAGGCCTTCGGGACTGAGACTGAAGAAGCAAATGCATTGCCTGGAGTCTGGAGTCACATATAGACCGAGAACAGATGAGGGTGTCAAATCTCCTTCATTAAGGGCATTAGAACCAGATGGGATTTACAGAGGTCTTGTGGTTTCATGGTCTCTGCTAGCCTTTTAGTTCCAGAATTTTTCTAATGAGCTGAATTTAAATTCTTGGTCACTGGAGGATTTTAACTCATGTCTCTGGATTATTAACCCAACAATGTAACCATATTATCAACAATTTATTCAGCCAAAGAATGTGGACAATTGCTGGCAACGCTAGCATTTATTGTCCATCCCTAATTGTCCCTGATCTGAGGAGCAGTTAATAGTCAAACACATGAGTGGATCTGAGGTCACACCAGGCAAAGAAACCAGATTTCCTTTCCCGAAGGACATTAGTGGACCAGATTGATTTTTTACAATGATCCAGTAGTTTCATGGTTACTGGGACTAAGTGTTCTTTAAAATTCCTGTTTTGTTTTGTTTTAATTTAAATTCCCTGGCTGCTATGTTGGGACTTGAACTCTCAACTCCTATACTGCAGATTTAGAAACTAAACCACCCTCCTTCCATGCTCCCTGTTGCTCATACATATCCAGGAGCTTTTTTTTGATACTTTCAGGTTGGACATTAGACAGTGTATTCTTGTGCTGACAGTGTAGCCCTTATTATTCCTCAACTCCGGAATTAATCACCTGATAGCCTATTCCTAGCATGGAATTTTAACTCTTACACTGCTTGGATTGAAGTTCGTCAGCATCTGTACCCAGGGTCCCAGTGCAGGATTCCCTAAAGGTTAACTTGCAGGTGGAGCTGGTAGTAAGGAAGGCAAATGCAACGTTAGCATTCATTTCGAGAGGCTTAGAACATAAAAGCAATGTATGTAATGCTGAGGCTTTATAAGGCATTGGTCAGACCACATTTGGAGTTTTGTGAGCAGTTTTGGGCCCCATATCGAAGGACGGACATGCTGGCATTGGAGAGGGTCCTGAGGAGGTAAAGAAGAATGATGCTGAGAATGAAAGGGTTTACGTATGAGGACCGTTTGATGGATCTGGGGCTGTACTCACTGGAGTTTAGAAGGATGAGCGGGGGGATCTCATTGAAACCCACCGAATATTGAAAGGCCTGGATAGAGTGGATATGGAGAGGATGTTTCCAGTAATGGAAGAGTCTAGGACCAGAGGGCACAGCCTCAGAATAGAAGGACATCACTTTAGAACAGAAATGAGGAGGAATTTCTTTAGCCAGAGGGTGGTGAATCCGTGGAATTCATTGCCACAGACGGCTGTGGAGGCCTAGTCATTGGGTATATTTAAAGTGGAAGTTGATAGGTTCTTGACTAGTAAGAGAGTGTCAAAGAGAGTCAGGAGAATGGGGTTGAGAGGGAAAAATAAATCAGCCATGATTGAAGAGCAGAACAGACTCGCTGGGCCGAATGGCCTAATTCTGCTCCTGTGTCTTATGGTCTTATGAGTAACTGGATCACAAGAAACTAAAGTTAGAATGCATTCGATATTCCAGGTGGACACTCTCTTGTGCTAAAGGTGATATTTGCAGTCAATGGAACTGCAAGTAGGAAGCAAAATACAAAGTCAAAGTCAAGTTTATTGTCACATACACACGTACGTGTGTGCACAGGTGCAATGAAAAACTTACCTGCAGCAGCATCACAGGCACATGGCATCAGATACACAACATTCACAAGAAAAACATGAATTAAACATAAATTACACACCATTTTTAAAAGAAAGAAAACAATTAGAACCAAAACAAGCAAAGTCCATTTTAGTGCAAAGTGATCATAGTGTTGCTGAACTGCAGTGATTAGGGTTATGCAGGTTGGTTCAAGAACCAAATGGTTGAAGGGAAGTAGCTGTTCTTGAACCTGGTGGACTTCAGTTCTGTACCTCCTGCCCAATGGTAGCTATGAGGAGATGACATGGCCTGGATGGTGGGAATGGACATTGCCTCCTTGAGGCAGTACCTCTTGTAGGTACTTCCGATAGTGGGGAGGGATGTGCCAGTAGCACTGAATCGTGCACCAGTTGCCTCCTCCATTGGACGAATTCTAAGCCCAAAAAGTGGAAATGTTTGGCAATAATAAACTAATAATATTTTTTTCAAAGCATGTCCAGTTTGTGCGACCAGAGGCTACTGAATTAAATTAGTAAATTTAAAAGGGTGACTATGAGTTTAAAATCTTTGACTGGCATTCATGGATAAAGGATTTTTCCAGATGCACTTGGGTACAGCAGGGTGCTGGATTAAGGAGATCGGTTGAAGAGCCATCTACAATAAATTGTACAGAATCTCATTAAAGGCCTTCTTATGTGGAAAAAAGATGACATTTCTTAAATGTATTCTTGTTTTGGTATAATTTGTAAGTTTGACTGACAGTGTGTGCAGGAGGGACAAGGGAGACTTCTGGCTTAATTATAGGTTGTCACAAAGGAGTTATTGGAGAGCTGTTTATCCCAGAATCATTGCAAATATGCCACCAATCCCATCATAACATGCGTAGAATCCACCAACAAGCTAAAAAAGCCACTGGGGATTTTATTCTAGTGCTGAGTTGCCCTGGGAAACCCACCAGTGATGGAGCCAGTGTCAGAGGCAGTTAGAGGGATGGGGAGAGGGAAGGCCAAAGAGGGGTTAAGTAAAATGGATGAGTATTTTAATTTGGGGCATTTGGTTGGGGTTGGGAGAAAACTGGGAGCTGATGTAAGGTCAGGGGCAAGATGAGATTTGCCAAAAAGAAAGCAGCAACTTAAGAGATCTGAGGGTTGCAGAGAGCATTGGAATAGTTTGAGCCGTGTTGGATGAGGCTGTTAGCAGGAGATGAGCTGAGAGAGGTCACTCAATGCCACAGCCAGCGGCCAGCACTGTGCTGATGCAAAGGTATGGGGTTGGTAGATCAGTTCACTGAGGGCTTTCACAAAGCAGGAAAAGCCAGAGTCGTTCTCCTCGCAGAAGAGAAGGGAGACTTCATGGAGGCGAACAAGACTTTCAACTGGAAACGTTACCTCTGTTTCTCTTTCCACTGATGCTGCCTGACCTGCTGAGTGTTTCCAGCAATTTCTGGTTTTGTTTTGGATTTCCAGCATCTGCAGTTTTTGTTTGTTTCAATAAACAAGATCACGAGGGGTTTAGATTAAAAAAATAGGAGTAAAAAATAGAGATTGGGCTAGGCCATTTCGGCCCCTTCTTCCACCATACAGAAGATCACAGCTGAATCTTTTATCTCAAAGACACTTTCCTGCACTAATATGACACTAAAATAGTGTGTGGGGGGTGTAAAGAGGCTTCCGGGGAATGTGGACAAGGTGAGTGAGTGGGCAAGAACATGATGAATGGAACTTAATATGGAAAAATATGTTATTCTCTTTATAGTAGAAAACCTCAGTATTTCCTAAATGGTCAAAGATTGGATGGTGTTGATATTCAAAGAGCTTTGGTGTGCTTATACTCAAGACACTGAAGACCAACATGCAGGTATACCAAGCAATTAGGAGGGTAGATGGTATGTCTGTTTTTATAACGAGAGGAATAGGAAGTCACATTGCAATTGTATAAGGCTTTGGTGAGACTGCACATGGAGTAGAGTCATAGAGTCATAGAGCAATACAGCATGGGTACAGGCCCTTCGGCCCGACAAGTCCATGCTGACCACGGTGCACACCCAGCTAGTCCCAAGCAGGTATTTTGCACAGTTTTGGTCTCCTCACTAAAGAAAAGATGTTCTTGCCATTGAGGGAGTGCAGCGAAGATTCACTGGACTGGTTCCAGAGATGGCGGGTTTGCTGGAAATGTACCTTTAAGAATTGAGTATATCCTGTGCTATAACTTTTGATACATTGTTGTACGAGATGCTGCTGTTAGTTGAGAGTTGTTGCCTTCAATAAAGGATGTTTTAAGTGATAGCTCTTCCTCAGTTACTTCTACAAGAAAATTGGTATCGGTATCGGAATTGGTATTGGTTTATTATTGTCACTTGTACTGAGGTACAGTGAAAAACTTGTCTTGCATACCGATCATACAGGTCAATTCATTACACAGTGCATTGAGGTGGTTCAGGATAAAAACAATAACAGAATACAGAGTGAAGTGTCACAGCCACAGGGAAGTGCATTGCAAGTAGACAATAAGGTGCAAGGTCATAACAAGGTAGATTGTGAGGTCAAGAGTCCATCTTATTGTATAAGGGAACCATTCAATAGTCTTATCACAGTGAGATAGAAGCTGTCCTTGAGCCTGGTGGTATGTGCCCTCAGGCTCCTGTATCTTCTGCCTGATGGGAGAGGGGAGAAGAGAGAATGACCCTGGTGGGTGGAGTCTTTGATTATGCTGGTTGCTTCACCAAGGCAGCAAGATGTAGAGACAAGAGTCCATGGAGGGGAGGCTGGTTTCCGTGATGTGCTGAGCTGTGTCCACAACTCTCTGCAGTTTCTTGCGGTCCCGGGCAGAGCAGTTGCCGTACCAAGCCGTGATGCATCCAGATGGGATAAGATAAAATTACACCATAAAGGAGCCCACAGGTACTTCAGATAGGGGGAGACTGTTCCCACAAATGGATGTTTCTCGGATCAAGGGGAACAGATTTAAAGTAATAGAAAAATTCTGAACAAATTGAAGGAAAACTAATTTTATGTTGAGATCATTTGGAACAGACTGCCTGCCAGAATGATAGAGACAGGGCATGCGAGAGGGGATTGAATAGACACTTGAGGGGAAGTTATTAGATTCATACGGTGCAGAAACAGGCCATTCAGCCCAACAAGTCCATGATGATCATGAAGGACTCATCTATTCTATTCCCACTTTGCCAGCACTTGGACCATGGCCTTCTATACCTGAGCAATTCAAGTGCTCGTCTACATACTTCTTAAATGTTGTGAGAATCTCTGCCTCCACCACTCACTGTAGGTGGAAAAGTTTCATCAAATCCCTTCTAAATCTCTTAACCCTTAACTTAAATCGATGCCCTCCAGTTTTAGACACCTCTGATATAGAGAAAAGTTTCCTCCTATCTATGCCCCTCTTAATTTCAGTGCGGTGGGGTATTAGGACTGACTGGAGTGCTCCACACACAACCAGCAGGGACTCAATGGGCTGAACGATCTCTTTCTGTGCTGTAAGGATATTATGCTTCAGTACGACAGAGAATATTTAACAGCAAGGGGCAATTTCTCCATTTCCTGGGTTCAGACTAGAATGTTTGAATACCAAGTCACTGAAGTAGCCTGTGTGTGTGTGTTCAAAACCAGGACGACAGCAGAACATTAGATCATGTGGAATAGAAGCAGATGGCATGTGACTGGACTAGTAACTTGATGGCGTAGGTTCAAATCCCACCACAGCAACTGAGAAATTTAAATTAAGTTATTCAAATAAATTAGAAATTATAAGGCCAAATCCAGAGGGGGGGTTTCATTGAAACCTACCGGATACTGAAAGACCTGGATAGAGTGGGCGTGGAGTGGATGTTTCCATTAGTAGCAGAGTATGGGATCTGAGGGCACAGCCTCAGAATAAAGGGGCGTCCCTTTGGAATTGAGATGAGGAGAAATTTCTTCAGCCAGAAGGTGGCAAATCTGTGGAATTCGTAGCCACGGAGGGCTGTGGATGACAAGTCATTGGGTGTATTTAATGCAGAGGTTGATAGGTTCTTGGTCAGTAAGGGTGGGTTAAGGGTTACAGGGAGAAGGTGGGAGAATGGGGTTCAAAAAAATCAGCCACGATTGAATGGCAGAGCAGACTCAATGGGCCGAATGGCCTAATTCTTCTGCTACTGTATATCTTATGGTCTTATATTCTTGTAAGATTGATGACTATGAAGCTGCTTGAATGTCATAAAAATTCAGGGGTGGAAATGTGCCCAACCTACCTAAGTCCATTTTACATGCGTCTCAACATGCGTTATGCCATGGTTGGCTCTTATCAACATCTATCCAGGCACACTAATCTACAAAGAGTTCCGAGGAAGGGGCATCGACCCAAAACATCAACCCTCCTTCTCTCTCCACAGATAATCCACAAGATCTCCCACACCTCTCCACAAGGTCTAATGTTCTCTCCACACAGTCTTTCCAGCCTTTTCTCTTGTTAATTCAGATTTCCTGCAGCTGCAGTATTTTTTTGTTGCTCGCCAGTTTAAGAACAATTAGGGATGAGCAATTTAAAAAAAAACTCACAGCTCCGAAGGGATTAATCGCCAAAGAACAGCTACAAACAAAGCTCGGGGAGTAAAGTAGGCCACTTGTTAAAAAGCAGTCGAGGCTTCTTCCAAAGGATAGCACCTCCCTCAAGTCTGGCACTCCGAAGCAATGAGTTCTTCCTACTGAGCCACAGCTGACTTGTGTGATTCAGTTATCAAAATTTGTTTGACAGTCTCTCCTGGGATATATTACTTCATTATAGGTGCTGTATAAACACCAGTTGCTGCTGTTCTATGTCTGATCTTGGGATCAGTCAATTTAAATAATTTAATCAGGCTCCTAGCACGTGTGGCTAAGAACCACGTCATTACTTTTTTAAATGTAGGAATACTTGGCAAGCAAAGAGCCTTAGACTTATTCATCCGTCAGAGCCAATGTTAGGCATCAGACAGCAAATTCAACAAGCTCTTGCACATTCAGATAATGACTTCTGTCTCAGGAGCCCACAGTCTGCAGAGCGTTAATTTAAAAAAATGCTCAATTGTATTCCGCCTGATTTAGGCAAACGTAATTTCCACCTCCCACGCAAATCCTTGCGGATAGTCGCGAGCATGGATCACTGAGGTTCCCCTGTACGGCTGATGGAGGAGCAGAAGTTCTCCAGGCCCTGGGATGGTACAGCTACTGAGTTATGAAATACGTTGGTTCAAAGAAAGGGGGTGCACACATTAACATGTTGCCTCAGGATAGCCTGAAGCATTTCAGGAGCTAGTGAATCGCAATGTGATCGATGTTTGGATGATGGTTAATCTGTGGATTGAGGGGCAGTATTGGTCTGGAACATCAGGAAGAACTCCCCTGCCTTTCCAGATTAGGAACAGAATTGAGGTAATAAAATCATGGATGTAATCCCAACTCCACAGTCCCATCCCCTCTGCAGTAATCCTTCACACCCTTTGTTTATCAAGTGGTTATCTGCGTCATCGTTAAAAATATTCAAAGACTCTGCTTCCTCTGTCCTTTGAGGAAGTGAGTTCCAAGGACTCACCACCCTCTGAGGGAAAGAAAAGTTGCTACAGAGAGTAAATCAGCACGAAACAAGCCCTTCAGCCCAACTCGTCCATGCTGACCAAGATGCCCATCTAAGCTAATTGGTAATTGGTTTATTATTGTCACATGTACCGAGGTACACAGTGACAAACTTTGTTTTGTGTGCCATCCATACAGATCTTTTCACCACATCAGTGCATTGAAGCAGTAAAGGGAAAAGCAGAAAGACAGCACCAGGCAGGTTCGAACCCAGGTCTCTGGAGCTGTGAGCTAGTCCCATTTGCCCGTGTTTGACCATATCCCTCTAAACCGTTCCGATCCATGTACCTGTAAAAATATCTTTTATATGTTGCTATTGTACCTGCCTCTACCACTTCCTCTGGCAGCTCATTCCATATAGGTACTGCCCTCAGTGTGAAAAAGTTGCCCCTCAGGTTCCTATTAAATCTCTCCCCTTTAATTCTCTCCCATCTCACCTTAAACCTGTGCCCTCTAGTTCTTGATTCCCCAACACTGGAGAAAGGACTATGTGTGTTTACCCTATCTATGCCTCTAATAGGTGTCTTTAATGGGTCACCCTTATTTTTAAACAGTCATCCCAGGTTCTAGATTGTTCCACAGGAAAAAACACCTTCTCCTCGCTGGTTGTTCACCCTGGATCTTAGACATAGCACGGAGACAGGCCATTCAGCCACACTGACCATCAAACGTACATTCACACTGATCCCATTTTATTCTCCCCCCATTCCCAGCTACTCCTCCCAGATTCTACCACTCACCTACACATGAGGGGCAATTTGCACTGACCAATTGACCCACCAACCTGCACTTCTTTGGGATGCGGGAAGAAACCGGAGCACCCGGGGGAAACCCACACAGTCACAAGGAGAACGTGTAAACTCCACGCAGACAGCACTGGGTCAGGATCAAACCCGAGTCACTGGAGCCGTGAGGCAGTGGCTGTACTTGCTGCACCACAGGTGTCGGGGTGGGTAATCACATTGGGGATCTTGCTGTGCAGATATTGGCTACCTATGCCAGGAACTGCATTTGGAAAGCACGTGAATGGCTGTGAAGTGTTTAGCACCGTTCAGTAGTCATGAAAATAGCAGTGGAATGCAAACAAATGAAGAGAGAGGAGATTGATTCCACAGTGTAGGTTAGAACGACGCCCACACTGTAGGTCGATCAAAATGTTGAGAACGTCTGGTAGGGGAATGAGGAAAACATATTAGTTCTTTTTTAAAGGACATTCACTTCCAGCACAGTGTCATTAAGAAATGAGAAATCTGCCCCTAACATTTATCTGTATGAAAGGCTTTAGTCCATGATTAATATCCAAATGTCTGGGTCAAACGGAGGTCAATTTACAACAATATTACAAAGCATCAGCTTCCATTATCTTCTCTGGACCTGTTGAGTTAATGGTTACTAATTGACTTGTTTTTTTTAAATATTAATTTTCAGTACGCCTAATCCAATGAACAGTTTATGGCTTGAATATCACTCTGTTTGATGCCGGGGTGTAACTAATAGGGGCACTGATATCGCTGAGGAAGCTTCCCTGTGCATGGATTAAGGGTTCTTCAGCTGGCATCTGGCCAAAGGGGGAACCTCGACCAGCTCCGTGTGAAATAAGATAAGATTTCTTTATTAGTCACATGTACATCGAAGCACTCAGTGAAATGCATTTTTTGCGTCGAGTGTTCTGGGGGCAGCCCGCAAATGTCACCACGCTTCCGGCACCAACATAGCATGCCCACGACTTCCTAACCCGTATGTCCTTGGAATGTGGGAGGAAACCGGAGCACCAGGATGAAACCCACGCAGACACGGGGAGAACGTACAAACTCCTTACAGACAGCGGCCGGAATTGAACCTGGGTCATTGGCGCTGTAAAGCATTACGCTAACCGCTACACCACCGTGTAACTTGAAGCTGATAATGGCAATGGAACGGAAGTGAAGAACAGTAATCTATCCCACAGCAACGAACAAGATGCTGGGTCGGGGAGCATCTGTGGAGGGAAATGGACAGCCGATATTTCGGGTCGAGACCCTGGAAGATTGAGAGGGGATAGCCAGTATAAAAAGGTTGGGGGGAGGGATGAGCAAGAGCTGGCAGGTGATGGGTGGATCCAGGTGAGAGGAGGAGGGGGTGGATGGTGATAGGCAAATGGTAGAGGGGGGAGTGGGAAAGGCTCCAGAAGCTGGGAGGTGATAGGTGCCGGTGACAAAAGGGCTGAAGATGGTGGAGTCTGATAGGAGAGGAAGGTGGATCACGGAGTAAAGGGAGGGAGGTGGGGAGGGCAGAGGGGTGATGGGGGAGGGGAATCAGTGGGAGGAGTGTGTGGGTGCTGAGCAGATGGAATGTATGGAGATTAAAGATATGGGTTGATGACCAGACAGATCAGGGGTATGATTCTTGCTTTGGGTGCGAGAGGTCCTGGGTTCAAATCCCGGACGAGCCCCCAATTTTATTACGTACAAGCAACAATAGAAACACAGCGAGTCATGTGTAAGTGTTAGAAACTATTTTATTAATAACTACTTGTGATAATAAGAAAAGTAAAAACGTTAGATGTTAAACATAATCCCCAAAACTAATAATCTTGAAGTGTGTGTGTGGCAAATTCCCAAACCCCAAGTCTAGGAATAGTTCTCAAAGTTCAATTCAGCAAGTCATAAGGTGAAATGTGAGCAAAGGCTTTTTGCAAAACCACCGTTGACTGAAGAGAAAATGTAGAGAGAATGTAGAGAGAAATTATGAAATCCACATGTTCCGCGATGGAACCCATACGACACCTCAATCTCCGACGATCATTGCTTTGTTCCAAAGTATCTGCCACCCCAAAGGCATTCGATACGTGGCCGCCCACAGAAATACCTGCTTTCCAGCACAGGTTAATGACAAAGTGGACTCCATTTGATTGCTCCAAAAATCTATACATGGATTGTAGTGACAGACACAGCTATTGTTCTCCATCCATTGATACAGAGACCAGCCGTCTCTCTCTCTCTCTCTCTCTCTCTCGCTCTCTCTCTCTCTCTCTCTCTCTCTCTCTCTTGCTCTCCCCCTCTCTCTCCCCAACTCACTGTGCAAAACAGCCAGCATGCTGTTATAGTCTTGCTGTCTTGGAGATAACACCACACACACACACACACACTACTTCTACTCTACTATCCAGGTGCCTTAAAGGGACATTCATCAAATAGCAACCTGGCTCGTAACAAGAGGAAAGGGACAGAGGGGGAGCAGTTTACAGCAAGATGGAGAATTCAGTGTTGAAGCCACTGGGTTATAGTTTACCCAGGGGGAATATAATGTGCTGTTCCTCTAGTTTATGTTTGGCCTCATCTTGTCAGTGGAGGAGGCCGAGGACAGACATGTCAGTGTGGGAATGGGGAGGGGAATTAAAATGGCTGGCAAGCAGGAGGTCCAAACAACTGCGGCAGACATAGCGAAGGTGCTCGGGAAGCAGTCACCCAGTCTGCACCTGGTCTCACCGATGTAGAGGAGGCTACACTGAGAGTGCCTCCAGCACCTTGTTTGCTGCTCCAGATTCCAGCATCTAGAACATAGAACAGTACAGCACAAGAACAGGCCCTTCGGCCCACAATGTTGTGCCAAACTAATTAAACTAGCAATTAAACGCCTTACTAAACTAATCCTTTCTGCCGACACAAATCCCTCCATTCTCTGCATTTTTGTGTGCCTATCTAAGAGCCTCTTAAATACCCCTATCATATCTGTCTCCACCACCACCCTTGGCAGCGCATTCCAGGCACCCACCACTCTCTGCGTAAAAAAACCTACCCCCCACATGTCCTTTGAACTTTCTCCCTCTCACCTTAAATGCATGCCCTTTAGTATTAGACATTTTGACCCTGGGAAAAAGATACTGGCTGTCTACCCTATCTATGCCTTTCATAATTTTATAAACTTCTTTCAGCCTCTGCCACTCCGGAGAAAACAACCCAAGTCTGTCCAACCTCTCCTTATAGCACATGCCCTCTAATCCAGACATCATCCTGGTAAACCTCTTCTGCACCCTCTCCAAAGGCTCCTCACCCTTCCTATAATTGGGGGGTGGGGAAACCAGAATTGAATGCAATACTCCAGATGCTGTCTAACCAGAGTCTCTTGTGCCTCCATCTATCCCACAGTTTTAGGATTAAGGACAGAATGGGTTAAGGTGGGAGATGATACACTGACAACACAATGGGAAAGGTTAAATTGTATGTAGTGATCAAGATCAAAATGTTCTGCAGCCTGGGTTGTATTGGGAACTAGTCTACTGAGAAGCTGTACAGGTACTGAAGTGATGGGATGAACAGGCAGTGATAACATCTCTGATTCATTGATAGTGACTGGGAGCCCACAATGGGAACTCAGGGCAATGTGGTTGGTCCTTGGACTACTCCCATCCCCGTCAGGTGGGCCCTATGTCCAAGTGTGGCCATGGCAGACCCACCATCCCACAAAGCCGTACCTCCGAGATCCCCAAAGATGCCCAGACTCGCCTTCGGTAGGTCAGTAGCTGGAACTTGCAGAGTAGGCGCCCATTTTACTGAGGTCATTAGCATGGTACTGTAAAGCCCTCCCTAGTTTATAGTCAGAATTTTTACCACATAATTTGCTTGAACTTAAAGATTCCCTGCAGGCCTGGTTGTTATGGTGACCATGCAACTCAGTTCAGGGACCTTAAGACAACAGTGAGTATTAAATATTTAAGATTACATCGGAACTGTCACAAGCAGACATGTTATCATTGCAGTGGCCTGATCACAAATTCAAAATGGAATAGCTGGAATTATAATAGACTCGTGTCTAATAGTATTTTTCTAGTTGCGACACATGAGACTTTTTGAGTGAATTAACCGTGTTCCTGACCAAATCTACAAGGGATCACATGCTCTCCAGTTCTGACCTTCTCCTCCTTCCAATGCTACTTTGCTTCATCTTGAATCATCATTTCTAGATTATGTACATTGAATCATCTCCCTCACCTTTCATGCCTACTGCTTCCTCCTTCCGGCTTCTCTCCATCTGGCTTTTTTGCCTCTTCATTCTCCTTTCTCCTATTTCCTCTTCTTTCTTCTCCCTCTCTCCCTTTTGCCCATCTCTCCCTCTTTCTCTCTCTTTGGTCTCTCTCTTTCACTCATACCCTTGTGATATCTTACTTCCTGTCTACCTCTTCTCCTCCTTTGTTCCCTCACTCTACCTGACCCCCAACTCACTTGCCTCCTTCCCTTTCTTCCCCCCACCACTACAAGTAGTCCACCTGAACTTCTAATGGTGGTGTGGGGGCTGAAAAGTTATCAGAAATATCACTGATTGGAGCTGTGAAGGTGTATCCAGTAAAATGGAACATCTTGCACTGAATTTAGTCAATCTGTTGTTGGCAGCCAGGCCTTCAGCTCCCTGGGCCCTGAGCTCAGGAATTCCCTCCTTTAATCTCTCTCTCTCTCTCTCTCTCTCTCTCTCCCCCCCCCTCTCTCTCTGTCCTCTATCTCTCACCCCCTCTCCCTCCCTCCCTCCCTCCCCCTTCCCCCTTTCAAAGTGCTTCTTAAAACCTAACCTTTGGTCTTAAAACCTAACCTACCTGCCTTCAAATCAACCTTGCCTGTCTCAGCACCGTGAGATACTTTGCTACATTAAAGACCCCATCGATGTTGAAAGGAAAAGATGGTATTTCTGTAGCACTGTTCGCGAGACAGAGACACTAATGAAGTGCATTCACTGTCATAATGTGGCATATTCACAAACCACTTTGTAAGATCACACAAACAGCAATGAGAAAATGACCAGATTTTCCTTTTTCAAAACATTTGAGGTTGAGAGATAAATTTTGGCCAGGCAATGTTTCCTTTCTCCTTCTTTCAAATAGCACCTGGGGCTTTCATTCCCAAGGAAGAAGGCAGACAAGGCCCCCTTTTGACATTCCCTCAAAAGGCAGCACCTCTGGCACTGCAACACTCTCTCAGAACTGGTACTTGGAGTGCTTCAGGCTCTTGGGGCAGGACTGACCCTCTGGCTCCAAGGAGAGGGACTTGCCTACTGAGTTTGATTGATCCATTGATGGGATGGATAAGTGACTCCTGGGTGACTAATGTCCATGCAGCAAACAGCAGGGCCAGTGGTGGGGGGCCATCTTGCAACTTTGGGCATCGGAAGGGATGCCAACCTTGACAAAGGGTAGCTGGTGAGTTTATTAGTCGTGCTGGACTTTATGTGGTGATGAGGAGATCCTTAGGCTCTCCCTCTCACCCCATTACTGAAAGCTGTGCTGCAGTTGAGTAGAAGTTTCTAAGGATCTCAAATGGTGAAGGGATACAGAGATCCCAGAGGTTTGCTTGATGGAGATAGTCTTCCGACTGTGCACCGGTTCTGAGCTCACACCATTGCTCCTTCCACAGCTGATTAAACCCCTTTCCATGTCTGTGTTAATGACAGCCTCAACCAGCACTGTGGAGTCCTGTGGCCATCCACCCCACAGAACCTTCAGCTACCCACTCCCAACTCACACCAGGTCTCACTCATCCAGTACCTGCTGTGCTCCCTGGTTCACAGTGGTTCCCAGTTAACCAGCACCCCAGCATTTTCACCTTTTGTTTCTGCAGTTTGCTCCTCCACTCTCTGTCATCTCTTCCAACCCTGTAACCCTCTGAGACTTCTGCACTCCTTCAATTCTAGCCTTTAACACCCCATGAAATTTAAATGCTTTTTCATTGGTGGCCACACCTTTGGCTGTCTGGGCACCAGGGTTTGGAACATCCATCCTGTGAGTAAAAGATGTGTTACTGCAGTTCTACAGGATCACAGCTGGAGTATGTATCCAATTTTGCTCTCCTGACTTAAAAAGAATATACTTGCCATGGAGAGCTTGCAACAAAGATTCACCAGGTGGTTCCAGGGATGGCAGGTGGCTCTGTGAGGAGACGTTGAGTGGACCAGGTCTGTGTTCTCCAGAGTTTGGAAGAATGAGAGATCTCAGTGAAACTTCCAACATTCTTAAAGGACTTGCAAAGTTAAATACAAGGAGGGTGTTTCCCCTGGTTGAGGAATCTAAAGCAAGGACAGTCTCAGAATAAGAGATCATTTAAGACTGGAATGAGGTGAATCTTCTTCACACAGACGACGTTGAACCTTAGAAACCTTTGGGCGATTGTGGAGGCTCGAGTCATTGAGTTCCTTCAGTGCAGAGATCAATAGGTTTCCAGGCCTCAAGGTAATTGAGGGATATAGGGATAAAGCAGGAAAGCTGAGGTAGAAGATCAGCCACGATCTTGATGAACAGAGGAACAGTCTCAAAGGGCTGAATGGCCTACTCCTGCTCCTATTTCTTATGTAAGTGGAAGTTGTTGAAGGTGATAGAGCTAGGGAGGGAAGACCATTTGGAAGGTATTAGTTCTATTTGCTTGGAAGTGACCCAGATTGCCTCATGAATGAGGAATAACTGCAGGCAGATCCGAATTAAAGTACCAATTTTTGTGCACAGAAAGATCCCACAAACATCCAAGTGATATGCTTGCTCAAGTGTAGTAAGGGCCAGCCCACTGACAGAGTTCCCCACTGCTCTTCCAGTGTACTGAGGATATCTTGTATACACCTGGACCTCTCTAAGGCAGGACTTGTATTAGCGCAACACCCGAAGGAACTCTGCTGAGTTCCTCCAGCATTTTGTGTGTGTTGCTCCAGATTCCAGCATCCACAGAATCTCTTGTGTCTCCGATCGTGTAACACCTCCTTGGTGTGGTACTGGAATGTTGGGCTGGATTAAATGCTTCAGTCCTGGAGTAGGCATACACTCCCTACCCATCCCTGTGCCCTATCCAGACCCAGCTCCCCACTGGCTATGATATAGGACATTGCCAGCCGAGCCAAGCTGAATTAATAAAATTGAATAGAAACTGATGTATTGGCAAGGGTGGATATTAGTAGTGGAGATAGACAGTAATTCATGGCTGTTGTGGTTTTGTTAATTTAACACAAATTACCTGCAGAACACTGCCCTTGAGAATCTGATGAAGTGTATTTGATAGTGTATTTTCCATTGACTCCACACAGACAGCACAGGAGGTCAGGATCGAATGAGGGTCGCTAGAACAGTGAGGCAGCAGCTCTACT
Organism: Pristis pectinata; assembly: GCF_009764475.1. Lineage (NCBI taxonomy): Eukaryota > Metazoa > Chordata > Chondrichthyes > Rhinopristiformes > Pristidae > Pristis > Pristis pectinata. Next base: position 10,268,795 of record NC_067437.1, read on the forward strand.
TGCTGCACCGCTGTGACACTCATTGTACCTGGGTCATAAACAAGCACAAACAGGAGGAAATTATGAGATGATGTTTAAACTCTTCTGTGCACATGAGAGTATTGGGACAGGTTGTATGCAGCATTTATGTCACTGAACTAGTAGTCCAGAGATTCCAATTAATAAAGCAAAGAGTTAAGATCCCGGTGGAGCAGTGGGAATTTATCTACAGTCAGTTAAGTCAAGTCTGGAATTAAAGAAAAGACAATTGTGACCACACTAGATAATCAAAATAAAATTAACCTGCCTGTTGAGGTCTTGTCTTCTGCAAAGGAAGGAAACATACTGAGCTTACGCTAGTTCCCCAGACCCAGATCCCTGACAATGGATTTGTTTCTTAAACCCCCTCTCTGAAATGGCCCCACAAAATACTTGATTCAAGGGCAATTAGGAATGGGCAATCAATTCTGCACTTCCCAGAAATGCCCATGTCTTGTCAATGATTTTTTTTTAAATTAATGCTTTGTAGCCGTAAGATTATTTCGAAGATTTGTTAGGAAGACCAGAGCTCTAAACTGTCTACACTGGTTAAAAGCAAAAGTTCAAATCTGTGTGTTGTCTTAGCAATGTCTATCGTGATTATAACATGCCAACACGTTGTGGTTATTTTTAGTCAACACGGAACACGTTAACTCATTAAGTCATCTTGTATATTATGTAACCACTTTTGTTTGCCTGCAAACACTATTGTTGCTTTTCTTATGGTTCGTATCCGACTATCTTATCTGTGTTCATGTCTGTCTCTATTAGTCCATTGTGCTCACTAAGTGTCTTGCTCATCTCCTGTCTGGCTCTGTGCCTGGAACACACAATGTCTGTCTTTGCAAATTATTAATCCATTAATGTCTATTCATGGGTTCTAATAATGTCCTAAATAGAAGTACTTAAGACCTGCTTGAGTTGCAAATTCTTGGATTTAATATGTGTAGGTGTCTCGCTTTAGCTGTAGCTGTTTTAAAATTCTTACTCAAATCCCTCCATGGACCTGCCCCTTTTCTGCCTCTGTAATCCATTCTAGTTCTACAACGCTCTGAGATCTCCGTGGCTCCTCCAGTTCTGGCCTCTCAGTCATCTTTGAATTTAATCACTCGACCACTTCCATTACCAAGACCCTCATGTACAGAATCCCCACTCTATATTTCCCTCCTCTTTTTCCTCCTCTGACACACTCTTTAAAGCCTCCCTCTTTGACCAGTCCTTTGATCATCTATCTTAATATCTCTTTGTGCAGTCTAGTATCAGGTTTTGATGATAGTTCTCCTATAAGGTACCTCTGGTCTTCTGGTACTTCGTGAATGCAAGTTGCTGTTGTTAACATTGAGAAATGTTTAGTAAAGTTACTCGAATTAGAATCTTCTCCATTTCCTGCCCCATTTGGCTACTTCTGCTGGTAACCACCTCAGCAATCACTGAAAGGTGTTGCACAAGTGTGAACGTGGCCCTGATTTTGTCTCCTTGGTGAACCTCCATGGTTAAATTGGCAAGTGGATCAGATTTCCATGCTGTGTGATATACTTCTATGATGTAACTTGGTTCCCATGTACCTGATATTCCATCCTTGAACATCAGATAGCCTTCGAATACCATTCCTTTTTCCCATAACAGGATCCTGCATCTCAGCCGAACTACATCCAATATCTGCTCACTTCTCCTTCAAACATTAAACCTGGGGTACAGTACTCCTCAATTCACAAATCCTCAATTCACAAATTTTTGCTGTAACACCGTTGACTCTTTAGGGAACAGGACCTTGACTTATGAATCAACTTCTCGTCATAACGAATTGCACACGGGTCTTCACTCATTGGAATACACTGTTCCCAAATACCTGTGTGCACTTCACACAACCTTTTCAATTTACAACATTTTTCTTAATGGAACATCTTCTGGGGAAGCAGGCTTTTGTAAATCGAGGAACACATAGAACAGTACAGCACAGGAACAGACCCTTTGGCCCACGATGTTGTGCCAAACTGATTAAACTAGTAATTAAACGCCTAACTAAACTAATCCCTTCTGCCTACAAGATGTATGTATCCCTCTATTCTCTGCATATCACGTGACTGTCTAAAAGCCTCTTAAAAGCCTCTGTTGTATTTGCCTCCTCTACCACCCCTGGCAGCACATTCCAGGCACCCACCAAATGTAGCTTATTGTCCCTACATAGTCACAGAAACTGAGGATTGGGCAGCTCAGTGACACTGCTTTCTCACAGCTACAGTGGTCAATCCTGATCTTGGTTGCTGTCTGTGTTGAGTTTGCACGTTCTCCCTGTGACTGCATGCATTTCCTCCAAGTGCTCTGGTTTCCTTTCACATATCAAAGATGTGTGGATTGGTAGGTTAATTGGCCACTGTAAATTGCCCCAAGTGTCTAGGTGGGTAGTAGTATCTGAGCAGAATTGATAGGAATGTGGGGAAAATAAAATGGGATTACTGTAAGATCAGTGTGAATGGGTGTTTGATACAGGGACGATGGAGTGGAGGGTCTGTTTCACCACCAAATGATTCTATAACTCTTTTGGTAGAGACTAATATTGAAAGCAACAACAACAATTCCATTCACACAGCACCCTTAATGTAGTGCTACAGCATAGAGCAACAAACAATCTGCTGGAGGAACTCAGCGGGTCGAGCAGCATCTGTGGGAGGAAAGAAGTTGTTGATGTTTTGAGTTGAAACCCTGCATCAGGACTCCAAACGGCATGGAAATGGCCAGTTAACCTACCAACCCACAATTTGGAATGTGGGAGAGAACTGAAGCACGCAGGGGAAGCCCACAAGGTCGCAGGGAGAGCGCGCACAGACAGCGCCCGAGGTCAGGATCGAACCCAGGTCTCCAGAGCTGTGAGGCAGCAGCTCTACCAGCTGCCCCACTGTCCCACCCAATCTACAGGGGCTTTCCTTGAGCATCATCAAAGAAAATGGTACTGAGCCACAAAAGGGCTGAGAGACTCTTGGCATGGTTTAAGTCAAAGTCAAAGTTGAGTTTATTGTCATATACACAAGTACATGTATGCACGTGGAACATAGAAGATCACAGCACAGTACAGGCTCTTCGGCCCAGGATGTTGTGCCAACCTTTTAACCTACGCTAAGATTAATCTAACCCTTCCCTCCCACATACCCCATTGCACAAGTGCAATGAAAAATTTACTTGCAGCAGCATCACAGGCACATAGCATCAGATAAGCAGTTTTCACAAGAAAAACATAAATTAAACAATTTTTACAAGAAAGAACATAATTAGAACAAAGAAAAGTCCATTTTAATGCAAAGTGATCAAAGTGGTCATAGTGTTGCTAAACTGTAATGATTAGGGTTGTGCTGGTTGGTTCAAGACCAAATGCTCGAAAGGAAGCAGCTCTTTTTGAACCTGGTGGTATGGGACTTCAGGCTTCTGTACCTCCTGCCCTGCTCTGATCATAGAAATAAAGAAAGAGAAGTTTAGGGGTGGAATTCCAGAGATTGGGGCTTGGGCTGCTGAAGGTATGGAGCCATTAAATTTTAGAATGAGTCTGAGGCCAGAATTGAAAGAACACCACAATCCTGAGAGGTGGGAGACTTGGAGTTGGGATGTTTGTAGATCTGGAGGAGATCGAGAGCCAGGAAACCTTGAGTATAAGGGACCATACATTTTGACTTGTGCTATGTAGTCACTTGCATCTTGTCATCTGTTATAACATAACAACTGCCTTCAAGCAGAGTAGAAAGTTCAAAGTGTACAGAGCTCAGAACAAATGTGCTCCAGGGATATATGCAGGATTCAACTTCAAAATAATAATCCCAATCCATCATGACATGGTTGAGACATGAACCTGTTGTCAATGTTTTTGATTGATTTGTTTCGAGCACAGAAAAGAGCCTTTTGAGTTTACCACTTATGGGTCATTAATCATCTCTGGTATAAGTAGACTTACTTGAGCGATGGTGTTGTAGCTACCGGGAAGGACCTGCCTTTGCATTGAACATGAAATCTTGTATTTTCATAGCGACCAGAACCTCAGGATGACCCAAAACACTTCACAGCCAATGAAGTACTTTCGGAATCCAGTCACTGTTGTGATGTAAGAGTCTTGTGCACAGCAAGGTCCAACAAATAGCAATGAGATGGTGGCCAGATGCTCTGTCTCGGTGACGTTACTTAGAACACAGCACAGGAACAGGCCTTTTGGCCCATGATGTTGTACTGAACTAATTAAGCTAATGACACCTAATCCCTTCTGCCTGCACATGGTCCAGATTCCCTCCATTCTCTGCATATTCACATGCCTATCTGCTTGGGAGTGAAATGCACACCACTGCTTCTCACCTCTTTCTAGAGGGCTCTCTACAGGGTTTCGGTCTTTAAAGCGTTGTCTCTCTGATGGTGCAGCACTCCCTCAGCACCATCAGAGAGACTCCCTCAGACTACCTGGATTTGGGTGCTGAAGTCATTGAGTCATGGAGAGACACAGCACGGACACAGGCTGTTCGGAGAACCAAGTCCACGCCAACATCAGCCTCCCGATTCCAATAATCCAACATTACTTCCATATTTTATTCTCCCCACATTTCCATCAACTCCCCCCAGATTCTACCAGTCCCCAACATATTGGGGCAATTTACAGTGGCTAATTGAAAAGTGGTAGAGTTGTGGATAACGAGGAAGGTTGTCAAAAGATACATCAGGATATACACCCATTGGAACTATGGGCAGAGAAATGGCAGATGGACAAATGTGAAGTGATGCACTTTGGCAGGTCAAATGTAAAAGGAAAGTATGCAGTCAGTGGCAGGACCCTTAGGAGCATTGGTGTACAGAGGGATCTTGTTGTGCAAGTCCAAAACTTCCTGAAAGTGGTAACGTAAGTAGATAGGATGGTAAGGAAGGTGTGCAGCATACTTGCCTCTATCACTTGGGGCATTGAGTATAAAGTTGGCAAGTCATGTTACAGCTGTATAAGGCTTTGGTTAAGTCACACTTAGAACATTGTGTGCAGTTCTGGTCACTGCATTACAGGAAGGATGTGCAGGCTTTGAAGAAGATGAAGAAGAGGTTCACCAGGATGATGCCTGGACTAGAGAGTAATCCCTATGAGAGAGTTGGGTTGTTTTCTCTGGAGTTTCAGAGGCCGGGGGAGACCTGATAGAAGTATATAAAATTATGAGAGGCATAGATAGGGTAGACCGTCAGGATCTTTCTCCCATGATGGGAATGGCAAATATGAGAGGGCATAGCTTTAAGGTGAGAAGAGGAAAGTTTAAAGGAGATTTACGATGCAATTTTTTTTACACACAGAGCGGTAGGTGCCTGAAATGCGATGTCAAGGGAAATGGCAGAAGCAGTTACAACAGCAACATTTAAGAGGCATTTAGACAGCCACATAAACAAGCAGTGGATGGAGGGATACGGACCAGATGAGATCAGTACTGCCCCTCCGACAGTGCGGCACTCCCTCAGTACTGCCTCTCTGACAGTGCGGCACTCCCTCAGTGCTGCACTTTGACAGTACAGCATCCCCCCTTCCCAGAATTTCCCCTCAGACAGTAGGCGTCTCCTTAACCCTGACCCTCTGAGATCACAGCACTCCCTCAGTATCAACAAAAACTTACTCACAAATATCTTCCAAGACATGATCATACAGCATGGAAAGAGGGCATTCAGCCACAATACCCGTGCTGGCTTGTAGATAGAGTGATCCAAATAGTCCCCAGGCCCCTGTATAGTTTGTCGCTGACAGGTAATGGACCTTCTTTGTGTAGTGCAGGGTCTGACACTTCCAATGAGCTCCCAGTATCCTTGATCCTGTGTGCCTTGTCCAGCTTTTCTCCAGTAGATGCACAGGCAAAGCAAGGTCCCATTGACAGTCTACAGCCAAGCAATCCTGTTGCTACTGGCTTTGGCTTCAGTCATGTGGTGGATTCCTGAATGTCTACGCTACACCAGACTGAAACCCAGCACCAGAGGAGGTGCAAAACAAACTGTTTGGGAAGAACTTCGGCAGAACCAAACGGCCAAAATCATCAGGGAAATGGGAACAGGCTGGAGCTGCTCTCTGGAGAGCAGGTCAGTGACCTGGTAGTGGACTTATGATAGAAGACACAAATTACTGGGGAGACCAAAACAGCAGATCACCAATATAAATGACCCTACAGTCAACCTAGTCAGGAATCCAGCTGCAATTTGTTGCTGGGATTCAAGGGATTGAGTTACACAAAGGCTTTTATTCTTGGAGCATAGGAGAATGAGGGGTGACCTTACAGAGGTGTACAGAATCACAGATAGGGTGAATGCGCACAGTCTTTTTCCCAGGGTTGTGGAATCAAGACCTAGAGGACGTAGGTTTAAGGTGAGAGGGGAGAGGTTTAATAGGAACCTGAGGGGTAACTTTTTCACCCAGAGAGTGTTCAGTATATGGAATGAGCTGCCAGAGGAAGTGATTGAGGCAGGTACATTAACAACATTTGAAAGGTACTTGGACAGGTACATGGATGGGAAAGATTTAGAGGGATATGGGCAAAACACAGGCAAATAGGACCAGCCTAGATGAGAATCTTGGTGGGCGTGGACCAGTTGTGCCGAAGGACCTATTTCCATGCTGTATGTCTTCTATGACTCTATGACTAATTCCTTACCAGGAGTGGGGAGAATAGGGATCTCAATCCTAGAGGGATAGGTTGAGCCAAGCAGCTGGGGAGACCTGGGTAAAAATGGGAGAGGACTGGATGGTGAGAGGAGGAGATGGAGGAGGCTCGAGAGCAGAAGAAACCACCAGAATGGAGCAGGTTCCTGTGTTAAAATTGCTGTGCCTTTCAGGGAGACATTCTGGGTCACCCGTGACAAGAACAGTGGAGTGGACACAAGAAATATGGCCCCTCGAACTTGCTCCTCCATTCGATAAGACCTTGATCCGACTTTGACCTTGCTCCACTGTCCTGCTTCCTGTTCTGGTCGACTCCCCTACAAACCACGTATCTGTCTCTCTCACCCTTGAATATATTCGATGCCCCAACTTCCACAGCTCTGTGCCGTGCAGGGAATTCTGAAGATTCTCAGCCCCTCATGGTAAATTCCTTCTTCCTTCCATCTTAAGTGGGTGACCCCTTATTCTGTAAGCAACCCCCCCCCCCGGTTCTAGACTCCCCCAGAAAGAGGAAACATCCTCTCATCATTTACCCTGTTAAACCCCTGCAGAATCTTACTCTCAAATCTTCTCACTACAGAGAAGGAGGTCATTCAGCCCATCAAGTCTATGCCAACTCTCATGACAGTCCAATCAATTACATTCCCCCATAACCTCTTCTCTTTCAAATACCCATCAACTTCACCCTCGCACCCCTCCCCCACCCCCCAGATTCCGCCACCAACCTACACACTAGGGGCAATTTACAGTGGCCAATTAATCTCCCAACCCACGTGCCTTTGGGATGTGGGAGGAACCTGGAGCACCTGTAGAAGTCCAAGTAGTCACAGGAAGAATGTGCAAACTCCACATGTGCGTTTCAGTGAGGTCACCTAAAATCTGGACTGTGCAAGAACCATCAAGCACAGAAACAGGTCCTTCACCCCACCGAACATGCTGAACATCAAGTACTTATCTATATTAATTCCATTTGCCAGCACTTAGTTGGTAGTCTCCTGTACCTTGGCAAGTGCCCACACAGCCTATCCCATACATTTCAGAGCAATAGCCTTCTGCACAGTTTGACCAGAGTTGCCTAATCTCCACAGTCGAGAGGTGCCCTCCACATTGAACCAGGGATGGGAGACTTGGTTACTGATCCCATTGTGATCATGGCATTCCCAATAGGTTAGATCTAATCTACAATGGGACCTGTCCAATCACCTCCTGGCACTTGCTGCCTAGATTAACAGGTAAGGAACAGCCATTTGGTGGAGTTATGGTCCAAGGTACTCGCACCTGAGGGTCTAATAGTTGCCGACTCTGGTTCCGTGTGTTCCTTACGATTCCATCACATGACTTCCTGCCTCTAGTTACCCCACCATTAGAGGGAGTCCAATGAAGATTCACCAGATTGGTTCCAAGGTTGATGAGTTTGCCACACAAGGAGGGATTGGGACCTCTGTTTTCCAGAGTTTGGGTGATTCTTTTGAGACTTACAAGATTCTTCTAGGGGAGATGTTCTCCCTAGCTGGGGAATCCAGAAACAGAGGTTCACAGTCTCAGAATAAGAGGTTCGCCAAGCAGAAGTCAAATGAGGAGAATTTTATTCACTCAGAGAATGATGAATGCTTGGAATTCTCCACACCGGACAGCTGTGAAGGCTCAGATGTTGAATTCATTCAAAACACTGACTGATACATTTCTGGATATTGAGGGATATTGTGATTGTACTGGGAAATGACACTGAGGTGGAAGATCAGCAGGATCTTAATGAATGGCAGAGCAGACTCAACGGGTCAGGTGGTTTTATCCTGCCCCCTTAGTTTGTATGTTCTCCTGTTTTCCACAGTCCAGTCATTGGTCAACTGATAAAGATTGACATCTGGCCTTCCACTTTCTGGATGGGAGGTGATCTTATTGAAACATAGGAGATTCTGGTGAGAGTTGACAGGGTAGATACTGAGAGGACGTTTCCCTCAACGGGGGAACCTGTAGCTAAGGGATACAGTCTCAGGATAAGACTTCACCCGTCTAAGAATGAGATGAGTAAGTATTTCTCTTATCAGGAGAACTGTTGGAATTGCTGATTGTGGGATCCTGCTGTGCACACGTTGGTTCCTGTGGTGCAGTAGTGACTACCCTTCTTAAAATGTCCAATTGGCTGTGAAGGCTTCAGAGCAACTGAACGGATGTTCAAGGCGGCTATTTGGTTGGTGCAGGGCCATTGAATATATTAATGTTCAAAACCGATTGATGAACTTGAGGGGAGTTGAGTGTTCTGAGGATAGGACATTAGATCAGCCATGACAGACCCTGCAGGAGGGGCTGAACAGCCTACTTCTACTCCTCCTGTGGGTCAAGCCTTTCGAAGTTCCTCTTCGAGGTTCTGCATCGTCGTCATGGAGATTCCTCGTAACACCAGGGTGATTCTGGAGGGGACAGAACAGTACACGGGCACCTTACTCAGCTGGAGGTTACTAAAGGGCGGTGGGCAATGGAAGATAAGATCAGGAGCCCTTTCCCACAGTGGTGGAGGGGGCAATCCTTATATTGGTGTGTGATTTAGCTGAGTGACAATGAACGACCAGCTATATTCAAGCACCACAGCACTGTAGCTATTGGTGACATCTCAAGGAAGCTTAGAGTGTCCATTTCACAGCAAGCTTCCTGCATCGCAATTCTTAAAAATCCATTAAAGCAGGGCTTAAGCCAAGCTGCTGAGCATATTATTAAGAAAATTCTCTCGGAGCTGGATTCACATGATTGGTATTCAGTCTTTTACACAAGTGAATTGTAAAGTTCCAGAGGTTTTTCTGTGAACTTGGACAATCTCTGCATACTGAAACAGCAGTTGTGGTGAAATTAGTAAGTCTCTCATTTCTGTAGTGCCTTTCACATCCCTGTCAGTTGTTCCAAAGCCCTTTGCAGCCAATTGAGCACTTTCTGAAGGGCAGTCACTGCTGCAGTGTGGGAACTGCAGCGGTCAGTTAGTGCACAGTGGGATCCCACAATCAGCAGTGCAATAATGACCAGAGAACCTGTTTCAGTGGTGTTGGTTGAGGGGTGTGCATTGCCCACGGGATTCTGGGAGAACTTACCTGCTCTTCTTAAAGAAAGTGTAATGGGATCGTTTAAATCCACTGGAGATGTGAGGAAGGACATCCCAAAGAGTTTGGAAACAGCAGAGACTGCAGATGCTGGAATTTGGAGCAAAAAACAATCTGCTGGAGGAACTCAGCAGGTCAGGCAGCATCTGTGGGAGGAAAGAAACCATCGATGTTCTGGGTCAAGTCACCTTATCTGAGTCTCAGCCTGAAATGTTGACTGTCCATTTCCCTCCACAGATGCTGCCTGACCTGCTGAGTTCCTCCAATAGCTCATCTTTTATCCCAAAGAGTTTTACAGACAGTTAGTTTTCTGAAGACTAGTCACCATTATAATAGTCATAAAGTTAGAGAAACACATAGCAGGGAGACAGGACCTTCACCCCACAGAGTCTATGCCAACCATCAAATCCAGATTATACTACTCCCATTTTATTCTTTTCATGTTCCCATTAACTCCCCCTCCCAGGGTCTACCATTCACCTATACACTAGGGGCAATTTACAGTTGCCTACTAACCTATAGACTTGAACGTCTTTGGGATGTGGGAGAAAGCCAGAAACCTATGCAGTCCTGGGGAGAACATGCAAACTCCACACAGACAGCACCCACAGTCAGGATTGAACCCGGGTCGCAAGAGCTTCGTGACAGCAGTAATTGGAATTGGTTTATTATTGTCACATGTGAAAAACTTGTCTTGCCTACTCTTCATACAGATCACACAATGCATTGAGGTAGTACAAGGTAAAACAGTAACAGAACGCAGAACAAAGTGAAACAGCCAGAGAGAAAGTGCAGTGCATTCAGACAATAAGGTGCAAAGTCATAGCGAGGGAGATTGTGAGGTAAAGAGTCCATCTTATCGTACTAGGGAACCATTCAATAGTCTATAACAACAGGGTAGAAGCTGTACTTGCTTTCAGACTTTAATATCTTCTGCCTGATGGGAGGCAGGAGAAGAGAGAATTTCCAAGGTGGGTGGGGTCTTTGATTATGCTGGCTGCTCTACTGAGACAGTACTGCCCACTATCTGAGACACTTCGGGAGGTGTTGGGCAGACGAGGTGGTTGATCTAAGAGGTAGGTTTTAAGGAGGAGTGGGTAGTGAGGGTGAGGGAGAGGATTCTCAAACCTAGGGCCCAGGCGGCTGAAGGCGTGGCTACCAATGGAGCAGTCCAGCACAGGAACAGGCCCTTCGGCCCACCGTGACAGTCCCAACCTGGACACCAATCTAAATTCATCGCATTTTCCTGCACATAGTATGAATCTCTCCATTCCCTGCCTGTTCATGTGCCTGTCTAAATGCTTCTTAAACACTGCAATGATATCTGCTTCCATCACATCTCCTGGCAGCCCGTTCCAGCCATCTACACTCTCTGTGTAAAAAATGTTGCCTCGTAAATGTCTTTTAAACTTTTCCCCTCTCACCATATACCTCAGCCCTCCAGTATTTGACATATCCAGCCTGGGAAACAGACTCTGACTGTCCACGTCCATAAATCCCTCAAGGTTGCCACACTGGTCGATAGGGTTGTCAAGAAGGTGTATGGTGTGTCATGAGTCGGGCTATTGAGTTCAAGAGCCACCAGGTAATGTTGCAGCTTGGAGTATTGTGTTCAGTTCTGGTCGCCTCATTAGGGGAGGAATGTGGAAGCTTTAGAAAGGATGCAGAGGAGATTTACCCGGATGCTGCCTCGATTGGAAAGCACGTCTTATGAGGATAGGTTGAGTGAGCTAGGGCTTTTCTCTTTGGAGAGAAAGAGGATGAGAGGGGACTTGATAGAGATGTACAAGCTGATAAGAAGCATAGACCGAGTGGATAGTCAGAGACTTTTTCCCAGGACGAAAATGGCTAACACAAGGGGGCATAATTTTAAGGTGATTGGAGGAAGGTATAAGATATCTTAAGATAATTTATCTTTATTAGTCACATGTACATCGAAACACATAGTGAAATGCATCTTTTTGTGCAGTGTTCTGGGGGCAGCCCGCAAGTGTCGCCATGCTTCCCGCGCCAACATAGCACGCCCACAACTTCCTAACCTGTACGTCTTTGTAATGTGGGAGGAAACCGGAGCACCTGGAGGAAACCCACGCAGTCACGGGGAGAACGTACAAACTCCTTATAGACAGTGGCCAGATCTGAACCTGGGTCGCTGGCACTGTAACAGCTACAGGCAAGTTTTTTACACAGACAGTAGTGGGTGCATGGAACGCATTGCCAACAGAGGTTGTGGAGGCAGACACATTAGGGACATTTAAGAGACTAAATGAATGAAATGAATGAATGAAAAATGCAGGGCTATGTTGGAGGGAAAGGTTAGATAGATATCAGAGCAGGATAAAATGTCAGCACAACATCGTGGGCCAAAGGGCCTGTACTGTTCTGTTATGTTCTATGCTCCATGTACCCTATCTATGCCTCTCTTGCATTCCCAACACGGAAGAGCAGAGAATCCAAAGCATATAGAGCTGGAGGGCTCGGAAGTAGGGAGGAGTGAGACTGTGATGGAATAAAAATTTTAGAAACTTTGCATCACTGGCACCTAGTGTAAGGAAGATGGGTGAACAAGATTTGGTGCAAGTTAGCACAGAGACAACAAGTTTAGGACAAGTTTAACTTTGAATGGAGAAAGTCTGTGGATTGTTGGAACGATAGAGTCTGCTGGGAAGAACTGGATGGGTGCCTGACAGATCCCGGCCATGAAACAGAGGAGAGAATGCTGGCCTCCTTCAGGTGAACTGGACCAAGGCCATGTTCTCACAAAGAGTGAGAGACCTTGGGTTCTAATGATGAGAGAGATCACAGCAATTTCTGGAACTGTATCCTGCCCAGAGGTGTGACAGAACTGTTAACAAGATGTTTGCACCCGGACAATGTGTAGCTAACTTAAGGCACAAGAAATCTTTTCTTGGTGTGAGTGGTTAATCATAGAGTCACAGAGTAATACAGCACAGAAGTAGGCTCTTCAGCCCAACTGATCCATGCTGACCAAGTCTGAGCTAGTCCCATTTTCCTGCATTTGGCCCATATCTAAACTTTTCCTATCCATGTACCTGCCCAAGTATCTTTCAAATGTTGTTAATGTACCCACCACAATCACTTCCCCTCAAAGTTGGTTCGGTGTCACATGTTGTTTATGAATGATGTGTGGGTGCAAGGCCATTTAGTTCATTAGAGAATCTCCGTATTTTTTTTAAAGCCTTCAGGATAAATATTCACAGTTCTTCTGAGAGTACCAAATAGCTTCAAGGTGCAAAGGATGCCTGGAGGCAGACAAATCTCTATTCTGTGAAGGTTAAGGGGCAATGTAAAGCAGTGTGACCTTGGATCGACTCTTCTCATGGAATGACAGAATTGTTACGGTATTTTCCCTTCCGTGGCCTTTGGTTCTTTTTCTAATCATCTTCCATTTGTGGTTGTGCTGACGGGAACAGTTTCTCGTTCAACAACAACACACACAAAGTGCTGGAGGAACTCAGCAGGTCAGGCGGCATCCATGGAGGGAAATGAACAGTCGACGTTTCGGGTCGAGACCCTTCATCAGGACCAGAAAGGAAGAGGGCAGAAGCCAGAATAAGAGGGTGGGGGGCAGGGGGAGGAGCACAAGATGGCAGGTGATGGGGGTGAGTCCAGGTGAGGGGGGGGGAGGTCGGTGGGGAGGAGGGGGATGAAAGGGAATGATGTAAGAAGCTGAGAGGTGATGGGTGGAAGAGGCAAAGGACTGAAGAAGAAGGAATCTGATAGGAGCGGACAGTAGACCATGGAATAAAGGGCAGGAGGTGGGGAATAGGAGGGTCACGAGGGTGGGGGAGGGGAAAGAGAATGTGTGAGGGGGCCACAGGAATGGGGGAAAGTAAAGGGGGGTGAAGGGGGGAGAAACAGAGGGGAGGGGTTACCAGAAGTCAGAGAAATCAATGTTGATGCCGCCAGGGTGGAGACTACCAAGGCAAGTTTCTCTTTATCAATGTCGTGTAAAACCTTTTGGTGACTTCTGTCAACCCCCTCCCTCCCACAACCCCCCCCACCCCCCCACCCCCCCCAAAATCTGCTCTGTGGAGACCAGTCCCAACTTTGCAAGTTTGTCCATGTGACGGAATTTCCCGATCCCTGGGTCCATTCCTGTGAATCCCTTCTCCCTATGTGTCCAATAGTGCAATATTAATAAAGTTCAAATGAGAAAGGCTTGAATTTACATAGCTTCCATTCCTTTGAAGATTAATCCCTGTTGTGATGTACAAAATCCCAAACCAACTTGTGCACAGCAAGCTCCCACAAATACCAAAGTGATGCCGAGCAGATGTCCTGTTTGGCTAGTGGTTCACACTGGTCGCAAGACACCTGGGGAAAAGTCCTCTGGTCCTCAAAATAGCTCTATTTTGAAGAGTAGAGGCTGTATTAGTTGAGTTCAGTTAATGCCTCCTCTGAGAAATGAAACCTTTTACAGTGCAGTAAAGCCTCAGTTGATTTCTGAACTCAAACCGCCAGAGTGGTCCAATCCCCAACACTCGTGCCTCAGTGGGTGACCCATGACATCACAACCGACAGCAGGACCTTTAATCATTTAAAGGTAAATCATGAAACAATCCAGAGTATCTGGTGGCTGCAGGACCCTAGACCGTAGTCCCTCCTCACACAGCCTTTGCACTGGCTGCACTAAGTTTCAGTGCATCCCTCAGCACGTACTCCCGACCCTGGAATGTGCCAGCCGGCACCATTCACTAACGGAGATCTCCTTACGCTGGAAGTCCAAGTTTTGGACAGACCAATGGGCATCTCCGAGGAACAGCCAATGTTTGTCTCTGCATGCAACCAAGGAAGGGTAAAAATATAAATCACTGATTTGTGGCTCAGAGTACTGGTCTACACGGGTGGCTCAGTGGTGCAGCTAGTAGGGCCGCTGCTTCACAGACCCGGCATCCCGGGTTCAATCCTGACTGTGTCTATGTGGAGTTTGCACGTGACCGTGTAGATTTCCTCCAGGTGCTCCGGTTTTCTCCCACATACCAAAGATATGTAGGATTTGGTTAATTGGCCACTGTAAATTTCCCCTGGTGTGTAGATGAGTGAAGGAAGTGGATGGGAATGAGGGGAGAATCACAAGATCACAAGATCACAAGACAAGGGAGCAGAAGCAGGCCATTCGGCCCATCGAGTCTGCTCCAAGGAAAGGGAAATAGAAATGAGAAATGGGGAATGGGGGAAGAAGAAGAAGAAAAAAAAACTATTCTAATCCCAATTACCGGCCTTATCCCCATATCCCTTGATATCCTGACTATTTAGATATCTATCTATCTATCTGGCTTCCACTGCTGTACGTGGCAAGGAGTTCCACAAATTCACCACCCTCTGGCTAAAGAAATTTTTCCTCATCTCTGTTTTGAAACTGTACCCTCTAATTCTAAGATTGTGCCCTCTGGTCCTGGACTCACCCACCAAGGGAAACAGCCTAGCCACATTTACTCTGTCCTTTCCTATCAATATTTTAAATGTCGCTATGAGGTCCCCTCTCATTCTTCTGTACTCCAGCGAGTACAGTCCAAGAGTCGACAAACGCTCCTCATACTTAAGCCCTTTCATTCCTGGAATCATCCTCGTAAATCTCCTCTGAACCCTCTCCAACGTCAACACATCCTTCCTAAGATGTGGGGCCCAAAACGGCGCACAGTATTCCAAATGAGGCCTCACTAGTGCCCCGTAGAGCCTCATTAACACTTCTTTACTTTTATACACTATACCTCTCGAAATGAATGCCAATAAAATGAGATTAGCATAAGATTCATTCGCCCCATAAGTCATTCACCCCAAATATCAACAGATAAGATAACATATCTTTATTAGTCTCATGTACATCAAGACACACTGTGAAATGCATCTTTTGCGTAGAGTGTTCTAGGAGCAGTCCGCAAGTGTCACCACGCTTCTGGCACCAACATAGCATGCCTGCAACTTCCTAACCCGTACGTCTTTGGAATGTGGGAGGAAACTGGAGCACCCGGAGGAAATCCATGCAGACATGGGGAGAACATACAATCTCCTTACAGACAGTAGCCAGAATTGAACCCGGGTCGCTGGCGCTGTAATAGCGTTATGCTAACCGCTACACTACCGTGTCTGCCCAGTCAGTAAAGCTAAAAGCTCTTGGGTTGTATATAAAATTAGCCAGCTGGTCCACTATAGTCTGAGCCTAAATGTGACTCTGAACCCAGACTCTTGGACCCTTAGCTGCTCCCAGTTGAAGCTAGTGAGTGGCAATCTCTCTGAATCAGAAGATTGTGAGTTCAAGTCCCACTCCAGAGCCACAAGCACACTGCACGATTGACCCTGCAGTGTGGCACTGAGGGAATGCTGCCTATTGGAAACCTTGTCTTTTAGATGAGACAAAAGGACCTCTCTTTGCTCTCCAGATCCCCATGGTATTGTGTGATAGGGCAACTCCCCCTGGTGTCCTGGACCAATGTTTATCGCTCTGTCAACACCACTAAAACAGATTGGCCGTTCATCACATTGGCACTTATGGTATTTAGCTGTGCGCAAAATAGCTACCACATCTCCTACAACCTGGGCCTCCTGGGTCATTCTCTCTTCTCCCCTCCGCCATCAGGCAGAAGATACAGGAGCCTGATGGCACATACCACCAGGCTTAAGGATAGCTTCTATCCCACAGCGATAAGACTATTGAACAGTTCCCTTATATGATGAGATGGACTCTTGGCCTCACAATCTACCTCGTTATGACCTTGCGCCTTATTGTCTACCTGCAATGCACTTCCCTGTAGCTATAACCCTTTACTCTGTATTCTGTCATTGTTTTTACCCTGTACTACCTCAATGCACTGTGTAATGAATTGATCTGTACGAACGGTATGCAAGACAAGTTTTTCACTGTACGTCGGTACAAGTGACAATAATAAAGCAATACCAATACCAATCTAACAGTGACTCTGCTTCAAAGACCAATGAACCTCATTGGCTGTAGAGCACTTTAAGATCTTTCGAGATTGTAGAGGGCACAGTCCTTCAAATCTTCAAATTCCCATCACACACACACAGAAGCAGGCCCTTCAGCCCAGCTCGTCCATGCTGACCGAGGTGCCTACCTGAGCTAGTTCCATATGCCAGCATTTAGCCCATATCCCTCTACACCTTTCCTATCCACAAACCAGTCCAAATGTCTTTTAGGCATTGTAATTGTACCCACCTCTACCAGTTCCTCTGGCAGTTCGTTCCACAGACCCACCATCGCCTGTGTGAAAAACTTGTCCTTCAGGTCACCTTTAGACCCTACCCTCTCAGCGAAAGGGGTCCTGCTCATCAGTCTCTTCCCAGAAGCACTTAGGTTGATAGATATTGGTCTTGCAAGTGATGTCCTTACTCTGGGGTGCTGCCCCTCGTGTCACTGAACATAATCCACAAAATCACCTAGTAGGAAGATGAGGATTTTTGCATAAATTATAGACATCAATAACAGGTTAAAGTACAGAATGAAAGTCTCACCCCATGCAAATTGTCTGCAGCTCAGCAGAAATCTAAATTTGTTTGTGGTGATGTACTTAAGCATTTATCGGCATTCAAGGAGCGACTTTCAAAATGCCTGGAGCTAAGAACAAAAGTTAGAGATAGGCATAATATCCAGGAAGACACAAGAGACTGCAGATGCTGGAAATGGAGCAAAAAACTAACTGCTAGAGGAACTCAGTGGGTCAGGCAGGATCTGTGGAGGTCGATGCTTCAGGTCGGGACCCTGCATCAGGACTGAGAGTGTGAAGGGGAGAGAGCTAGTTTAAAGAGGTGATAAGTGGAACCAGATAAGGGAGGGTTGATGGGAAGGTGGAACCAGTGGGGGACTGCACAGGAGACCCAGTGGGTTAAGAGTGTGGGTGATGGACAGGTAGAAATCTTGGGGGAGGAAGAAGGAAGTTGGGTAATTAGGGGATGGGGGTGGTGCTGAAAGTAAAGGGGAGTGTAAGAACCTGAGTGGATCAGAAGGAATGAGAAAGGAACACGGGGGGTGAGGGTCACCTGAAATTGGAACATTCACTATCCATACCATTGGGTTGTAGACTACCCAGGCAGAATACGAGGTGCTGTTCTTCTCGTTTGCATTTGGCCTGACCCTGGTAGAGGAGAAAGCCGAGGACAGGGAAGTCGCTGTGGGAATGGGAAGGGGGAGTTGATGTGGCATGCAGCCGGGAGCTGGGGATTGTCATTACGGACGGAGAGCAGGTGCTGATCACAGCAGTCACCTGGTCTACACGGTCTCAGTAATGCAGAGGAGGCCACATTGTGAGCACCGACTGCAGTGGAACCATGTTGGAGGAAGGGTGCATGTGAATCTCTGCCTCACCCTCTTTGGGTCCCTGGAGGATGGTGAAGGAGGAGGTGCAGAGACCTCCTACGCTTGCAGGGGGCAGTGCCAGGAGACAGAGAGGGGTGGATGGGGAGGGAAGAGCAAACCAGAGAGTCCACAGAGAGAGTGATCGAGAGAAAGGGGCGAGGAGGGGAAGATGTGACTGGTGATGGGATCACATAGCAACTGGCTGATATAACAAAGGGTGACGCGGCGGATGCGGAGTTTGGTAAGGTGAAGGGCGAGGACCAGCGGAGTTCTATCCCTGTTCTGTCTGATGGGGGAGGCAGGGTGAGAGCAGAGGTGCAGGAAATGGAGGAGATGTGGCTGGGGAATCAAGAGAGGTTGTCCAGGGTAAGCGCAAGTTCTGCCATGTGGAGGAGAGTGTTAGTGGAGGGGAACTGGTTGGATCTACGAACAAGAAAGGAGACCTTCCTAATGGGGGATGGAGGTGTATAGTGACTGGACATCCATGGTGAAGATGAGGCAGTGGGGGCCAAGGAGTTGGACAGCACTGGGAACCTGGAACTCTTTCGTGCACTCCGAAGGGAAGTATTTTGTTGTGATCTTCCAGACAGCGTGGAATGGGGAAGGATTGCTGGGCGAGATAGACCACTCCTGCTCTTCATTCGGCTGGGTGAGCTTGGGGAGCGGGAGCAGGGAGGGGCCCCACCTACCGGTTGGACAATCGTCTTCATATGTTGATCAGTGGGTCACAGTTCCTAGTTCCCCTGCTTCCTGTCTGTATGAATTATTGAACTCTCGTAAAGAGGAGAAGCTTGAATTTCTATAGCCCCTTACACGTCCAAAGTGCTTTGCAGCCAACAAAGCACTTTTGAAATATGTAGGACACATGGCAGCCAATTTGTGTCTGGCAAGAGCCCATAAACAGCAACATGATAATGACCAGTAATCAATTATGTTGATCAGGAGATAACTATTAGCCCCAAGGCACTGAGAACACTACTACTCTTCAAATTACAACCAAGGGATCTTTTGTATACCCTCTATTGGTATTGGTATTGGTATTGGTTTATTATTGTCACTTGTACCAAAGTACAGTGAAAAACTTGTCTTGCCAACTGATCATACAGGTCAATTCATTACACAGTGCAGTTACATTGAGTTAGTACAGAGTGCATTGAGGTAGTACAGGTAAAAACAATAACAGTACAGAGTAAAGTGTCACAGCTACAGAGAAAGTGCAGTGCAATAAGGTGCAAGGTCACAACAAGGTAGATCGTGAGGTCATAGTCCATCTCATCGTATAAGGGAACCATTCAATAGTCTTATCACAATGGGGTAGAAGCTGTCTTTAAGTCTGGTGGTACGTGCCCTCAGGCTCCTATATCTTCTACCTGATGGAAGAGGAGAGAAGAGAGAATGTCCCGGGTGGGTGGGGTCTTTGATTATGCTGGCTGCTTCACCAAGACAATGAGAGGTAAAGCCAGAGCCCAAGGATGGGAGGCTGGTGTCTATGATGCGCTGGGCTGTGTCCACAACTCTCTGCAGTTTCTTGCGGTCCTGGGCAGAGCAGTTGCTGTACCAAGCCATGATACATCCAGATAGGATGCTTTCTATGGTGCATCGGTAGAAGTCGGTGAGAGTCAAAGGGGACAAACCAAACTTCTTTAGCCTCCTGAGGAAGTAGAGGTGCTGGTGGGCTTTCTTGGCCATGGCATCTACATGATTTGACCAGGACAGGCTGTTGGTGATGTTCACTCCCAGGAACTTGAAGCTCTCAATCCTCTCGACCTCAGCACCATTGATGTAGACAGATGCATGTACACCGCCCCCTTTCCTGAAGTCAATGACCAGCTCTTTTGTTTTGTTGACATTGAGGGAAAGGTTGTTGTCATGACACCATTCCACTAAGCTCTCTATCTCCTTCCTGTACTCCGACTCATCGCCGTTTGAGATGCGGCCTACAATGGTGGTATCATCTGCAAACTTGTAGATGGAGTTAGAGTAGAATCTGGCCACACAGTCATGAGTGTATAGGGAGCAGAGTAGAGGGCTGAGGACACAGTCTTGTGGGGCACCAGTGTTGAGGATAATCATGCCGGAGGTATTGCTGCCTATCCTCACTGATTGCGGTCTGTTTGTTAGAAAGTCAACGATCCAGTTACAGAGGGAGGTGTTGAGTCCTAGGTCTCGGAGTTTGGTGACAATCTTGCTTGGGATTATTGTATTGAAGGCAGAGCTGTAGTCAATAAACAATAGTCTAACATAGGTGTCTTTACTGTCCAGATGCTCCAGAGCTGAGTGTAGGGCCAGGGAGATGGCATCCGCTGTCGACCTGTTTCGGCGATAGGCGAATTGCAATGGGTCCAGGTTGTCTGGGAGGCTGGAGTTGATGCGAGCCATGACCAACCTCTCAAAGCACTTCATGATGGTGGATGTCAGAGCCACTGGTCGGTTGTCATTGAGGCATGTTACCTTGCTTTCCCTCGGTACCAGGATGATAGTGGTCTTCCTCTAGCGAGCCTTGGTGTAAAATCATATCTGAGATGTGCACCTCCAACAGTGCAGCACTCCCTCAGATAAGATAAGATAAGATAATATTTCTTTATTAGTCACATGTACATCGAACCACACACTGAAATGCATCTTTTGTGCAGAGTATTCTGGGGGCAGCCCGCAAGTGTCGCCACGCTTCCGGCACCAACATAGCATGCCCACAACTTCCTAACCCGTATGTCTTTGGAATGTGGGAGGAAACCGGAGCACCCGGAGGAAACCCACGCAGACACAGGGATAGCGTACAACCTCCTTACAGAGGCTGGAATTGAACCCGGGTCGCTGGCGCTGTAAAACATTACACTAACCGCTACACTACCGTGCCTGCAAGATGGAGCCTCTATTTAAAGTTTCATCCAAAGGATGACACCTTTGACAATGCAATACTCTCTTCAATGGAGCCTCCATATAATGTCTCATCTAGAAGGCGGCATCTCTGACAGTGCAGCACTCCCTCAATACTAAAGTGTCAGTCTAGACTATTGTGCCTGAGTCTCCGGAGTGGAACTTGAACCCTTGCACTTCTGACTCTGAGATGAGAGTCGACCTAATCCAGAAGTTGGTTATTATTACGTGCAGAGTTCCACGTCCTGGGCTGAACAATTGTGGGAACATTCAGTTGGTAGGATGGACTAAAAAGCCTGTGGATTCAAATCTCAATGTGGCATTGGGCAGTTAGTTTTTTATTTTACCTTTTATATAGTTCTGCTGAGATTAAACGTTAAAAGCTTTTTAATAAAAAAAAACAGACCCAAATTCATGACCAGGCAAGAGATATGCAGTCTGAGGTTTAATCTTTTATCGTTTGGCTTCCCATAACCTAGGGGAGTTTACTGCAAGCAGACCAGGAATAATTATATCCCTCTGCATTACTCCTGGGGACCGTGCAGAAGAGAAGAGATCAGAGGGTTTAAGAGAAAGAAGCAAATGTATTGTTATAAATAAAAGGCAAGGAACTCTCGTGATTACAAATCCAAAGTCCATTGCTTTGACAACTCATTTAGAACACTGGTCATCACAGTGATTTGTTAATTGAAGTTACTGCAGCTAAGAAATGTCTAAGGCCCTGAAGAGAAAACAGTTATATTTTCCTGCAAGTCCTTTCCTGTAGATTGTTTATTTTTTATTCTGTGTGAGATAAAGTATTCCTTCTCTCCGGAGGGATTAACTGAGATTGCAAAGCTGAGATCTCATCTGTCTGAGTGCGTTTTGCTGCTCATTGAAGTTGACCAAAATCGAGTTTGTCATTCGTTTCAGTGGAATTGCAGAGAGAGAATTTAAACCTACTGTGAGGGACAGACCGAAGCATCCCCGAGCGAGACTTGCATCGTGCTCTCCGAGTACCACACGTTTTCCTTAGAGGAGTTTCACTCCCTTGTAATATTATTGACTGAAGTGAGGGTTACGATTCAGGTTTTTGTAAAGCTAGCTCCCCACAAAGGCATGGTTAATCCCTGAGTTTTACTGGGGATCACTCTTTGTTTGAGGGGATCTGCTCAGTAGGTTGCTTCTCAATGGATTAAACCAACCTGGTTTACCAAAGTCCTTCGGGAGAGGAAATCTGCCAACATTACTCAGTCTGACTTACGTACAAAGCCCAACATAAATGGCAGAAGGATTGTGCCAATTTCCAAACCACCCATCTCTCTTCCACACAAACCAACTCTTATCCCAACTGTGACAAAACCTGCAGGTCCCACATTGGCATTTTCAGCAAACTCAAAACCCACGGAGCTGGAATGGAAGCAAATCATTCTCAATGGTAAAGAAAGCGTAGGGGATGATTTCCTTCATTGGTCAAGGTGTTGAGTATAAAAGTTGGGAAGTCATGTTGCACCTGTGTAAAACTTTGGTTAGGCCAGATTTGGAGTATTGTCTCCATTTCTGGTCACCCCATTACAAGAAGGATGAGAAGGTTTTGGAGAGAGTGCAAAAGAGGTTCACCAGGATGCTGCCTGGATTAGAGAGTATGAGCTATAAGGAGAGGTTGGACAAACTTGGATTATTTTCTCTGGAGCATCAGAGGGCAACCTGATAGAAGTATATAAAACTATGAGAGGCATAGATTGGGTAGATAATTGGAGTCTTTTTCCCAGGGCGGAAATGTCAAATGCTAGAGGGCATAGATTTAAGGTAAGAGGGGAAAGTTTAATAGAGATTTACGAGGCAAGTTTTTTACATGGAGAGTGGTGGGTGCCTGGAACACGTTGCCAGGGGAAGTGGTGGAAGCAGATACAATGGCAACTTTCAT
Organism: Pristis pectinata; assembly: GCF_009764475.1. Taxonomy (NCBI): domain Eukaryota; kingdom Metazoa; phylum Chordata; class Chondrichthyes; order Rhinopristiformes; family Pristidae; genus Pristis; species Pristis pectinata. The sequence continues at coordinate 10,291,666 of NC_067437.1, forward strand.
AAGGCATTTAGACCGGGATATGATCAGGCACGAAATGGAGGGATATAGAGCATGCATAAGCAGATGGGATTGGCTTGGATCAGCTTCATGGTTGGCACAGACATGGTGGCCCGAAGGGCCTGTTCCTGTCCTGTACTCTTCGGTGTTCTATGTTCAGTCTGAGCCTGTGAGTATATCCAGTCCCTCACCTTTGGCGAGCTCTTGCCTGCTCTCAGTTAGATCTGAGAGGACCCACAACCATTGCCCCAAGACAAACAAGGCATTAATGCCTCTCCTCTCAATAAGGAAGAGGATCAAGTCTGGTAGTAGATAATAACCCAATCCCTCACTCCCACCAAAGGAGGGCTGAGGCTAGATTGGTGTCTTGACGATGTGCGTAATTGACACCATCCATCACAACTCTCTCACTGCCAATCATCACAGGTGGGACGATGGTGAGAGCTGTGAAGGAGATTGGCAGGTTGCACTGGTTGGCATCTCCCTGTGACTGTAGCTGGGTTTGTCTGTGCTGTTGGTGGCATGTGGCCAATCTTGCAATCCTCCATTCAGGATTGGAAGCCAATACTAACTTTAGCTGGAGCCAAGATCATCTCCATGGCACCAGCCTGTTCTCCTCAGTGTTTCCTCCAGGATGACAGGGAGCTGAATTTCACATGGATTTGAAAAAGGATGGATTACGCGAGGAACTCCAAGCCAGTACCAGGAGCTGGGCCAAGTGCTTGTCAGAGGGTTTTTATTACTAATGGACGTCCAATTGGATGGTGCAGTGAAGTGAAACACTTTTGCCACCTGAGTCAGGGTTGGAATCCTGTCTAACCTGAATGGTGCCCTCTACTGTTCATCGATAGCGAGCTATAAAAGCACACAGGGCTGGGCCATCCACAGCATAGGTACCAAATCATCTCATTCATAGGGGGCTGCCAGTGTGTCTGAATGAAGTTGTCAAGTGGTGTAGCAGAAACCACTTTCCTGAAGTTATTATTAGGGGAAGGAATCAGGTCATTTACATTTTACTCTGTATCTAACCCATGTTATCCCTGTCCTGGGAGTGTTTGATGGAATAGTATAGAGGGAGCTTTACTCTGTACTTAATGCATGTTATCCCTGTCCTGGTGGTTCAGTATAGAGGGAGCTTTACTCTGCATATAACCCATGTTATCCCTGTCCTGGGAGTGTTTGGTGGGACAGTGTAGAGGGGACTTTACTCTGTATCAAACACATGCTGCCCCTGCTCTGGGAGTATGTGACAGGAAGGATGTGGAGGCTTTGCAGAGGCTGCAGAAAAGGTTCACCAAGATGTTGCCTAGATTAGAGAGTATTAGCTATAAGGAGAGGTTGGACAAAGTTGGATTGTTTACTCTGGAGCATCAGTGACTGAGGGGTGACTTGATAGAAGTATATAAAATTGAGAAGCATTGGTAGGGTGGATAGAGTCTCTTTCCTAGGGTGTTTGGTGGGACAATATAAAGGGGACATTACTCTGTATCTAACCAATGCTGACCTTGCACTGGGAGTGTGTGACCGGACAATGCAGAAGCAGTTTTACTGTGTCTAACCTATGCTTCCCTACCCTAGAAGTATTTGACAGGGCAGTGTGGGCAAACTCTACTGTGACTAAACCTGTGTTAACCTTACCCCAGAAGTCTTTAATGGGTCAGTGTTGTGGCAGCTTTATTCCATATCTCACCCATGCTGTCCCTATCTTGGCATTGTTTGATGGAACAGAACAGAAGGAGCTTGGCTCTGTATCTAACCCACGTTGTACCGGCTCAGAAGTGTTTGACAGAAAATGTATTTGTGTGTAAATATATGAACAAGTCATGTATGTATGCAATGGCATCATCATACATGTATTATGGGTGTACATGTTCGTTATTATTAATAATGTACACACCCTTATTCTGAAGCTCCTGGTGTCTTCTGGAGATTATTATAATTAGAGCTCACTTGTACCACAAGTTTACAGATCGTGTCTACATAGGCACTAGACATGGAAGTCTATGTCCCAAGTACTAATACAGATTGGGTGCCCACTGGTCAGCATGGACATGGTGGGCTGAATGGCCTTTTCCGTGCTGTATGACTCTAGGATTCTATTGACTCCAAATGCACAACAACTGGCAACAAGGACAGTCTTGATTACCAGTGCGGGTTGGTGCAGGGAAGAAATTTGCAGCAGTCCAGAACATCATTCATCAGCACTCATCATGGGACCCCGAAAGTTCCATGGTTGAGAAGGGTGTCAAAGTTCCTGGGCGTATGGTGAGTTGCTGAATTTGTGTGTCACTGGCAGGTTAAGACAAGATTGAGAGGGAAAAGGTGCAGATTGTAGTAATGGCATTGCAAAGAGAGGGAAGACAGGCAGCATTGTATGCTGGAGTTAAACACACAGAGTCACCATTCAGGTGGAAAACAGGACAAAATGGTGGCTCCGTCACAGAGTAGGCTGCCTAGGGGTGTACGATCAAAAATGTGCTGCGATAGAGGTGGAAACGTCCTTCTGGTTCATAATATTCTTGCAGTCGGAGACCATATTGACAGTGCAAAGCTAGTGAATGGTCGGCGTGGTCTCGTTAGGCTGAAGGATGTGTCTCCATGCTGTATCTCTCTGTCTCTGATGCTGCCGTGAAGGAGCATCATTTTACGGTGAGATTGACTCAGAAACATATCATGCTCTCATTATTCTCGTAGCTCTACAGAAAGCCAAATATGTTCTTTTCACAGAGGTGGGAGAATACTTTTAACCCACAACTGCAAATTCAGCATGCACAGTCAAAAATATGGGAGAAACAATGAGTGACTATGCTACTGCACTGCTCAAGGGAACATAGTTGCAAAATCAGGGGCTGGTCATTTAAAACTGAGGTGTGTCGAAATTCCTTTACCCAGTGTTTCTGGAGCTCTCTCCTCCTGAGGGTAATGGAAGCCAGATTGTTAGATTGTTGGATAAATATCTGAAGGATCAAGGAATTGAGGGTTATGGGGAACTGACACAGAGGAGGATCTGAGGTCAGCACAGGTCAGCCATGATCATACTGAACAGTGGAACAGGCTTGAGGGGCCGAGTGGCCTGAACCTGCTCCTATTTGGTCGATCAAGCGAGTTGTTGGATTTTGTGCTGCGGGATTGGTTTTTGAGTGGATTTAATGATCGAAGGGTCATGAGGAGCCTTACATTTAATCTGGCTTGCAATGTCAATGGAAAAGGCGGCAAAATGGGCCAGAGAGTTCTGTCCATCACTGGCCACAACATGATGGTTGAAATGCAGCAGTGAAAACCCCACCCCAGAAACACCACATGGCTGTAAGTCACTAATCCCTGTTCCTGATTTAATGGCAGACATTCCCCAAGCATCTGCCCCGTTAAAAAGTACCATATATTGTTCTGTGCTTGGATTGATATGCTGTCACTGTGTGCCCAAGAAAAGACGCACAGTTTAGGCCACAACTGACGTTGGTAGGAAGCAAACAGGATGTTCTCAATGCAGTGTGTAGAAGGCAACTCAAGCATTTCAAAGGAATTTCTCAATTAACTATACACCACGTTAGTCCAAAAGTTAAGTGACCCAAGTGTGCCTTTGTACAGCCACAGCTTGCCGCTTTCTGTCGGAAGGTCAATGCTAATAGATTACAGGTAGTTAAAGACCATGTTGACACCAGCTTGAAGGTTAGGGGACCTGAAATATTTACCAGAACTCAGATCTTTTCAGGAAACAATTCAATATTGCTCCAGATTTGTGAAGTATCAACACTACCACAACAGCTTCTTAAAGAGAAAGAGAAATGGAGCCCAGCACAACACCTGAGCAGAGTTGGGTATCCAGGCTTCATTGGTTCACGATAACATGACGTGGACATTGAAGCTTATGCATGATGCCCAAATTACAGAATGGCTGTAGACATCAGTCATGTGTGATGGCACCCAGGAGAAGCCAAAGGTGTTTACATCTTGCACTCGAGAAAAAAAACCAAACCACACACATATTGAGAAGGAACACACATATTGAGAAGGAAGTGCCAGCAATAATGTTGAAGATGTTTCACAGATGGTTCTTGGGTAGGTCTATTGTCTGAATTATGGATAGCACACTATTAACATTGGCAATCCCATCTATGGCAGTCTTCAAGCAATGGGGTTGGGCAATTTTTCTATCCAGGTCTGCTTGAGAATTAATCTTCCAAACAAAGCACAGTTGCTGATGCTTTGTGCAGATTATCACATGAAGCACTGATTTCACATTACAACTAGTAGATGATGACTTTCCAGTGAAGAGGTTGCTTGGATAATATTTCAGCTCACATTCTTCAAACGAGGCCACAAAAATGGTTGGACCATGTTGGATATGTGGCCAAATGCAGACTGCAATCATTTCTACACCAGGGGGTTTGAGATATCCAGTGACCAAGGATGTTTGATGTGGGAACTTGGAGTAGTAATATCCAGCCTTCTGAGAAGCCAGAGTTTGAATGAGGTACATACAGAACACAGTTAGCATTGTTGACATGAAAGCTATTGTCAGGAGTGTTTTATTATTGTCCAGGTATTGTTAAAGGTTTAGAAAAGTTATGCCTAGATAGAAGGAAATTATTTGTGCCAATAATTAATGAGATTTTGGGCTTCTTTTGAGGTGTTTGCACTCATTTCCTGGACCAGCTTGGATGGTCATCTTGGTCAGCACGGATGAGATGGGCTGAAGGGCCTGTTTCCCTGCTGTATAACTCCATGACTCGATTTTCTCTTGGAAGCCCCACCCACTGTGAAACTGGACTGGGCACTTCTTGTCAGAATCCACCCGAAATTTGATGTCTTTTCCTCACCCTACTTTGCACATGTGGTGATGTCATCAACAGGTGAAGCATAAACAGAAATTGAATCTAAAGCTCTTGAATTATGACTTTTGTTATTAATCCACAGTTGAACAAAGAGTACACCACGCTGAAAGCAGTGATTCCTGTGTGCTCTCTCGCTTCTATATATTGAGGATATCATTGGGGGCTACTGACTGTGGGGTCCTGGGAAATCACATGCTCCATGCTCAGCAATGGGTTTCCTCTGAAGATAGTTGCATCATAAGACTGTCTCCTCCCCTGGCCCCCACCCACCTCTGATGGTTCCCTTCCCCTCCCCTCCCCACCCTCACCTGCCCCTCCCATTTGTTTAAGCTCATCTCTATAAGGCTGCCGTGAGGAGATCTAAAAGTGTGGACCCCTTCCCCTGTGTCTGACTCTCCTTTGCATAAGTCTACCAAGCAGTTGAGTTTGTGAAACAGTTTGTCGGGCTTCAAAACATTGCAGACACCATAAACCATGGTGAACATTTCCTAAAGGAGGGATCTCCCCATTGTGTGATTGTTTTGGGGTGACTTTGGAACTGATATTACTGGTACCTCACTTCACGCTCAAGATTTACGAGGATGTTGACAGGATTCGAGGGATTGAGTTTGAGAGGGACGTTGAGTAGACAAGGACTTTTTTTCTTAGAGCATAGGAGAATGAGGGGTGACCTTATAGAGGTGTATATAAAATCATGAGGGGCATAGATAGGGTGAATGCACTCAGTCTTTTTCCCCAGGGTTGTGGACTCAAGAACTAGAGGGCACAGGTTTAAGGTGAGAGGGGAGAAATTTAATAGGAACCTGAGGGGCAACTTTTTCACTAAGAGGCTGGTCAGTATATGGAACGAGCTGCCAGAGGAAGTGGTTGAGGCAATTACAATAACAACATTTAAAAGACACCTGGACAGGGATAGGAAAGGGTTAGAGGAACATGGGCCAAACGTGGGCAATTGGGACTAGTTTAGATGGGCATCTTGGTCAGCATGGACCAGTTGGGCCGAAGGGCCTGTTCCCATGCTGTATTACTCTATGACTCTATTTATTCCCAGGAACGATGGAATCAGCAGTAAAAGTGGTCATTATAGAATGACGTGCAGAGGGACAAGTTAGAGACGACACTGCTGTGTGGGCAACGTGACCCCCTGGCCTCTGCCTGTGCTCCCATGGCAATGAGACAGTGCTCTCATCTCCAGAGTGGACTGAGCCACAGAGGCAGTGTGCAGAGGCTGCCCGTGAGGGGCGGTGTTGAGCAAGCTGGGGCAGGTGATGTGGCCAATCAGCACCAAGATGCAGGGCTCAGTGGTGTGTTGGGATCAGCACAGTGCAAGAGACTGCGTACAAGAGAATGTATCCAGCCATTAAAAGAGACCGGCAGCACCATTTCTGCGTGTTCACCGACCGCCCAGACCCTCTGGGTATAATGAAAGCTGCTCTCTCCCACGGTCTTTGACTACACAACTCTTAAGCCTGGAGATTTCTCTGTGGTAACCAGCTCATAGGTGGACAAAAGAGGAGAGGTGGAGTGAGCCCAAGGTGGTCATAGGTAGATGAAACAAAAGGACTGCAGATGCTGGAATCTAGACAAAAAATACATTGATGCTGGAGGAACTCAGCAGGCCAGGCAGCATCCGTGGAGAAAAGCAGACGGTCAACATTTCGGGTCAGGACCCTTCTTCAGCCTCCTCCACTGCCAGAAGAATTCCAAGCGCAAACTGAAGAAACAGCACCTCATTTTCCATCTTGGAACCTTGCAGCCTAACGGCATGAACACTGAATTCTCCCACCATACTTTTCTTCTTCCCTTTCCTAGCCTCCTTTTTCCGACCTTTTTTTCCCTCCCTCCTTACCTTTGACCCAACCCCCGGTGGATCTGCTCTCCCCTCCTCCCCTGGACCTGCCCACCACTATCTCTTACCTGTATCTACCTATCACCACCTTGTGCCCACCCCGCCTCCCCTCTTTTGTCCACCTATCACTGCTCTGCTTTTCCCTCCCATATATTGGGCTTCCCCTTTTCCTATCTTCAGTCCTGAAGAAGGGTTCTGACCCGAAGCGTTGACCGCCTACTTTTCTCCATGGATGCTGCCTGGCCTGTTGAGTTCCTCCAGCATCATCGTGTTTTTCATCAACACCAGGCATCATGGAGGGCCAGAGTTTACAGCAAGTTTCCCAGCACAACAACACACATCCTGGGTGTCTACTTTCAGGGAGTAACAAGCATGTGCATGTCAGCACTGAGGCACCAAGAGCTCTAGAACTAATCAGTGGTTTGTGGGGTAAATGCCAAGCGGGGTACCAGTCTCCATGCTAAGTCTGGTTAGCACACTAGCGACGGGAGAAATCCAATTTCTTGGCATTAGCGTCTATGTGTAGAGTCTGCATGAATGCAGAATGACACTGTTGCAAGGCACCAGGCAGGTGGTTAGCACAACAATTTCAGCGAAGCTGCACTCATTTTCATTAGAAAGGCAACAACAACTTTCTAATTCTCATGGACGTCCACTCGAAATGGATTGAAGTGAGATATGGGGGAGCCCTGTGCAAGAGAGGAAGGTTCAGTTGAATGGCTGGGGCAGATCACTGTGATACGTGGCTAAGGAGTTAGTGTCTGATGTGGACCCCAGTTCACGTCACATTTCAGTGCTCTGTGGGATGCAGTGGTGTCAAGCATTCATTAATTCCCGTGCATCACTTTCTTCTAACAGTCTTTAAACATTCTCAGGAAGCTTAACTTCGAGCTTAAGTACCACACAGCCCCACTCTCTGTCATAGGCTGTTGATGAATTGTAGGCTTTGGACATGCTTAGGTTTGGTACATCCTGGTTCAGACGATAAGGTGAGAGTTGAAATAAAAGCTGATGGAAGAGGCAAAAAGAAAGAATGCAGAAAGAGTGAAAAAGTCAGGGTGTAAAGACCAGCAAGGATGTCTGATGCACACATCTGGGATATAGGGGAAATGCTACAAGTCTAAAGTCAAAGTCAAGTTTATTGTCCTATCACAAGTACAGGTGCAATGAAAAACTTACTTGCAGCAGCATCACAGGTACATAGCATCATACAAGCAGTATTCAGAAGAAAAATATAAATTAAACATAAGTTATACACAATTTTTACAAGCAAGAACTCAATTAGAACAAAAAAGAACACAAAGTCCAGTTTCGATCAAAGTGTTGCTAAACTGCAGTGATTAGGACTGTGCAGGTTGGTTCAAGAACCGAATGGTTGAAGGGAAGTAGCTGTTCTTGAATCCGGTGGTGTGAGATTTCAGTCTAGTCTGAACACAAATTGTAGGCACGGATAGAAGAATTGATGTTGACTGGGCAATAACGAGACACAAACCTGAAGGTATTGGAGAAATATGCGATGACCTACTTAGTCTAGGAGTGAATGCAGAGCCAGACAGACATTGAAGGGGAAAGCCATGTCAACAGTGAGTTGAGTCAGGTTGTGACACAGTCTTCAGCTTGAGGAATAACTTCAGTGCCAGAGACCCAAACACGGCTGAGAAGGCCCAAGGCTCTGACAAAGCTCGTCAACAGATTAAACATAACTGCTGAATATGCATGAAAAGTATTTTACACTTCCTTTTTCAAAGAGGGAAAGCGGTGTGGTATATTTGTATGTAAATATGTAAATAAAACATGTGAATGTGTTTGTAATAATATCATCATGCATATGATCTTATCACACGTGTTGGTGGTTGTTAGTCTGTGAGAAGATACACATGTTTGTTCTGAAGCGAGAGATTGTTATAATTAGTATTTGCCAGGGTTCACAGACCTACTCCAAATGCACTAAAGCTCTTGTACTGGAAACTCTGTCCCACTGGGGAGAGGGGATGGCAGATTGGCACAGCTAGTAGAGCTGCTATCTCACAGCTTCGGTGAGCCGGGTTCAATCTTGACCTCTGGGCTGTCTGTGCAGAGTTGGCACCTTTTCCCTCTGACAGTCTGGATTTCCAGCAGATCCTCTGTTGTAAGAATCTAGGGGGAGTTGATGGGGATGTGAGTAGAATAAAATGCAATTCATGTAGGATTAGTGTGGATGTGTGCTTGGTGGTTGGCATGGGCTTGGTGGGCTGAAGGGCCTATTTCCCTGCCATGTAACTTTTTGACTCTTCCAATTTTCTACATCTAACATCACTCACCTCCTGGAGAAGAAGTCTGTTCAGGTTTAAAATCCAAACCCAACCCAACCACACACAATCCAAACCCAATCCATGTGTTATATTCCTTACCCAACTGTAAGATATTTGCAGATTATTGAACCCAGACAATGGCACAGAGCCAGACTTACACCCACACCTCCAAGCTCAGGTCAAGTCACCCACGTCCTGTAGCTCCCCCATGGGCTGAAGACACTGCCTGAGTTGATACCAAGGCAAGTTTGAAGGCAGTTCCTGATACCGGGCAACATTCCAGCCTAGACTCTTGAAGTGTATTACACCCCGCCACTGATACTCACCTGAAAGTAACCCTTCCATGCTGGGCCAAGCCTCCCATCTGCTCCCTGGCCAAGTGTCTGGTCAACATAGTTGCCATCTACTGATACTTAGTCAAACTGACCTGAGCAGAGAATTGAGATGTGCCTGGCTGGCCACAATAGCCCAATCCCATGTGTTTAGACACAATCTATATCTGTCCTGACCCATGTAGTCAGGTTCTGTGGGATAGCTGGGCTCTTTACCTCAGCATTACATGTCTCGTCCAAACACAGGACAGGAAGCAACATTGAAAGCTAACCTTCACAAATTCCCATGATTCTTTTCTACTCTGCAATGTCACCAGACACAGACCATTTGCCAGTGGCCACTGGTCTTTATACTGGCCATGTCACCTCTTCACTTTCATTCCTGATACAGGATTTCAACTTGAAACGTTGACAATTCCTTTGCTCCCCACAGATGTGGCTCGACCCATTGAGTTCCTCCAGCAGATTGTGTGTTGCTCTGGGTTCCAGCATCTGCAGTGTCTTGTGCCTCCATGTCACCAAACACCTTCTGTTACTCACAAACCTCTGAAATCTCCTCAAGGCAACAGACACAGTCAGGAATAGTCGGCCATTTTACCAACTGTTCCACTGTGAAATAAAAACAGGAAAGATTTCTTCCATGGTGCAATAGTCAGTAGGAAAGTCAGAAACTTGATCTTTATCTTTAAGGTCAGAAACTTGATCTTTAAGGTCAGAAACTTTAACAAAAGTAGAAACTGCTCAGCTGGTCAGGCAGCATCTGTGGAGAGAGAAAAGAGTGTCAGGTCGATGTTCTGATGAAGCATTACTCTGTTTTTTCTCATCCACAGATACCAGCACTTTCTGTTTTTATTTCAGCTTATCTGCTTTGAGAGATTTTAACCTTTTTTTTCATTATTATAATTTATTTACAGGGTGTGATATGATTGGCCAGGCCAGCGGTTATTGTGTATCCCTAACTGTGCCGGCTGTGCTATTTCAGACGGAAATAGACATCGCCTTGGATCTGGAGTTCAGTAGTTTCAAAGTCTCCATTACAGATTCTGGTTTTTAAAATTCCAGTTTTATCTAATTAACTGGAGTTAAACTTACCAGTGGCACTGGTGGGAGCTGAACTCGTTTTCCGAGATCATCAGTCCAAGCCTCTGAATTGCTAATGCAGTTACTGAAGCAATATTCTACCGTACCCTTGATTGTTTGAATCTTCAGGGCTCGTGGGGTGGCTGGTGGTTGCTAAGGTCGCAGATAGAAAGAGTTATTTATGAGGATGAGGTCCAGAGGTGAAATGTGGAATGGGACCCAAAACTACAGGGGCTCCCGAGTTACAAATGACCTGACATACGGAAATCTGACTTTATGCAAATTCTGCCATGCATTTTTAAAGCATTTTTCAAGCTAGTTATAATAAGGATAATAAAATGTTTCATGGTTTTTATTAATAAATGGATACAGTACATGTCCGTTAGTTTATTTATGGGTAGTGTTAGGGTGATTATTCAATGAAATGAAAAATTACAGCAAGCGTACGCAGAGCGATACGATATGGATGACTAGATAAAGGGCATCTCTGAGAAATCAGCTTACGGACACTTCTCAGGAACAGAACCCTTACGTAACACGGGGACTGTCTGTATTGGTTGTGATCCTGTGGACGGGTCAGCCATGAGGTCTGCCAACCTTTGTATCTCTCAATCCCAGAAGGTTGAGACTGATAGGGCAGCACAGCGGGCCAGCAGTTAGTGCTGCTGTCTCACAGCTCCAGGGATTTGGGTTCGATCCTGACCTTAGGTGCTGTCTGTGTGCAACGTACACCTTCTCTCCATGACCTCAGGGTCTTCTACCAGGCGGTCTGGTTTCCTCCCACATCCCAAAGACATGTTGGTAGGTTATTAGGTCACTGTAAATTACTGTGTAATGTTTCCGTCCTGTGGAAGTTTAGACTTCTGCTTTTAACCTCAGACTCTGAGTCAGAAGATTGTGGGGTTGAGTTTCACCTCAAAGTCTTCAGCTCAAACGTCCAGACTCATACTCTGCTGTGTTGCTGAGGGAGTGCTGCACTGCCGTTGATGTAGATTTGAAATTTAAATTAACCTACTTGGGTGAAAGTAAAGATTTCATGACCACTATTTTGAAGCAGAGCGGGAAGCTTCTCACCAGTGTTTTGGGGTCAGAACACAACTCTCAATAAACAGATGGTGTTGCAGCAGGTAGTCTCACTGTCACACTGCTCCAGTGACCAGGACCCTGACCTCTGGTACTGTCTGTGTGGAGTTTGCACATTCCCCCTTTAATTCCATTGGTTTCCTCCTACACCCCAAAAATGTGCTGGTAGATTACTGTAAATTACTCCTCAGCATGTGATAACGGCACAAAGATTCATGGGCAAGCGTGAGGGAAAATAAATTGCAGGAGTACCAGAGAGAAGGCATGGTTCTGATGGGATTACTCCCATGGGAACCAGCATGGAACCAATGGGCCAAATGGCCTCCTACTGTGTTGTTATAAGATGCTGATCTGGATATTACCACATTTCACTTTATGGGAGCTTTCTGTGTACAAATTACCTGCCTCACTTCCTGCATTTCAGCGGCATTTGATTGGGCATGGAACACTTTGGGTTGTCCTGTGGTTGTGAATGGTGCTATAGAAATGCAACCTCATGTTTTCTAATTTCCAACTACCCCACACTACCTCCCTCTGTGAAACATGTACAGGCCATTTCCAACTTGGTGATTACACAGGTGAATTCAAAGAATTGATGTAAGTTCTGTGTATACACAGGTATCATCAGCCAGGGATTACCCTTCAGCTAGACACAGTCTCAAGGATCCATTAACTGTGAGTGTCGAGCAGGAGGTTTTGAAAGGAATCTGACTGTTTGAAATATTTAATGTGCTGAGTTAATTTAAATCACATAATTCTGGTGGATTTGTAAAGACACATACTTCTCCTGAATTATTAGAAGGTGGATTGTCTTGAAAGTAACCTAATTTGCATGTGTCATCAACGCAAATATCTCTCCAAGCCTCCTCAGTTTACAATCCACGCAAGCCTTCATCTAAGCCCGATTCTCTCACCAGAACACTGCGAGCTGCCATTGGAAAGCAAGAATTCTCAAATGAAACCATTTCTAAATTGGGAGCCAGTGTAGGTTACTGAGCAAAGCAGTTACAGATGGATGGACTTTGGTGCAAGTTTGGAGCTGGGGCAGAAAAGCTGAGCTTTACAGAGGGTGCACATGAGGGGGGTAGTCTTCAGTATTCATGGCACTCCGATGGTCTTCTTCAAAGACCTCGTGATTGAGGATGACTTGCATCCACTCCAGCTCTGTTGGTTCTGATGAAGCTGACATGAGGTGACAGGCAGGCAAGGTAGTGTAGCGGTTAGCATAACACTATTACAGCGCCAACGACCCGGGTTCAATTCCAGCCTCTGCCTGTAAGGAGGTTGTACGTTCTCCCTGTGTCTGCGTGGGTTTCCTCCGTGCTCTGGTTTCCTCCCACATTCCAAAGAGGTACGGGTTAGGAAGTTGTGGGCATGTTATGTTGGCGCCTGAAGCGTGGCGACACTTGCGGGTTGGACCCCAGCACACTCTACGCAAAAAGATGCATTTCACTGTGTTTCGATGTACATGTGACTAATATAGATATCTTATCTTATCCTATGAAGCTGAGATTTCGCCACTGTTGAGGCAGGAGGTGCCTGATGGGGCATCTGGGTGGTTAGTTGAAAAACACGATGATGCTGGAGGAACTCAGCAGGCCAGGCAGCATCCGTGGAGAAAGGCAGGCGGTCAACGTTTCGAGTCAGGACCTTCAAGACTGAAGATAGGAAAAAGGGGAAGCCCAATAGATAGGATGGAAAAGCAGAGCAGTGATAGGTGAACAAAAGAGGGGAGGCGGGGTGGGCAATGGGTGGTGATAGGTGGATGCAGGTAAGAGATAGTGATGGGCAGGTGCGGGGGAGGAGGGGAGAGCAGATCCACCAGGGGATGAATCAAAGGTAAGAAGAGAGAGGGAAAAAAAAGGCTAGGAAAGGGAAGAAAAGAAGCGTGGTGGGGGGGGGGTGTTTGTGGGGAAGGGGGGGTGATTAGTTTATGGGGTTAAAGTCAAGTTTGAATTTATTGTCATATGTACAAGCACGTGTGTGCACAGGTGTAATGAAAAACTTACTTGCAGCAGCATCACAGGCACATAGCATCAGATAAGCAGCATTCACAAGAAAAGCAAATTAAACATAAATTATACACAATTTTTACGAGCAAGCGCTCAATTAGGACATAAAAACACAAAGTCCATTTTAGTGCAAAGTGGTCATAGTGTTGCTATACTGAGGTAGTGATTAGGATTGTGCCGGTTGGTTCTAGAACAGAATGGTTGAAGGGAAGTAGCTGTTCCTGAACCTGTGAGGTAGTCCTCTCCTTCTGCCAGTTACGCTGGGCTTATGTGTGCTCCCGACACACAAAGTTCCAAGTGCTATCCCATATTCTCCTTCCCCACCCTGAGTGGTCATGAGATTCCCTGCGTTCGGTGGGGATGTAGTTTTTACTTCAAGGAGATTTCAACTACCTCTTTTGAATCTTTTCCTCTGTCTGCCTGGTGATCTCCTCTTGTAACACAACTTGGAATAAAGCATTTGTTTCTGGAGTCCAGTGTCAGGCAGGTGAATGATGTGACCTGCCCGACAGAGCTGGCTAATTACGGCCTCAGTGTTGAGACGCTGGCTTGAGAGAGGTGGCTGACATTGGTTTGCTTATCCTTCCACAGATTTGGAGGATTTTGTGGAGATAGAATCTACAGTGTTTGCAGGTGCCTGGTATAGATAGTCCAGGTCTCAGAAGCATATAGGAAGGCAGGAATCACTGCTGCCTAGTAGACCATGAACTTTGTGCTGGGTTTGAACTCTCAACCTTCATTTCTCAGTCTTCCAAAGGCTGTGCGAGCTCACTAAAGCGATGATGAATTTCATCAATGATGTACCTGTATGCCTTTGCTGAGAAATGGCTCCCTTATGCTAACTGGTCTGGTACTATAATCCCCATCACCACATATCTCTAATATAGGAGTCCATCTGAACCACTGAGTTCCAGCTAAAAATATAACAGACAGCCACCAACATTTGGTATTGACTGAGCGAAGTATTAAGTGGTGAAATGACAGCAAAATATTGTGGAGGCTGGAAATCTGAAATAAAATCGGAAAGCTCCAGAAACATTCACGTATTAAATGGGCTTGATTGATATTATGCTGAGATGTAACAGAATAGTTGGGCAAATTTGCTCAATCAAGACTTCATTTGAAAGGTTCAGTACATGACTCTGAGCTCTATATGTTGAGTTATTTCTGGTGCTTATATACACACACATGTATAAATTTTTCTGCCCTCGGATTAATTATAATCGCAAGCCTTGACAAATGTTATGTCTCGATCTTTCTACTGCTAGGAGGTCTTGCTTGTGAGATATGACTGAATATAACACGTTAAAATCTTGTGTTATCAATTAAACTTCTAGCCTGCAGGTACAAGACAGTTTACATAAAAGGCATTTGGCACTTAGTTCTGCTCTTTTTGCTATCTCTTTAATTTGATAGCTGCTCCATGATTATGCAGCTCACTTGACTGGCACCCCATTCATTGCTTTAAGCATTCATTTCTTCCACCGCTGGTTCTCAGCGGCTGCAGTGTGTACCAGCTACAAATGCACTGCAGTTACTCACCCGGGCTACTCACAAACCTTTGACCTCTACCACCAAGATGGGCAAAGCATAGGTATAGGATCACCACCAAGGCAGGTTCCCCTCCAAGTCACACACCTACCTGACTTAGAAATCTTCACAGGGTCCTTCATCACTGCTGGGTCTAAATCCTGCAGCCCTCTCCCCAACATCACTGTGGGACCACCTTCACCACAAAGGGGGCAAGATGTTAACACACCACCACCTTCATGGGCATTAGGGGATGGGTGACAAACGAAGGCTTTGCCAAATGGCACCCACATCACATGAATGAATGAAGAATGAACGGTTCCCTTATATGATGAGATGGACTATGACCTCACGATCTACCTTGTTGTGACCTTGCACCTTATTTCACTGCACTTTCTCTGTAGCTGTGAAACTTTACTTGGTACTGTTATTGTTTTTACCTGTCCTACCTCAATGACTCTGTATTAACCCAATGTAACTGCACTGCGTAATGAATTGACCAGTACGATTGATATGCAAGACAAGTTTTTCACTGTACCTCGGTACAAGTGACAATAATAAACCAATACCAATACAAACTTCCAAGTGATGTGTACTTGGAGCCTTTCTGAGGAGAGTCTCTGGATGGCTGAGAGCTTTGGCTGTTACCTCTCTGACTCTTGGCCTGACTAACTCCTGCAACTGTTGACATTCACAACTGAAGCCAAATTCAGTCGGTGAAGAATTTCTTCGTCAGTGGCTGGGCTTTAGGAGATCACCCAGCATATAGAAGGAGCATTCCAGCCTTTACCAACCTGATGAGCTCCAGAGTCCTAGAATGCTGTCCCTCCCTCACTTTCACATTTCCAATTACATTACTCCCTCCACATTACTCTGTCTGAGACTATTTTTTTGTTTTAACTTCATGATTGTTTTGACGGCTTGAATTTAACTTTCGGCTCAAACTCATGTCACCAGATCAATGATACAGAACTCTGGCTGCAAGTCCAGCAATTTACCATCAACCATCAACTTAACATCGCTCCCCAAAGCCCAGTTGTATGGCCTTCAGTGTAGGTTCATTCTGAGACTACCTCCTTCCTTGACCGCGGGAAAATTTTATGAAGTGACATTTTGCACTGACGTGGCACTGTAACAAGGTTTCTCCATGGGCTCATTGAGTAGGATTGGGGCAGCCTTTAGATGTATGGTTACAGTTGAGATGAGGGAGACCTGGCACCCAGTATGCTCAGTTTTTTTTATTTCAGGTTTCCAGCATCTGCAGTAATTTGCTTTTCCCCATAAATATGAGGTGTCCTGGGCCCAGCACATAGATGCAATCACAAGGAAGGCGCACCAGCATCTGTACATTCTTAGGAGCTTAAGGAGGTTCGGCTTGTCACCGAACACTCTAACAAACTTCTCCAGATGTTCTGTTGAAAGTATCCTGACTGGTTGCATCATGGTCTGGTATGGAACTTCGAATGCGCAGGAACGTAAGAAGCTGCAGAGAGTAGTGGACTCTGCCACTACATCACGGGCACATCCCTCCCACCATTGGTAGTATCTACAGGAGGCGCTGCCTCAAGAAGGCAACATCCATCATCAAAGATCCCACCATCCAGGCCATGCCATTTTCTCAACAGCTACCATCCGCAGGAGATATAGAAGCCTGAAGTCC
Source organism: Pristis pectinata (assembly GCF_009764475.1). NCBI lineage: Eukaryota > Metazoa > Chordata > Chondrichthyes > Rhinopristiformes > Pristidae > Pristis > Pristis pectinata. The sequence continues at coordinate 10,308,335 of NC_067437.1, forward strand.
CACACCACCAGTAAATAAGAGATAACAATAAATTTGACTTTGAATGGTCACTGATGGATCCGATTGGGACTTCAGGAGAAAGCTGTTGACCCAGAGCATGGGGAGAGTGCAGAATTTTCTCCCACAGGGAATGCTGAAGTAACATTAGGTTGTTTGAGGAGATACCGGATACACAAGGAACAAATGAATGGAAGGATTTGGGGATGAGAAGTTTTGCATAGACCATAAACCCCAGGGCAAACCAGATGGGCTGAATGGTCTGCTGATCGCAATATAATTAATTTGATGCTATTCTTTGAGGCTGGCAGTGGGGTAGAAGCACATGGTAATTAGTAATTGATTTATTATCAGCACATGTACCGAGATACACTGAAAAGCTTTTGTTCGCTTGCCATCCAGACAGATCATTTCATACATAAGTACATCGAGGTAGTACAAAGGTAACAAAGTGGAATGCAGATTATAATGTTACAGAGAAAGTGCAGTGCAGGTCGACAAATAAAGGGCCATGATGCAGTAGATCGAGAGATCAGAGTTCATCTTTGTCATGGAAGAGGTCCGTTCAAGAGTTTAATAACAACGGGATAGAAGCTGTCCTTGAGCCTGGTGGTGCGTGTTCTCAAGCTTTTGTATCTTCTTCCCAAAGGGAGGGGGAGAAGAGAGAATGACCAAGGTAGGAGGGTCGATTATGCTGACTGCTCTCCTGCGGCAGCAGGAAGTGAGGTGAGAGTGGGAGCCAAGGACTGGGGACACTTCTTCGCGATAACAACTGACCAGGTGGTAAACCATTTGCAATTTGCCAGCCATCGATTCAAACCAGTCTGGGCCAGAGGCAGAAATATCCCCTGCAATCTATCTCCCGGACCAATGCATTGAGCACAGATCCTCAGAGAATTTTCTGCCGTGTCCACTGGGCTGTTAATGCATCGAAGCAGATGTGCCATGCGTTACAGAGAGACCTAATTATGATTCTGTGAGGGATGCAGCATGACAAACGGTTTGAAAACATTAATAGACAAAGTCTGAATAATATTACCTCCACACACAGTTACAAAGCACCTGTGTGAAACAAGAGAGGTAGAAAGACCGACAATTTTCTATATTGATTCACAGGATACAGATGTCGCTAGCAATGCAAATATTTAGTGCCCATCCCTAATTGCCCCTGAATTGAGGTCAATGGTATTGGAGGGGCCTAGAGTCACATATCGTCCAGATTGGGTAAGGACTGGTTTCCTTCCCTGATAAGGGGGATGTCAGGGTAAGTTTTTTGCACAGAGAGTGGTTGGTGCATGGAACGCACTGCTGGCAGAGGTTGTGAGGGCAGATACATTAGGAACATTTAAGAGACTCTTGGATAGACACATGACATGATAGGGAAATGGAGGGCTATGTGGGAGGGAAGGGTTAGATAGATCTAGAGCAGGATAAATGTTGGCACAACATTGTGGCCCAAAGGGCCTGTACTGTGCTGTGATTTTCTATAAGTTTTTACAACAATCCCCTCAATTCACCATTACTCTCCACTGAGATTATCATTCTTAACCTTAAGTTCAGGTTTGATATAATGACGAATTTAAATTCCAGCTGCCAAAGTGGGATTCGAAATTCATGTCCTCTGGGTCAGATGTTCAGAACTCTGGCGCTAGTCCAGTAGTTTAACCACTACATCATTGCACCCCAATACTCGTAACGGGCTCAGTAGTACGACCTCCAGCGTTGGTTCATCTGAAGATGATCTCCTTCCTTCTGTTCTATCTGTGTGGAGTTTGCAAGTTCTTCACCACGAGTTTCTCCTTGCTGGCTCCATTTCCTCCTGTGTCCCAAAGACACATAGGTTGGTAGGATAATTGACCACCTGAAATTGCCCTAGTATGTAGATGAGCGTAGAATCTGAGGAAAGTTGATTGGAACATGTGGGGAATAAAATTGGGGTTAGTGTAAGATTAGTGTAAAAATGATGCTCAACATATACTCAATGGGCCAAAGGGTCTGTTTCTGTGTTGTACTATGTTGTGATGATATGGCCCCAGTTACAGGTGACCCCTGTTGGCTCAATGTATCTGTTTGGAGCTATTAAAACGCCCTTAGAATGTAGTTATAGTTGGGACATGGAAACACAGCACCCAGCATTACACAGCAAGCTCCCACCAACAGTAGTGTGATAATCCCCCAATAATCTCTCGCCGATGCTGACTGATGGATTGAGATTGACTGCAGGTAAGTACCCCCTTTTCACTCTTTGAATAATACCACGGGATCCTTTACGTCCATACTGGTAGAGCTCCTCAGTTCCATTCCTCATTGGAAGGATGGAACCTCAACAATGCAGCACTCCTCGGCACTCCACTGGAGGTTCAACCTCTGGTTTTCTGCCTGAGTCTCAGGAGTGCGACGAGCCCTCAACTTCTTGCCTCAGAGGCAAGAATGTGACATACAAGGGTACAACTGGGCACCGAGGTGTTCTTTAAATTCTTTGGAACAGTATCAATATGACTGAGAGCTGCTGTTGCCAGATCAAAAAAAACTTTTTTTTATAATCAGATCAGATAAAGGAGTCTATCTCTTTTCAAATCAAAATCAATTAGACGCTGTGAGTTCTGTAGTGTACAGGTGCCTAGAGCTCTCTCCTATGTTACACACTGAAAGCCTCACAAAGTAACACTGAACTAATCCAAACTTAATTTACCAGGAACACCAGGAGCGACAATTGTTTAATGCTTTCTCTCACCTTCCCTAGGGCACTCACAGTAACTCAGCAGCAAAAAAATCCGACAGGAAGCCAAGGCGAGAGGAAAGTGATTGTGAAGTCCTTTCAAGTGTGCGGAGTGTTCCGATGGGGATACCTGCCATGCAAATAACTTTTCATTTTTTGTAACTTTCAATGGCTCTCATTACAATAACCTGCTCCAGGCAAAAAGTAGCAGTGCACCGATTAAGTCTATCGCCCGAACATCATTTGACACAGTTCTAGGGAAGGGAGCTGGTTTACGCTCCCACCTGTGTTGACTGAGGCCTTGTGTGGAAAGGTACTTGCAGCCATCTTGTTGCAGCCATCTTGTTGTGGTGTTGAAAGTGAGGAAAGATATCAGCCTATCTGCACACAGCAAGCTCCCACAAACAGCGGGTAATCTGTTACAGAGTCGTAGAGACAGATAGTGCAGAAACAGTCCCTTCGGCCCACCAAGTTGTCTTGTCTGCCCTGGGGCTCTGTTTTGCCCTGTTGCCTCTCACTGATGAACAAGTCCCAAGTTAGAATTCAAAGAACCACTGTGTAGTCCATATAAAGGGGACCTCACATGAGTGACCCATAATGACAAAATAAGCATAACATTCCTCAACCACAGTCTACACAGGAAAGGGAGGGATGGGGAAAAGTGTCATAGAGTCATACAGCACAGAAACAGGCCCCTCAGTCACTGTGTCCATGCCAAGCCTATTCATACTAATCCCGCTTACCCGACTTGGGACCCAGCCTTGCAATCACACGCCTTGGTGATTCAAGTGCTGATCCAGATACTTTTTCAATGCTGTGAGAGTCTCTGCCTCCACCACTTCCTCAAGCTGTAAGTTCCAGATTGCAACCACCATCAGGGTGAAAAAATTCTTCCTCAGATTCCCCTCAAAGTCTCCTACACCTTTCCCTGAACCTGTGCCCTCGGTTCTCAGAGACATCTGCCATGGGGAAAGGTTTATTCCTGCCCAACCTATCTCTGCCTCGCGTTATTTTGCACACCTCTATCAGCCCCCTCAGCTTCCTCTGCTCCATGGAAAACAAAGTGCATCAGTGTTTACAGAGGGTCCCAGGAGTTGGTTGGTATTACAGAGGTCTCTAAAATGTCTCTGGTATATGGAGCGTCCCAGGAGTTGTCAGTGTTACAGAGGGTCCCAGGAGTGTGTCAGTGTTACAGAGGGTCCCAGGAGTGTGTCAGTGTTATAGAGGGTCCCAGGAGTGTGTCAGTGTTACAGAGGGTCCCAGGAGCGTGTCATTGTTACAGGGGGTCCCATGAGTATGTCGTTGTTACAGGTGGTCATGGGACTGTATCAGTGTTACAGAGGGTCCAGGAAATGTCAGTGTTACAGAGGGTCTCAGGATTGTTCAGGTGTTACAGGAGGCTCTGGGAGTGTGTCAATGTCACAGAGGGTTCCAGAATGTGTGTCAACACTACAGAGGATCCCAGGTGTGTATTGCATTACAGGGTTTCCTCAGAGAGTGTCAGTGTTGCAGGCATTTCTGGGAGTGTGTCAATGTCTGCACCTTCCCCCTCCTCTGTCTGAGCTTGGTAGCCAAGGCAGTCCTTTCAAACAATGGAGGCATATGGGAAACATATCTTTGTGACATGTTGTGTGGGTAATTGTTCGCATTGTGGAGTTCAAACTGTCAGCTCCAGCCAGTCCCTGAAATGAGGTTAATCTATCTCTCTAGAAATTATTTTGTCCGCTTAACTGAATTACCAAAGATTGCTTTGCTGGGAACACAATCGAGTTTAGGGATGCCACAATGACAGTCTTTAAACTCTGTTCAATGAAACAGATCGACTCTTTATTACTACGGTCAAGTCTACTCCACTCTGTCTGGGAAAAATCAAGTGAAATAGCACACTTTCTGCCCATGGGGAGCGCATGGGCTTTGGGACCTCTCTGTGGAACTGAGACATGTCACACTGTGGGTGTGAAGGAGGGCCCGCTCCATGTTGATGCCTTACCCAGGCTTGGAAGCAGATCTCTACTTCACCGTGAAACTAAATCAAATATCAAGAACTGTTGTTTCAGCAGAGAATGAAATTTAAAAATCTGCAGAGACTGGAAATCTGAAATAAAAACGGAAAAATGCTGAAAAACTCAGCAGGTCAGGCAGTATCTGTGGAAGGAGAAACAGTCGACGTTTCAGGTTTGGAATATTGTCCGTTTCTCTCTCCATGGATGCTGCCTGACCTGCTGAGTGTTTACAGCATTTTCCATTTGTACTCATGTCTCAGAGCACTGCGGCTCAGTGGGTGGCCCTCTTTCCTCTGGGTGAGGAGGTTGTGAGTTCAAGTCCCACTTCAGAGACTGGAGTACGTGTGTCTCAGCTGGTACATTCAGAGCGCTGTTGAGTAGATGCTGCACTGTCTGAGGTGGATGAGACGTTAAACGAGGTCCCTCTGGTCTCCAAGGAGGACCAGAAAAGTACTTGTGGATTTAACATAGAACAAAGAACAGTACAGCACAGGAATAGGCCTTTCGGCCCACAATGTTGTGCCAAACTAATTAGACTGTACTTAGATGCCTAACTAAACTAATCCCTTCTGTAACACAAGGTCCATATCCCTCATTCTCTGCACATTCATGTGCCTGTCTAAGAGCCCCTTAAATGCCTCTGTCATATCTGACTCCACCACCACCCCCCAATATCACATTCCAAGCACCCACCACTCTCTGTGTAAAAGACTTGCCCCGCACATCTCGTTCGAACCTTACCCCCTCTCACCTTAAATGCATGCCCTCTAGTATTAGACATTTTCGACCCTAGGAAAAAGATTCGGGCTGACTCATCTATCTCTCCTTTTCATTATTTTATAAACTTCTATCAGGTCTCCCATCAGCCTCCAGCACTCCAGAGAAAACAACCCAAGTTTGTCCAACCTTTCCTTATAGTACATGCCCTCTAATCCACGCAGCATCCTGGTAAACCTCTTCTGCACCCCCTCCAAAGTCTCCACATCCTTCCTGTTATGGAGGGTGACCAGAACTGAATGCAACACTCCAGATATGGCCTAACCAGAGTTTCATAAAGCTGCAATGTAACTTCCTGACTCTTGAACTCAGTGCTTCAATTAATAAAGGCAAGCATGCTCATATGCCTTCTTTACCATCCTATCAACCTGTGCAGCCACTTTCAGGGAGCTATGGACTTGGACCCCAAGATCCCTCTGTACGTCAATGCTGTTAAGGGTCCTGCCATTAGCCATTAACTGTGTTCTTTCCCTTTACATTTCATCTTCTAACATTGGAGGAGAACAGCCAAGCTCCCCCTGAGGACAAACAGAACGTAGATTATTCAGGTTGGCACAGTGAAACAACAGTAAATCTGCTGCCTTACAGCTCCAGAGACTCAAATTATATCCTGACCTCAGGTCCTGTCTGTGAGGAGTCTGCACGTTCTCACTGTGACTGCATGGGTTTCCTCCCACATCCCAGAAACGTGTGGGTTGCTGGGTTAATTGTCCATTGTAAATAACCCCTGGTGTCGGTGGGTGGTAGTAAAATCAAGGTGGAGTTGATGGGAATGTTACAGAGAGTGTGTCAGAGGGAAATAGGTGGGGAGTGGGACTGATAGGTTTGAAATGAGAGCTGGCATGGATTAGATGGGCTGAACAGCCTCCTTCTATATCATAAGAGAATATGAGTAGGAGAATTTCTGACAGTGTGTGGCTGGGATCTGGGACCTGCTGCCTAGCTGTACAGCAAAAGCAAATTTGAAATAAGAGCTCAAGAGAAAATTAGATAAAAACTAGAAGGGGAACGTTTGCAGAGTTGTGGAGAACGAGTTAAGGAACAAGGGTTCCAGAAGGTGGCCACACAGGGTGGAGAATACATATGGGATGTTTGCCTTTGTTATCTGGGACATAGACTGTAAGAGGAGAGAGGTAATAGTACGACATTATAAAGCTGAAATACTGTGTGCAGTTCTGGTTACCATACCAGGGGGAAAATGCGATTGCACTGAGAGGGTACAGAGGAGGTTCATCAGGAGAATAGATAGATTGAGCTTGTTTTCCCTGAAGCAGAGGAGGTGAGGGGGGAGGATAGATGTAGAACATAGAACAGCACTAGACAGGCCATTCAGCCCACTTGATGCCAATTTATACCAATAGACCATAGAACACTACAGTACAGTACAGGCCCTATGGCCCACAATGTTGTGCCGACATTTTATCCTGCTCTAAGAGCTATCTAACCCTTCCCTCCCACATAGCCCCTTATTTTTCTATCATTCATGTGTCTATCTAAGAGTCTCTTAAATGTTCCTAATGTATCTACCCCCAAAACCTCTGCCGGCAGTGCGTTCCACACACCCACCACTCTCTGGGTAAAAAACTTACCCCTGACATCCCCTTTATACTTTCCTCCAATCACCTAAAAATTATGCCCCCTCATGTTAGCCATTATCGCACTGGGAAAAAGTCTTTGACTGTCCACTCATCCTCCTTCTGTGTATCATTCATGTCTCTCCATTCCCCTCATATTCATGTGTCTATCTAAAACTTCTTAAACTCCACCAAACTTCCTGCTTCCACTACTACCCTGGTAACCTACTCCAGGCACCTACCATTCTCTGCATAAAAAACTGCCCCTCACGTTGCCCTTAAACTTTCCCCCTCTAACCTTACAAGCACGTCCTCTGGTGTTTGGCATTTCTCCCCTGGGGAAAAAGATAGAATAGAAAATTATGAGGGACGTAGGTTGAGTAGATAGTAGGAAATGTTTCCCCATGGCAGAAGTGTTTAAAACTAGAGGGCATAGGTATAGGATAAGGGGTAAAGGGTTATGTACTACCAGGCTCAAGGACGGCTTCTATCCCGTTGTTATAAGACTTCTGAATGGACCCCTTTTATGTTTGATCTCTCAATCTACCTCATCGTGGTCCTTGCACTTTATTTGTCTACCTTCACAGCACTTTCGCTGTAACTGTAACACTATATTTTTTCCCCTTTTGCACCACCTCAATGTACTTATGTATGGGATGATCTGTCTGGATGGCACGCAAACAAAAGCTTTTCACTGCATCTCGGTACCTGTGACAATAATAAATCAGTTACTTATTACCAGGAAAATGGACAGACTGGGGTTGTTTTCCCTGGAGCAGGAGGAGGCTGAGGGGGGAGTATCGAGTTATAGAACATTATGAGAGAGATAGGTAGGTGAGATAGAAAGAGACGTTTCCCCATGGCAGAGGACCAGAGGGCATAGGTTTAGCATAAAGGGTAAGGGGTTTAGAGGGGATCTAAGGGAGAACATTTTCACCCAGAGGGTGGCTGGAATCTGGACTGCATTGCCTGAAGGGGTGGCGGACACAGAGACTCTCACAACATTTAGACGAGCACTTGAATTGCCAAGGCTTAGGTTACAGTGCTGATAAATGGGATTACTATAGATAGTCGTCACGCACATGATGGGCTGAAGGTCCTGCTTCTGCGCTGCCTGACTCTATGAACTAATCTCCTCCTTCAAAGAACCGCGATGGATCAAATGGCCTGCCCCCTGCACTGGGAAAATCTTTTGTTGATTCCGTAAAACAAATTCTGCAAAGGGAATTCGAAACTCTCCAAAACCAAATCCTGTTATGTGGAGCGACATTGCGAGATCTGTGTAGGCATCTGTTACAGGGACTCTGCCAACACAATGCATCAGTTGGGGTGCGTGGGGGAGGGGGAAGTGAATAAGAGAATTTTGAGCAAGTGACACTTCCTTGGCTGCCTGTACAAATTCGCAGTCAAAGAGGAGCAAAGGTAACCCATGCACACGCAAAACAAACAGACTCCTGATGACATAAATATTTGTCTTGCTTAAGTGGGTTCCTGCTTCAGGCAATAATCTGCCTCTTTGCAAAAATCTCTGCGCTCATGAAGATTTCTTCAGCTGACTTAAACCATCGTGTGTGTTTCGTAGTGAAATGATTGGTTTTGCATGAATTTGCACTTGCTTCCCGGTGCCAATATCTTGCGTTGTGTTCAAACTGTGCCATGGGGCGGAGGCAAGGGAGCAATTGGCACCTTCCCCTCATTCGAATGGCAGCACAAACAAGCAACGTACTTTTATTTTTACATTCATTCAGTTCGTCAGAATGGTAATTTGGGCCGCCCAGCGGTGCAGCTGGTGGAGCCGCTACGTCACAGCTCCAGCTCAGTCCTGAACCCCCACCCACCCCCCCTCAGGTGCAGGGTATGCACCTTCTCCCTGTGACAGTGTGGGTTTCCTCGGGTGCTCCGGTTTCCACCCACATCCAAAAGACGCGCAGGTCGGTGGGTTAGTAGATTGCCCCTAGTCTGCAGGTGGGTGGTAGAATTTGGTGGGGGAGGTATACAGTCAAAGAGCCATACAGCATGGAAAGAGACCCTTCGGCCCAGCTGTTGCATGCCAACCAAGATGCCCATCCAAGCTAGCCCCATTTGGTCAATAACGTTCTACACTTTTCCTATCCATTAACCTGTCCAACCCGTAAAAGTTGATATTGTACCTGCCTCAGCCACCCTTATTCCACATACGTAACACCCTCTGTGTAAAAAAGTTGCCCCTCAAACTCCTATTAAATCTTTCCCCTCTCACCTTAAATCTACGCCCTCTAGTTCTTGATTCCCCAATCCTGGGAAAAAGACTGAGTGCATTCACCCCGTAAATGCCCCTCTATATGGTCACCTCTCAGTATCCTACATTCCAAGGAAAAAAGTCCTAGCCTGTCCAACCTCTCCCGATAACTCAGTCCCTCGAGTCTTGGAAACATGCTTGTAAATTTTTTCTGCACCCCTTCCAGTTTAATAACATCTTTCCTATAGCAGTGTGACCAAAACTGAATGCCATATTCCAAGTGCTGCCTCACCAATGTCTTGTACAACTGTACCATAACCCCCCAGCTTCTATACTCAATGCTCTGACTGATAAAGGCCAGCGTGCCAAAAGCCTTCTTCACCACCCTGTCTACCTGTGACTCCACTTTCAGTGAACCAGGTACCTGAACTCCCAAGTTCCCTTTGTTCTGCAACACTTCCCAGGGCCCTACCATTTATTGTGGATGGAAACATGAGGAAATAAAATAGGTTAGAGTAGGTTTAGTGTAAAAATGGGTGCTTGATAGGGTTGAAGGGTCCTGTTTCCATGATGTGTCTCGCTATGACTCGATGAATCTATAACAGAATGATTTCTTCTTCAGGAATCCCTGAGTCAGTAATTAACTGTAAAGATTGCTGCACCTTGTCTTATCAAGGCAGATATAGCATGGGTTAAGATAGTGTGAAGCCCTCTCTACACAAGATAAAGAAACCATCCTTGTCCAGGCCCACATCCCCAGCATAGGGGCCACAGTTACGTTCTATTGGCTCTGTTAGAATGGCCACATCTTTTGGATGTCCAATGCCAGACACCCGAAACTGGCACGCTGTTCCGGGCTCTGTCATGGGAAGAGATTATAAGTAAATGAAAATCAGAAAATAACTGTAGGTATTCAGGGAAACATCTATCATAATGTGCCCTCCATTCATTCATTGGAGAAAGAATATAAACCATTGAGGTCTTTAACCTTTAATCCTTTAAGTTCTATCATTGAAGATGTCAATAAAGTGTGTTGCATTTGAAGTTGTAATAGTTTTACATGAAATATTAATTCAGCTGTTTTGATAGGAAAATGTCAAACAGGCCATTATGCATCATTGAACTGCTTGTCATATTCCAGGGGTTTGGAAGCAAAGATCTAAGGTAATAATGCTGTGAAGTACTTGGGGAGGTCTGCATTGTCAAACGCTCTACCTTTTGAATGAGGTGTTAAACTAAGTTCCCATCAGCCCCCAGAGGAGGACCCTGTCCACCGAAGAACTGAGGACTTCTCCCCACCTATCGGACTGACATATTTATCCCTCATTCAGTATCAGAAAAATAAAGTAAAAATTGCATTGCTTTATGGAATCTTGCTATGCATAGGCAGCCTGCTGCCTGTCCACTGTGCAACAGGGGCATTTTCATTGGTTGTGAAAGCACTCTGTGACAAGCTGAGGTTGTGGCAGGCACCATGTAAATGAGAAGTTTATTTCCATTTAGCATCGATATCTTTTATTATAAAATTTTATTGAAAAGGCAGAATACTTCTTTGATCTAAGCATACATTCCCAAATACGTATGACCTGCAAATGAACTGTATTAACAACTGAACAGGGCTCCAGGGATCTAGAAAGGCTGTCAACTGTGACGTTGTTTAGTCCTGCTTAAAACCACATCAAAAAATAATGACTTGAATCTGTGGAATTCCTAGCTTTGGTTAATTATTGATTATAAGAGAGTGTTTCTAAATTAATTTCTCAATTAATAATAGCAAGTTTAACTTTGTTAAATATCTTAAGGAGCACCTTTAAGTAGAAATTGTTTGGAATTTGCATTTCTATCACACTTTTCTCTCACAATATCCCAGCCAATCAGGTGCCTTTGAAAGTGACATCACTGAGGTAGGAAACACTACAGCCAATCAGCACACAGCATGCTCAGTCCAGCAACAGTGTGGAGAGACCCTTGAATGAGTGAGACCTTGGAGGGATTTGAAGACAATGAGGAAGAATTTTCTGGTTGTCAGAGCAGAAACAGTGTCAGTGAGCATGAGGAGGGGCAGGGGCTCGTTGGGGGGGGGGGGGTGGTTTGCTGGTGAGTGGGAACCATTGGTACTTCCTGAAAAACCAGAATGGTCAGACTGGCTGGTGCCCATAGGAGGCAGAGAGAAAGGATGAATTCCACAGTTTTGAGAACATGGGTTGAAGAAGCAGTAAGTCTGATTTCAACACAGTGACAGAGGAAGAAATTATGGCCTGGATCATGTTGACAGGCTCACTGGAAGCTCCTTAGAGAACCATCTGGCAACTGCAGAAATGGGTCAGCACTTCCCAGACAAGTTCAATGTGACTGTAAGTGAAATGATAATTTTTTCATGATTTGAATTTTATTCATGGTTTTTAAATTTCTTAAATTATTTAAATGCTTTTCAACTGCCTCAAAAAGTCTCTGATCATTGGAGACATTTGGAAACAGGCTGGAAGGCTGTCAGAGTGGTCTGTGGGTGGGGCCTCAGTTCTGGCCATCCCTTTCCCTGCCCCTCTCTGGCACCCCCCTGCCCTGTCTCTCTCTCTCACCCCCTTCCCTGTCCCTCTCTCTCTCACTCCCTTCCCTGTCCCTTTCCCAGTGGTGCTACCACATTTTCAGACTCTACCTCTTTCGGTTATTCCGTTATGGTCACTGTGGCGTTTCTTTTTGCACTACTTCCGATTGCTCTGCAGTCTTTGCACTATTCTGTTGCTTTGCGCTGGTCACTGTAATTATTGTTGAATTTATTATTACCATGTACACCGTTTACTCTGTGAGCTTCACACGAGCAAGGAATTTCATTGCACCCTGGTGTATACGACAATAAACTAGCCTGAACCTGAGGCCTGGTGGCTGCTTTCAAACCACATCGCTCTGCAGAGGGGCCATAGGAGCAAGCACAGGAAGGTGTTAGGAGTCACACTGCCGCAAAAGGAAAGTGTGACCACAGGGCTAGCGTGTACTTTCTTAGGTTAGGGAGGTTCAGCCCGTCACCGGACACTCTAACAAACTTCTACAGATGTACTGTTGAAAATCTCCTGATTGTTTGTATTATGGTCTGGTACAGCAATTCAAATGCGCAGGGATGTAAGAAGCTGCAGGGAGTAGTGGACTCGGCCCAATACATCACGGGCATATCCCTCCCCACCATCGGTAGTATCTACAGGAGGCGCTGCCTTGAGAAGGCAACATCTCTCATCAAAGATCCCCACCATCCTGGCCATGCCATCTTTTCGCAGCTACCATCAGGCAGGAGGTACAGAAGCCTGAAGTCCCACACCACCAGGTTCAGGAACAGCTACTTCCCTTCAACCATTCAGTTCTTGAACCATCTGGCACAACCCTAATCACTACCTCAGTATAGCAACACTATGACCACTTTGCACCACAATAGAGTTTGTTTTTTTTTTGTTCTAATTATGTTCTTTCTAGTATAATTTTGTATAATTTTTGTTTAATTTATGTTTTTCTTGTGAATGTTGTGTCTTTGATGCTCTGTGCCTGTGATGCTGCTGCAAGTAAGTTTTTCATTGCACCTGTGAATACACGTACTTGTGCAGATGACAATAAACTCGGCTTTCAACTTTCTTTTGACTTTCAAGTAGGACAAGGGGGTGGTGATTGATCCCAAGTAGTGGTGCAGGCGCAGCAAGATTAGGCCCAAGGAGAATAGTGTGGCTCGAGTCATAGAGTAATACAACATGGAAATAGGCCCTTCAGCCCAACTTGTCCATGCTGACCAAGGTGCCCACCTAGGCTAGTCCCATTTGCCCACGCTTAGAAACAGGCGGGAAGTCTGACCAGAGGAGACCAGGAGAATGTGTTTAAAGTAGTAGAGGCCTTAAAAAATACTGCCAATACAGAACGATGAGATAGAGAGGTCAAGAACCAGAAGATACAGGGTGTTTGTGTGAGAGTGAGATTTAAACTGTTTGATTAATGTCAACTGAACTATAGGAATGATTTGGCCTTGAGTTGAGCCTGAACTCCTTGCAATATGTTTCCCTGAGGGCCTATCATATATTTTCCATATTTCCTTCGGACACAAAGGCAGCACGGTGGCGCAGCGGGTCGAGCCACTGCCTTACCGCGCCAGAGACCCGGGTTCAATCCTGACCTCGGATGCTGTCTGTGTGGAGTTCTCATGGTCTCCTTGTGGCCGCATGGGTTTCCCCTGGGTGCTCCGGTTTCCTCCCACATCCCAAAGAGATGCAGGCTGGTAGGTTAATTGGCTGCTAGTGTGTAGCTGTGTGGTAGAATCAGGGGGCAGGTGATGAGAATGTGGGGAAAATAAAAGAAAATGTGATTAATGTAGGATTAGTGTAAATGGGGGCTTGATGGACTCGATGGGCCGAAGAGCCTGTTTCTGTGCTGTATCTCCCTCTCACTATAGAAGACCATGTCAGCCCATTGAGTCTTTGCCAGCTTATAGAGAAATCCCATTCCCCTGCAAATTTTCCCAACAACTCCCCCCAGATTCTACCACGCACTTACACTGGGGGCAACTTCCAGTGGTCATATAACCTACAGTGGAATAACACCCAAGGTCAGGATTGAACCCGGGTCACTGGAGTTGTGGGGCTGTGCTGCCAATAGAGGTGGTGCATTAGGTATGGAAGACCACAGAAAAAAGTCCAGTGAGCGGTCTGTATTCCACGGGATGGAGCATTACCTCAGTTTACCAGTGAACTTGTGGACTCAAAGAATTGTTAGCAGATAGAAGGAGGCAAAACGACTCCCTGTTGACCCAGACCGGTCTGCCCACCTTCTCTCTGGTTCCATAGCCATTAAATTAGTAAGCGCATATCCAATTCCCTTTTGAAGGCACTGATTAGTACACTAGAATTCTAGATCAGAGCTGTTCTCAGAGTAGAAAGGTTTCTCCTCCCATCCCCTTTATACCTTTTGCCTGAAGGAGACTTTCCCATGTTCTGCTGCACCTAATGGACCATACAACAGGCTCCACAATGCAAATATTCCTCAAGGAATTCACAGGCAAACCATTCCATGGTTCAGCTGCCATTCATCCCACCTCTAAGCATCGAACCATCTGGTAATGGGACCAGCTTCCTTTCTAACCTGTCGTGGCTTGTGTGCTTTTACCAATCTTAGCTCCAAGGACTATAACCCCAGCTTCTCCGGTCTAATCCTGCAATTGAAATGCTCCCTCCCTGGAACCATTCTGGTCGATCATTTTTTACACCTTCTCTGGGACCTTCATATTCTCCCACAAATTAGATGACTACAACTGCATGCAACACCATCAGAAGGAGTGTTTAACATGTTGCCGGCATTGGCCCTATGTTCTGGTATGAACAGTATTGGTTGTAAAAAGGTCACCGATGCTTTAAGGTTATTTAAGTGTCAGGTTGTGGGTGACCTCCTGGTTGCAACACTGTCCAAGCTACCAGCCTCAATACAGAGTAGCTGCTTGAAATAAGCAGTGACGTTTGTTGGAACTCCTGAGTTAGCTTAACCCTACCTTATTGTCAATAAAAAAAACAATTATAAAACTGAAGTGACCAGTGATATTCTGCTCGAATGCCATGTCCTGTTGCAGAGTCACGATGGCGGGACTTTTGCATGAACAGAGAATGGAAAATCAAGGCAGTCTTCACCAATACAGGGACTGGAGAGTTGTCTGTGTTGTCAGTCACTGGATCTGGCTCAAGAGCATCACTGAAACCAGCTTTGGAAGCTTCAATCTCACTCTTGACTCAACTCCAAAATCCAAAGGTTGTGCAATCGGCTTTGAAGTTCTTCAATTACTGATGATTATTTTCTAATTTGAGTGTAAATCCTGTGGACTTGTACCTGGTTTGCTTATCCATCATTCAGAGAGTGTTTGTACAGATGCAAACTACCAAAGGAAGAAAATATCATGAGATGGTGTGTCTGCCCTGTGAGAAGAGACTAAGCAGGCTGGGCCAGTGATCTCCTGAGTTTAGAACAAGAGACGATCCTATGGAAACGTGCAGAAGTTCTCACAGGGTGGAGCAGAGTTGATGCTTCCCCTGGCTGGGGAGTCTGAACCGGGAGGGAGGAGAGGGTCACAGTCGGAAAATAAGGGGTCGGCTATTCAGGACTGAGATAAGAAGCCAAGGGGCTGATGAATCTTTGGGATTGTCTACCCAAGAGTGTCGTGGAGGCTCAGTCACTGAGTGTGTTCATTTCAGACACTGATAGATTTTTGGTTGTTAAGGGAATCGGGAGAAATGGGTTTAGTACAGGAAAGTCATAGTCATAGAGTAATAGATCCTGGAAACAGGCCTTTTGGCCCAACTTGTCCATGCTGACCAGGATGCCCATCTAAGATAGTTCCATATGCCCGTGTTTGGCCCGTATCCCTCTTAACCTTTCCCATCCATGTTGAGGTGAAAGGTCAGCAGTGATCTGACCTTACAAGGGGCTGAGTGGCCTACTCTTGTTTCGATTTCTCACATTCTCATGTCACATTCTCATCTTTAGGAGCTTTCTCCCGTCTTCATTGATCCAGCTAACTTTTCAGCCTATAGTGAGGTGGCGCAGTGGCACAGCTAGCACAGCTGCTGCCTCACAGCTCCGGTGGTCTGGGATCGATCCTGATTGCGTGGGTTTCCTCCGAGTGCTCTGGTCTCCTCCCACGTCCTAAAGACGTAGGTTGATAGGGTAATTGGCCACTATAAATTGTCCCCAGGGTGCGGGTGAGTAGTAGAATCTGGGGAGTGTGGGGAGAATAAAATGGGTGGGGGTAGGATGAGGGTGAATGGGAGGCTGGTGGGTCAGCACAGATTTGGTGAGCTGAAGGACCTGTCTCTCTATGGCTGCTAAAATCAGACAGCCTCCTCCCTACAACCATTCCATCTTGGAATGTCCTGCTCCAAGACGTTTTATTTCCATGACTGCCAATCTTAAGAACATAAGTGGAATCAGGAGTAAGTCACAACTACTCCAGTCTGCTTCACCATTGCGTGAGCTCATGACCGATCCAATCCTTGCCTATCCTGCCTGTTCCCTTGACCCTGGATTCCCCCGTAGACCAAAAATCAATGGCCACCTCCAGGGCTCTCTTAAGTGGAGACTTCCAAAAAAGTCACAACCCTCTGAGAGAAGAAATTCTTCCTCATCTCCAATTTAAGTGACCAACCCTTTACCCTGAAACTACTCCCCTTGGGTCTATATTCTCCGCAAGAGTAAACATCCTCTCGACATTGTCCCTGCCAAGCCCCCGAAGAATCATTTCTATATCTCAAAGGGATGAACCCTCGTTCTTCTCACCCGCAGAGGGTTTAGGCCTGGTCTTCTTGATCCTTCCTCATGGGAAGCTCACTCAGAAATCAACCTCGTAAATCATTGCTACAGAACCTCTAACCTTCCCTCTTCCTTTCAATTTAAAAACCCAAGTGTGATATCATCACTCTGCTCCTCTGACAGCTTCTTTCCAACTCAGACACCCATCCTTTCTGTAGGTTACATCTTTAAGTTTCTCAGTGGCAGTAATCTCTGTAACCTAGAAACACAATCACTGGTCACATTGATGAATTTATATTCTCTGCTTCTCTGGTCTTCCCTAGTGATGTATTCCAGCAGTAACGTTAAATTTGCCTCCTTGTGTGCAAATTCCTCCTTGGTCTCACTGCCTCCCCTTAATCCTAAAATAAGATATCTTAATTAGTACGTGGAAACACTGCATCTTTTTGCGTAGAGTGTTCTGGGGGCAGCCGCAAGTGTCGCCACGCTTCCGGCACCAACATAGCATGCCCGCAAGTCTTTAGAATGTAGGAGGAAACCGGAGCACCCGGAGGAAACCCACGCAGTCATGGGGAGAACGTACAAAACTCCTTGCAGACAGTGGCCGTAATTGAACCCGGGTCGCTGGCGCCGTAGTAGCGTTACTCAAGCCCCATCACCCTTCGAGATATCTGTGCTCTGATTAGTCTGGCTTGAGTTTAATCATCGTGACTTCAGCTGCCTGCGCTCTGAGCTCTGAAATTCCTCCCCCAAACCTCTCCACTTTCTTTCGGATGCTTCTTGTCATCTCCCTTCTGTCCAAGCCACAGGTCAGCTGACCCCACCATCTCCTTATGTGGCTTGGCCTCTACTTTTGTTTGCTTAAAGGTCCTGGAAGTGCCTTGGGATATTTTGTCATTGACAGATGTTACATTTGGAACAAAAAAAATGTTGACTTCTCATCTGCCGAGCCTGCATTCAAACCATTCCTTTCCTCAAGCATCCTCTGGAATGCATGTTTACTGATTCCCTGCACAGTCTTAAAATCTTTAGTTTGATCAGCTTGAAGTCTCCCTTTCTGTTCCCTCAAGAAAACAATCCTTGTGTCAGTCAGAGTTTCCAGAGCCTTGCTCCTTCTCAAGAGTATTGCTAATCTTCCTACGATTATAGAACCCGGTTCATCTGAAGTAACACTAATCCTCAAAGTTAAATGTGAAGGTATACAGGTATTTCTTACTGTCCTTCAGTGCTCCTGTGTGTTCCAGTTTTGAGCAGCTAAGGTTAGCACCATTGGTGCAGATATATTGTACAGAGTAGCCTCCCAGATCGCTTCCAGAAGGTCGACAATTACCCAGAGAAGGAAGACCTGAGCTGCATACAAAAGATGCACAGAAGGGCAGGAAAAGACTCTCCAGTCCACCGCAACCTCAGCTTGAATTCAGCAGAGAAGGTGAGTGATGATCTGCTCTGGTTACATTAAGGATTAAAAATTATTTCCTCTGATGGGGGAGTCCAAACCATGGAAGGAAACAATCTGAAAATTAGATCCAGGAGGAAAATCAGGAAGCAGCACTTCACAGTAAGGTGTGGTAGTCTGATTAAATTGCCGCATCAAAATGACTTGGACCATTAATAATGGGACGTGAATCTGAATCCCTACCATGGCAATTTAAATATTAAAAATTATGGAACTTAAACTAAACTAATCACTATTGGTGACCTTAAAACCACAGCATTGAGATAAAGACACTTACGTTTTGTTAGGGAAGGAAATCTGCCATCCTTTCCTGGTCTGGGCCCAGACGTAACTCCCAGACTTTCATCACTCCTGACTTCCTTCTGAAGCAGTAGTTAGGTTGGGATGGTCCACTAGCATGGGGTGGTTCCATGTCCTGTGAACACTTTGAATAAAGAGAGTGGTAGAACCCTCCCCTGCAAGAGGTTGTGATTAGGTTAAACTCCTTCTGACTCACACAGCATGGAAACAGGCCCTTCGGCCCAACTAGTCCATGCCGACTCTCAGTAGACCCAAAGGTGACAGCAACGGATAGAGGGTTTAATTCACACCGTGATGTAGGGTGGGTTTCCTGGGAACTTCTCAAATAAATAAATAATGCAATCAGCTCACGCTTGTGGCTTCAGTTTGCAAATTTCGTTTGCGAGGCAATGATTTGGGAATTTGATCCACTTGGAGAGCAAAGTAGGCCCCTGTTGAGGAGAAGGGACAAGCTGGTGGACAGCTGAACCACAGCAGAACGGGAGGAGAAGGGACAGACAACTGAAGGCATAAATAGCCCTCCGTCTGTAAGGAGTTTGTACGTTCTCCCCGTGACTGCGTGGGTTTCCTCCGGGTGCTCCGGTTTTCCTCCCACATTCCAAAGACGTACGGGTTAGGAAGTTGTGGGCATGCTATGTTGGCGCCGGAAGCGTGGTGACACTTGCGGGCTGCCCCCAGAACACTCTACGCAAAAGATGCATTTCACTGTGTGTTTCAATGTACATGTGACTCATAAAAATCCCTTACCTTAGCTAAGAGACGGGGGAGCTCACGGTGTGACAGACAGAATAGGAAGCTAGCATGATGCAGAGAGTGTTCGAAAGTGGAGGTGGTGGTAAAGAGGGTAAGAGAGGGGGGAATAAATCAGTGGTTTAGCAGGATGAGAGAGAAATGGGAAGGATCAGGAGTGTCTGCAAAAGCAGATGCTTGGGTAAGCACAGTTGCAACAACATTCAATAGGCTTGATACAATCCAAGACAAACATCTGTTACATTGGCATTCCATCCACCACCCTGAACATTCCCTCCCTCCCCACTGTTGCTGCACTGCATTCCCACTACAAAACACTCTGCAGTCACTTGCCCAACTACTCGGACTGCACCTCCTAATCCCACCACCTCTGCCACCAGATGCATGGCAACAATGACTCACTCTGCACCCTGCCCCACTCCCACTAACTCCCCTCTACCCCTCTCCCTTTCACCAGATCAGACCCATTACTCTGACCTGGAAATTTCTCAGCTGATCCTGCACTGAATTTTCGTCACAAACCTACAATCCTGGAACTACAGCGGGTCAAGATAGCTTGTCCGGTACGGACGATAAGTGCTGTCTAGTCCATCTTGTCAATGAATAAAAATATAAGGGGTTGGCCATTT
Source organism: Pristis pectinata (assembly GCF_009764475.1). Classification (NCBI taxonomy): domain Eukaryota; kingdom Metazoa; phylum Chordata; class Chondrichthyes; order Rhinopristiformes; family Pristidae; genus Pristis; species Pristis pectinata. The sequence continues at coordinate 10,328,018 of NC_067437.1, forward strand.
GAGACAGGAATGGGGAAAAAAAATTCTCTTGGAGAGTTTTTAAATATTTTTAAGGCAATGGCAGATCGATTCTTGATGAGCCAGGGAGTGAAAGATATCACAGGTAGACAGGAAGGCAGGGTTGATGCAACAATCAGATTACATTGGTATATTTTAAATTAAATTGGTAAATCGGTTTATTATTGTCATATGTACAGAGATACAGCAAAAACTTTGTTTTGCATGCCGTCGATACAAATCATTCATTTCATCAGTGCATTGAGGTAATACAAGTGAAAACAATAACAGAAATGCAGAATAAATTGTTACAGTTACAGAGAAAGTGCAGTACAGGCAGACAATAAGGTGCAAGGCCATGATGAGGTAGATTGTGGGGTCAAGAGTCCATCTTAACATGCTAGGGGACCACTCAGTAGTCTTATAACAGCAGGATAGAAGCTGTCCTTGAGCCTGGCGATACGTGCTTTCAGGCTTTTGTATCTTCTGCCCGAAGGGACGGGGGAGAAGAGAGAATGTCTTATTGAATAGCAGAGCCTATTCCTGTTCCTAGTTTCTACATTTGTAAAGTATATCACCCGAAGTTTGTTGAGTTCATTACATGGATTATCACCACTAGTATTTGACACCTTCTCTCATCAGTTCCTTCAGGTTTACCGTATGTTTTGAAATGGGAGGAATGAAAGAATTCATGTACTGGACTAACCCTAATAATCTCAATTCTTCCCTGACCTTTGGTGCTTCTCAGTGATAGCTCTGACAATTTCTGGGGTTGGCTTAATTCTGTCTGGCATGTATACCACTCCAAAGAACTGGCGTTCTTTCTGCTTTGTGATGTATCTGTCAATGTTTAGCTTGAGCCCGGTCATTTTGCCTTCTGGAGGTTGAAGTCTTGGCTCTGACAGCCACTGGATGTGATTGGCTGTGCCTTCTGCTCCCCTGCCTCCTCTGTCAAAACATGTCCTGGCTGACTCTAAGGCCAAAAGGTGCACGTTGGAACTTGTATCATCCAGATGGTGCGTTAAATGCCGTCAGCAATGAAGATCTGTCATCAAGCTTCATATTCCAGTCCTCATTTCTGGCACTGAGTTTGCTAAAAATTTCGGCCTCTGCCGCTAGACTGAGATTTCTTCCAGAGTTGGGGTTGGATCATGGACCCTCTTGACTGCTTGGTTCAAACCATTAGGTTTAGGTACATCATTTAGTCATCCATTAGGCTTCTCTCTCCCTGTGATGTTCACCCAGTCAGTGGTTTAGTGACTTTGCCCATTCACCAAAATATTCTATATTTTATTCTGTGTTTTGCTTCTTATTTGAGGGCACTTATATGATCAGCAGGGTATTTTCAATTCTAAGGGTTATCTCTCCTATCTCGTGGTTACTGAGATCAACAGTAGTTCCTCACAACTGCTCAGACCCAGGATGGTAGACCCTTGCACTTCCAGTTCATCAAACATGCAGTTAACTTCTTCCCCTTTGGGGGTCTCTCTGATTTGGATCATTCCAGGTTGTGGAATTTTATATCCTCCATTTTCCTCCAGCTATCCATTTTCTTTTTGGGTTTTTGGGAAGACTATTTGGTAGAACCCAAATAGTCTAATCTTAGTTTGCACTTCCCTCTCCGATTTTACTTGCAGCTGATGGCAGTGAGTTTGTTTGTCGTCCTTTTCCTGATCTGGATGGGAGTGTGGATACTATTTCTCTGAGAGTAATGCATATCCAGAGAAAGGTTCCAATATCCAGTATCTCCTCAAGCTCCCTGCCATCTTCCATGCTATGGATGCTTTGATTTTGTTTCTTTTCCATTGGCCGTCTCCCTCTTCCTTTGTCATTTCCTCAGTATGTTCCACTTTCAAGTTGCATATCTATCAGTGGCTGAGGTGCCACACAATCTGCTGTGTGATTCCTATGTAGATCAAGGTTTTTACTGGTCACCCACAGCTTCTGCAGAAGTTTGGTTCATCTCAATTCTGTTGTCCAACTGTACCAATCCTGCTTCCTTTCCCAAGCCTGATCTGGAGGTTGGTTGGTTGAGTACTTAAACAGAGACACACGAGATTCTGCAGATGCTGAAATCTGGAGCAACACACACAAAATGCTGGAGGAACTCAGCAGGTCAGGCAGCAGCTATGGAGGGAAATAAACAGTCCTGATGAAGGGTCTCAACCTGAAATGTCGACTGTTTATTTCCCTCCATAGATACTGCCCGACCTGCTGAGTTCCTCCAGCACTTTGTGTGTGTTGGTTGATACTTAGTGTCTTCATTCATATGCCATTGCAGAGTCCCCACCATCTATATCCTAGAGGACACTGTTAACCTGAAGTTCAGCTGGAACAGCCACATAAATACTGCGACTACAAGAGCAGGTCAACGACTAGCTATCCTGTGGCAAGTGACTCACTTCCAATATCTGAACCCTTACCTCCATCTGTAAGGCACAAGCCAGGAGTGTGATAGAATACTCTCCATTTGCCTGGATGTCTATGGCTCCAGTAACCCTCAAGAAGCTCGACACCAACCAGGACAAAGCAACCTGCTCGATTGGCACCGTAAACATTCAATCCCTCCACCATCAGAGCACACTGGCCGCAGTGTGTACTATCTGCAGGATGCGCTGTAAACACTCACCCAGCCTACTCTGACAGCACACAGCCTCCACCACCAAAGAGGGCAGGAGCGGTAGGTACATAGGAGCACCACCTCCAGCAGATTTCCCTCGAAATCGCACACCATCCTGATTTGGTAAATCTGGGTGTAAATCCTAAAATTATTCACCCAACAACACAGTGGAGGTACCTTCGTCAGAAGGACTGCAGTGGTTCAAGGCAATGCCTCACCTTCTCAAGGGAGTTAGGGACGAGTGATAAAGTCAGCACTGCCCGGACCTGAACAATGAACAAGAAATAAACTTAAAGCTTCTTGCGCTCTGGCTGAACTTTCCAGGACCACACCGGCAGGACGTTTGATATACCTCTTGATTGTGGCAGTAGTAATGGAGCTGGTGTTAATGTAGGTTGGAGAGGGGAGGAATTCTTTCAATGGGCTCGCCTCCCGATGCAGGGAATTTGAGTGGCTTATTTTGAGGGAGGTCCGAACTCCAATGCTTGGATGAAGGGGTGAACCCCTCCCAAAGCTTTCAGTGAACCCCTCCCTTCCAGTCAAAGCTTCCAGTGAACCCCTCCCTTCCGATCAAAGCTTCCAGTGAACCCCTCCCTTCCGATCAAAGCTTCCAGTGAACCCCTCCCTTCCGATCAAAGCTTCCAGTGAACCCCTCCCTTCCGATCAAAGCTTTCAGTGAACCTCTGCCTTCCGATCAAAGCTTTCTCCACAGCCCAGTAAGGGGAGCCCCAAATGCCTTGGTTTCAAACCATTTATCATTTCCTTACACTTGCTGTGTTTCCAAATCTTGGAAGAAAACTATCAAAAGTTCATCTGCTTCCTCTCTCAGGCTGGGGAACTCATGTCTGCGGATCCAGTATTCAAGATGTGTGCTAAAACTTGCCCCTACTGCTCCTGACTCTTTCCACCATTCAGTATCACAGCCGATCTGACCTTGGCCTCAATTCAGTCTCCCAGCCTGTTGCCCGATACCCTTGGCTCCTCAATCACACAAAAAAAGTCTTTCTCACCCATATATTTAATGATTGACCCTTCACAGTTCTTTGTTGTGAAAAATTCCAAAGATTTACAACAGTTAGAGAGAAGAACCTCTTCCTCATCTCTATCTTAAATGGACAGCCCCTTGTTCTGAAACTGTGCCTCCTAGTTCTAGATACCCCAGGGTGAAGTATCCTCTGCCCATTCATCTTGTCAAAGCCCCTCAGTACTTTACGTTTCAATCCACTGACCCTTGTCCTTCTAAATTCTACTGTGTACCGGCCCAACCAGCTCAAGCATTCATCATAAGACAACCCATTCATCCGAGGAATCAGAACTTGAAAACAAAAGAAAAAACTGCAGGTGGTGGAAATCTGAATCCAAACAGAAAATGCCGGAAACACTGCCACACTGACTTAACCTATTTACGTCCCTTTGCAGGTACCTTTTGTGCTCCTCACACCTTGCTAACCCACCTATCTCAAATTTGGATAAAATTTCTCAAATACTTTGTCAGGAGATCTTCTTTACGTACTTCATTTTTGGGTTTTGGCCACTGCTGGCAAGGCCAGCAGTTATTGTCTGTTCCTAATTGCCCTTGAGATTGTGGTGGTAAACCGTCCTCTGAAAACAAATCCAGTCCTTCTGGTTGTACTGCCATTGTGCTGTTGGGAAGTTCCAGGATTTAGACCAGAAACGACGATATGTTTCCAAGTCATGATGGTGCATGACTTGGAGGGGAACCCGGAGGTGTTTCCTTCTGCCTGCTGTCTTTGTTCTTTTTAGGTGGTAGAAGTCATGAGGTTGGGAAGAGAGACTGCAGCTGCTAGAATCTGGAGCAATAAACAATCTGCTGGAGGGATTCTGCTGGTCCAGCAGCATCAGGACTGATGCAGGGTTCTGACCCGAAACGTTGACAATTTGTCCCCCCCCCCCCCCCCCCACCACAGATGCTGCTCGACCTGCTGAGTCCCTCCAGCAAGATTGTTTGTTGCATGGGGTTAGCAGGTGCTGTCTGACAGGCCTAGGCAAGAAACTACAGTGCATTTTGTAGGTGGTGAACACTGCAGCCCCTGTGCACTGGTGGCGGAGGAAATAAACTTTTCCGGTGATTGAGTGGGTACCAGTCAAGCAGGCTGCTTTGTCCTGGAGGATATTGAGCTTTTAAAGTGCTAAAAGGAGCCTTGCTTATCCGGACAAGTGGGGAGTATTCAATCACACTGCTGACTTACAGTTTAGTGAAAAGGCTTTGGGGTGTCAGGATTCAAGTGACTAGCCACAGAATGACTGGGTCTCTGACCACTAGTGTAGCGGTTAGCGTAACGCTATGACAGTGCCAGCAACCCAGATTCAATTCTGGCCGCTATCTGTAAGGAGTTTATACGTTCTCCCCATGTCTGGGTGGGTTTCCTCCGGGTGCTCCGGTTTCCTTCCACATTCCAAAGACATACGGGTTAGGAAGCTGTGGGCATACTATGTTGGTGCCAGAAGCATGGTGACACTTGCGGGCTGCCCCCAGAACACTCTATGCAAGAGATGCATTTCACTGTGTGTTTTGATGTACGTGACTAATAAAGACATCTTATCTCTTGTAGCCACTGTATTTAGTGTTTAGTTCCATTGAGTTTCTGGCAAAGGTGAACCCGAGCATGTTGATGCTTGGTGGAGATGGTTGAGGACTTGGCAATGGTAATATCATTAAATATCAAGTGTAGATGGTGAGCCCTTTTCTTGTTGTAGATGCCCACTGCCCAACAATTTTTTTTAACATGCATGCTACTCGCCACTAATCAGCCCATGCCTGAATGTTTGCCCAGGTCCTGCTCCATGCAGGCATGGGCTGCTTCATTTGCAGAGGAGCTGTGCATGGGATTGAACATCAGCAAAGGTCCCCACCCCTGACCTTGTGAGGGAAGGAAGGTCATTGATGAAGCAGCTGAAAATGGTTGGGCACAGGACACTGCCCTGTGGAACTCCTGCAGTGATGTCCTGGGGCCGAAATGATTGAACACCAACAGCGCAACCATTGTCCTTTGTTCAATATATGGTAATTGGTTTATTCTTGTCACATGTACTGAAATACAGTGAAAAACTCATCTTGCATACTGTCCAAACAGATCAATTCATTACAACAATGCATTGAGGTCGTACAAGGTAAAACAATAACAACAGTGCAGAATAAAGTGTTACAGTTACAGAGACAGTGCAGTGAAGTTAAACAATGAGGTGCAAGCTCACAATGAGGTAGATTGTGAGGTCAAGAGTCCATTTTATCGTGCTAGGGAACTGTTCAATAGTCATAACAGTGGGATAGAAGCTGTCCTTTAGCCTGGTGGTACATGCTACCGGGCTTTTGTACCCTCTGCCTAATGGGAGAGGGGAGAAGAGAGAATGTCCAGGGTGGGTGGGATCTTTGATTATGTTGGCTGCTTTACCAAGGCAGCGTAGACAGAGTCCATGGAGGGGAGGCTGGTTTCTGTGATGTGCTGAGCTGTGTCCACAACTCTCTGCAGTATCTTGAGGTCATGGGCAAAGCAGTTACCACACCAGGCCATGATGTATCCGGATAGGATGCTTTCTATGCCGCATCAATAAAAATTGGTGAGGGTCTTTTTTTCTTTAGCCTCCTGAGGAAGTAGAGGCGTTGGTGAGCTTTCTTAGCTGTGACGTCAACGTGGTTGGCCCAGGACAGCCTATTTGTGATGTTCATTCCTAGGAACTTGAAACTCTCAACCCCCTCGACCTCAGCAATGTTGATGTAAACAGGAGCATGTGCATCGCTTGTCCTTCCTGAAGTCAATGACCAAATCTTTTGTTGTGCTGACTCATCATTATTTGAGGTATGGCCCACAATGGTGGGATCTGCAAACTCATAGATGGAGTTAGTGCGGAATCTGGCCATGCAGTTGTGAGTGTATAGGGAGTAGAGTAGCGGGCTGAGGACTCAGCCTTGTGGGGCACCAGTGTTGAGAATAATTGTGGTGGAGATGTTGCTGCCTGTCCTCACTGACTGTGGTCTGTTGGTCAGGAAGTCAAGGATCCAGTTGCAGAGGGAGGTGTTGAGTCCCAGGTTTCGGACTTTGGAGATGAGTGTGCTTAGTATTGAAGGTGGAGCTGTAGTCAATAAACAATAGGTGTCTTTACTGCCCAGATGCTCCAGAGATGAGTGTAGGGCCAGGGAGATGGCGTCTGCCGTAGACCTGTTTCAGCGGTAGGCGAATTGCAGTGGGTCGAGGTTATCTGGAATGACTCCAACAACTGTTTTCCCTTTGATGACCATTGATTTCAGTTTTACCAGGGTGCCTTGATACTACACATGGTCAAATGCTGCCTTGATGTTTAGGGTAGTCACTCTCACCTCATTTCTACAACTCTGTGACTCTCCTATCTCCCAGCTGTTGAAAAGATCCAGTAACCTAGCTCATCCCTTCCGTCTTCCAGAAGATTGCAGAATGTCAATTTAAAATTTCCGTTTAATTTTCCAAACGTGGTCAGCCTCCTCGTTCATCATTGGGTGGAATATTGAAATCATCTTAGAGTCACAGAGTTGTACAGCACAGAAACAGGCCCTTTGGCCCATCACATTTCTACTGACCATCATGCCCGTTTATACTAACCCCACTTGCCTGAATTAATTCCATATCCCTCTATGCCCTGCTCATTCAAGTATCTCTCAAGAAGCCTCTTAAATGTCATTACTGTTCCTGCCTCCACTACCTCCTCTGGATCTCATTCCACATACTAACTACACTTTGTGTGAAAGATTTATACCTCAAACCTCCTCCTTCAGTTTTTAGACACCATGGGAAATAGAACCTATCAATGCCTTTCATAATTTTATATACTATCCACACATTCAGTTCGTGCTGACACTACAGTTTGTGGTTAGGCATGGCATTTCTCCTCAGAGACAAATTCATCATTTACATGTTATAACTATTCATTCAGGTGTTGTGGATGTTGTTGACAATTTATTTACCATTCATGACTCCCCTGAACTGAGGAGATAGCTAAAGAGATGAGCAGGGAATGAAAATTGTAAAAATTGCAGATACTGGAAATCTGAAATGAAGCAGAAAATGCCACAAACACTCAGTAGGTCAGGCAGCATCTGTGGAGGAGAGAAAGAGAACTGAATCATTAGCTGTGTTTCTCTCTCTTTGAATGCTTCCTGACCTGCTGAATGCGTCCAATATTTCTGGAGAGAGGATTCATAGAGAGAGGAAAGCGCAGTTAACGTTTCAGTTCCCCTTCTCTCCCCACAGATGCTGTCTGATCTGATGAGTATATCCAGTAGTTCTGTCTTTATTTAAGAGTCAAGTACATCAGTGGTCTGGAGTCACACCGGGGGACCAGACATGGATGATTTCTCACCCTGAAGCACAGGTTTTTATGTGAATTGGCACTTTCATGGTAACTTTTACTGAGACAAGTTTTCTTTCTAATCCTACTTGGATTTAATTTCCCATTTGTCCTAGTAGGATTTGAAGTTATACTAGCTCAAACTCTAGTTTTCAGTCCAGTAGCTTAACCACTATGCTGGCGGCTCATGTGGTAGGAATTTTACTCGCTAGACACCTGCCACCATCTTGCATCTTGGTGTCGCCTGATCTCTGTTTCTTAATTACACATAAACTCAAGGATAGCTTCTGTCCTGCTGTTATAAGACTATTGAATGACAAGGTGGACTCTTGACCTCATTGTTCTGCATTCTGTTATTGTTTCCCTCAATGCACTGACGTAATGAAATGATCTGTACAGATGGCATGCAAAACAAAGTTTTCCACCGTACCTCGGTACATGTGACAATAATAAACCTCTGGCTTACTCTGCGTTTGTTCTCGGACCACAGCCTGCCTAAAAATACAGTATGTCTTTTCCACATAGAATATCATGCACCAGTCTTACGTATGATGCAGTGCAATGCAGAGATCTCAAAAATTAAAATCCAATCTGACTCAAACCCAGAGTCTTACAATAGTTTTGATTCCCAATCTGTCCAGAATCCCAGCCCAGCTATGGTCACACACCCACTCATCCCAATGTTACAGGTCTTCCGTGTGGTCCCTATTAACGTGTCGTTGATAGATGCCAAGAATTGGTGCAGATATTTAGAGAGAGCCAGTCCTGTCTAATCTAACCTGAAGACTTGTACCTTATTTTATAACTGACTGGGGCTGAATCCAACAGAGAGGCCTGGGGCAGATCTGCCATGAGCGATCCAATACCAGAGGGCATGCATTTAAGGTGAGAAGGGGTAGGTTCAGATCAAACGTGAGGGATACATTTTTCACTCAGAGAGTGGTGGATGCCTGGAATGCGTTGTCTGATAGGGTGGTGGAGGCAGATTCATTGGGGGCTTTTAAGAGGGGCTTGGATGGGCACATGACTGAGAGGAAAACAGAGGGATATGGACATTCTGTCAGTAGGAGCAATTAGCTATGTCGGCGTAATATTGCAGGTCAAAGGGCCTGTTCTGTGCTGTACTGTTCTATGTTCTATGTCCTAGTGAATGGTGGGGCAGGTTTGATAGGCCGAGCAGCCTCCTCCTGCCCCTATTTTTAAATTTTAAATTATTAAATTTTAAAAAAAATTTTATTTACAGCGTGGTAACAGGCCCTTCCGGCCCAACGAGTCCGCGCTGCCCATTTTAAACCCCCAAATTAACCTACCCATACGTCTTTAGAATGTGGGAGGAAACCGGAGCACCCAGAGGAAACCCACGCAGGCACGGGAGAACGTACAAACTCCTTACAGACAGCAACGGGAATCGAACACCGATCGCTGGCGCTGTAATAGCGTTGCGCTAACTGCTACGCTACCGTGCCGCCCCGTTTTCTTGTGTTCTTTGTCCCACTCACGGAGCCATTTTTGGGTCTTGATCAAGAACATGTGCATATTTTCAGCTTATCAAACACCTTGTAATCTTCAAGCATTCTCTCTCTCTCTCTCTTGTGCTCTCTCTTTCTCTCACGCTCTCTCTCTCTTTTCATCTTTCTGTCCCCTTTCCTCCAAGCGCTGTGAAGCTCCTCCCCTTGCAGTGTAATCCCAGTGGACGTCAGGTTGTGTTTGATACCTCTTCCTGCATGGCTAAACCACTTCTGAGCCCATCCGTCAACAGGAAATAAAATCACAGACCTGGACTCCCCTGTGGGGAAAGGCAAGAGCTGCATTTCTGAGGCGACTTCCACCACCTCAGGATGTCCCAGAGGGTCTCGCTGCCAATGAAGCACATCTTGGAGTGCGGTCACTGTGGCAGGAACAGCAGCAGCTATTGTGTGCACAGCAAGATCCCACAAACAGCAGTAATAACCCATGTTTAATTGGTGTTGATAAAGGGATAAATAATGGTGCAGGACGCCATTGGTGCAGGGAGGCTGAACTCCCTCGGCCGCCTTGAGGCATTGAGTCATACAGCATGGATATAGGCCCTTCAGCCCATCAAGTGCTCACCCACTTACACCAATCCTGCACTAATCCCATTTTATTCTTCCCACATTCCCATCAACTTCCCCCAGTTTCTGCCACTCACCCACACTCTAGGGGCAATTTACAGTGGCCAATTAACCTCCCAACCCACACGCCTTTAGCATTTGGGAGGAAACCGGAGCCTGGGGAGCCACTCGGTCCATCAGACCTGTGCCCAACTGTCTGACAAGCGCATCCTCATCCTCCCCTTCTTCCCCATAGCCCAGTAATTCTCCCTCCTTGAAGCCTCCTTACCAATTCCCTGCTGTAGCTTCCTGATGAATCTGCTCCCACCACCATTTTAGGCAGCTCGTTCCAGATCACAGCATCTCGCCACCTTTAATAAAAAGGTCTACTCATTCCACTTCTCTTCACTATTATCTTAATTTTCTTTCAATAAAAGCACAAAGAAATGGAAATTACATGAACCATGCAAATTGCTTTGTGCCTCACGAGTGTTAATGTTGGGGGTAGATCAATAGCCGCCCCTTTTAAATCACTCTCTCCCTCTGCCCTTGCTAACCTTCTGGTATTCTGTACTGTCGACATTTGCAAGGCACTTCCTGGATGTGTGTATGCTGATGAATGATGCTGTGTTCCTCTGATGCCACTGTCAGTAGTTATCCACTACCAGACTGCCCACGCAGACAATTCGAGAAAATTGATCCCATCGCTTAATAGAGAAAACAGGAGCAGCCCTTTTGATTTAAGTATTGCCCAAGGCAAAAATTGTACAGAATAATTGCAATGGAAACTCCAAGCAGCTGTATATATATTTTTTGTTGTTAGTTAATCGCTATGAACAGCAGCCTGAAAGTGTCTGACACAGATTCGGATGCTTGATGTGAAGAGAGTGTTTCATCTCTGGTACAGGTCTCTTGGGTGTTCAGGGACCCCGCTGCCTCATGGATGTTGGAGGGATGAATTTATAAATAAAATTGTTCAAATGAAGTGTTTTGTGCCTGTTGTGGAAAGAGGAACTGGACAGCATTCAGGGGTGGAATGTTAATTACAATGACTCCAGTGGGAGAGGTTTGGAACTTAGTGTCCCCAGTTTCCCCAAAGTCTTTCCACTAAGTACAAAGCTCAAGTATGATGGAAAATTGTGCGTTTAGTCATAAGGACTCACTACCCACTGGGAGAAAACAAAAGTTGCCTCATAAAATCGTACAGCATGGAAACAGGCCCTTCAGCCCAATACATCCATGCCAGCTAAGGTGCCCACCTAAGCTAGTCCCATTTGCCTGCACTTGGCCGTATCCCTCTAAACCTCTCCTATCCATGTACCTATCCAAATGTCTTTTAAATATCATTATTTTACCCACTTCTGCTACTTTCTCTGACAGCGCGTTCCATATACGCACCATCCTCTGCATGAAGAAGTTGCCCCTCAGGTTTCTTTTAAATCTTTCCCCTCTCGCCTTAAACCTGTGCCCTCAAGTCGGAATAGAAGCACGTCCCTTAGAACTGAGGTGAGGAGGAATTTCTTTAGCCAGAGGGTGGTGAATCTGTAGAATTCGTTGCCACAGACGGCTGTGGAGGTCAAGTCATTGAGTATACTTAAAGCGGAGGTTGATAGGTTCTTGATTAGTGAGGGTGTTAAAGGTTACAGGGAGAAAGCAGGAGAATGGGGTTGAGAGGAAAAAGTAAATCAGCCATGATCGAATGACGGAGCAGAGTCAATGGGCCGAATGGCCTAATTCTGCTCCTATGTCTTATGGGTTTTTTGGTTCCCTTTCCCTAGGGAAAAAGGCTGTGTGCATTCACCCTATCTATGCCGCTCATGATCTTATACACATCATCAAGGTCACCCCTCAGTCTGCTATGTTCCACTTGCCTGGATGAATACAGCTTCAGGAAGCTCGATACCATTTAGTTTAAAGAAACCCCTTTAGATGGCATTCCTTCCACCAGCCCAAAACCCTAAGAAATCATTGGGCTTACCTGTTGTATGGGGCAGGGTAGACCATGCTAGAACTGTATGGACCACTAGTTAGACCACAGCGAGAGTACTGTGTACAGTGCTGGTCACCGAATTACAGGAAAGATATGATGGCCTTGGAGAGGGTGCGATGGAGACAGACCAGGCTGGAAAATTATAATTATGAGGAGAGACTGATTAAGCCGTTATCTTTGGAACTAAAGAGTCTAAGGAGAGATTTAGGGTGCCCAAAAGGCCAAGATAGAATGAAGAAGGAAGGACCCATTCTATTGGAAGGGAGGTCACTGTGCAGTAAGTGTCTGTGATTTGCTCCCTCGATACCTTGGTTGCATTGTGTGTCATTGACAAAATACACTGTGGTTACTCTCCAAGGCCACTCCAAGGACAACAGGCACTTGTGAACACCAGCAATTTCAGGTTTCCCTCCAAGTTGCACACCATCCTAACTATTGCCATTCCTTCATCGTCACTTGGTCGAAATCCTGGAATCCCCTCTCCAACAGCATCACATGGATTGCATCAGTTCAAGAAAGCAGCTCAGCGTCGCCATCTCTGGGAGCAGTCAGGGATGGTTAATAAGTGCTGGCTCTGCCTGCAATGCCCATATTTTGTAAGGGGTACTTGTGGGGGTAGTAAGCAGAGATGCAGATTTTTGGAAAAAGATAAAAATCCCTTCCGATTTTACATCCGTTAAGCATCAATACAGTCTTGTGCTCACAGCACTTAAAGAGCTGGTTGATGCATTGTATTAACAAATGGTCATTCCACCTCTGAGCTTAAACACAACAATAAGACCAATGGACTGAATGCCTCCATCTGTTCTGCATCAGTCAATGAAGATAGAATGACAGGCGACTCATTCTACATTCTGACATTACACCAGTGAATTCTTTTTACAGTAATAATCTTTTTGATAATCTGAAGTCAAGAAATTTGTGATAGAAATTCAAGTCGGTTCGTTCTTAGATACAGAATGTAAATTAGGGAGCTTCAATCCAGTCTCTGGGGAGTTCAGCAACATTGCTCACTGATTTCCTTAAACTTGTCAGCAGGGCAGCACTGAAAATTCCAAGAATTATGAAATCTGCTGTGAGGGAAACCGGCCAGAAAATCATGGGTGAATAAAAATTGCTTGTTCTTTTTAATTCTTCTTGTACTTCTGAAAATTGAAACCATAAGTATGAGGAATAAAGGATGCTTGATTGACAGTTAAGAATCATCCAATTAGAGGCATCGAAGAGTCTGCATCCACTCTGATTGGCTGGGGTAGGGCCAAAAAAAACTGTGAGGACGGACATAGGAGGCAACCAATGGTGGAGCCTGAGGGCAGCGTCGTGTGAGTCAGGTAATCCTATAATAACCAATCCCAGGCTTGCTTTGGTTTATGGGCCGTGCTCTTGCCTATTAAGTTGAATTAGAGCAAAATACCAAGAGGAACTCAGCGGGTCAGGCGGCATCTGTGGAGGAAATGGACAGTCAACATTTCTGTCCAGGTGAAGTGTCTCAACCTGAAATATCAACAGTCCATTTCCCTCCTCCGATGCTGCCTGACCCGCTGAGTTCCTACAGCAGTTCCTTCTTTGCTCCAGATTCCAGCATCTGCAGTCTCTTATGTCTCCAAGCTGAATTGGAGTCCCACTGCAGAGATCTGAGCACAAAAATCCAGGCTCACACTCCCATTGCAGTACTGAGGGAGTGCTGCATTGTAGGAGGTGCTGTCCTTTGGAGGAGACTTTAAACTGAGGCACCATCCACTGATTAAAGATCTTATGACACTTTTTCAAAGAAGACTTCCCAGTCTCCTGGGCCAACTCTCAACCAATCACTAAAGTGGGTTATCTGATCATTATCACATTGTTATTGGAGCTTGCTGTGCCCAGGATGCCTGCCACATTTCCCGTTCACACTGACTGCCATACTTAAACTCCTTCATTGGCTGGGCAGCATTTCAGACGTCCCAAAAGGGATGGAAAATTTGCTACAGGAATGTGAGTAATTTTATTTGTGGACAAGCCTCAAGGATAACTGGTACGCAGTATTGAAACTCTGCATCTGTATGTTCAAGAGTGCTTTCATGCGTCTGTAGACAATGTAATGGGAATTTTATTCTTTATCTATCGGAATATTCAGTGTTAGAGAAGGTGTGTGAAATAGGAATGTTTCCTGATTCACCTTAATGAGAACACAGACTGAAGGAAACTGTCTCCTCAAAGACTCATTATCGCTCTTCATCAGGGTTTCAGCTGTCAATTTGATCCTTTGGTCACAGAAGATTCAAACTCGTGAAGTTTATTGACATTACCTGAATGCTACAAAGGCCTGAAGGATGCGCATCAGTTGATGATAACTGTATCTCATTCAGCAATAGAACTCTGCAGCCAGAATAAATATTGCATAAAGGCCATTGATTTGAAAGGCATTTCAGGTTTCAGACCATCAAAAGGAATTTTACACTGTCAGGTAATCACTTAAGTGGAATGGGCAGTACTGTGTAATTTAGTTGACAATATCCTCCACACAATTGATGGATTGCCTTGGTAAATTTTAAAAGAGTGTAATTTATAAAATAACACACCCGCAGCTGGCGTCTTGCTCAGGAAATTCTGTAACTTGACCTACAGGGTGGAGAGTTTCAATGCAAAGAATAGGCTGCCAAAGGTGTTACCTGTGACCTGCTGGTCTGTGAGAGGGCTCGGACTGCTCACTGGACCTATTACATCTCATGGACCAGCTGGAAACTCGGGCAGCAGGACGTGATACCAGCTGAAGCAGTGCGAACACTGAATAACTCCAGCAGGAAGCAACACCAGCAAGAGGCAAGAACAAAATCAAAGTCAAAGTCAAGTTTATTGTCATGTGCACAAGTCCATGTGTGCACAGGGGCAATGAAAAACTTACTTGCAGCAGCATCACAGGCACATAGCATGGTAGTATAGTGGTTAGCATAACACTTTACAGCGCCAGAGACCCGGGTTCATTTCCGGCCGCTGTCTGTAAGGAGTTTGTACATCCTCCCCGTGTCTGCGTGGGTTTCCTCCGGGTGCTGCAGTTTCCTCCCACATTCCAAAGACGTACGGGTTAGGAAGTTGTGGGCATGCTATGTTGGCGCCGGAAGCGTGGCGACACTTGCGGGCTGCCCCCAGAACACTCTACACAAAAGATGTATTTCACTGTGTGTTTCAATGTACATGTGACTAATAAAGATCTTATCTTAGAGACACAACATTCACAAGAAAAAGCATAACTTATACATAATTTTTTTCTAAGAAAGGACACAATTAGAACAAATTTGTAGTGCAAAGTGGTCAAAGTGTTGCTCTGATTAGGGTTGTGCAGGTTGGTTCAAGAGCTGAATGGTTGAAGGGCAGTAGCTGTTCTTGGACCTGGTGGTGTGGAAATTCAGGCTCCTGTACCTCCTGCCCGATGGTAACTGTGAGAAGATGGCATGGCCTGGATGGTGGGGATCTTTGATGATAGATGTTGTCTTCTCGAGGCAGTGCCTCGTGTGGATACTACTGATGATGGGGAGGGATGTGCCATGATGCACTGGGCAGAGTCCACTACTCTCTGCGGTATCTGCAGGCAATGACTCCAGCAGGAGGCAAAACTAGGAGGCAGTATCACAGGGAACAGTGACACTGCCAGCACTGGCGAAAGCCAAATTTGCAATCCTGCCTTGACTCAGTTTGGGCATGAGCTGGTGCAAGTTTGATCCAATTGCCACGAGCCATTTCCAGGGTGAGGCAGCACCACAGGAAATTTCCCCACTCAGAGGCAATTCCAACAGGGCAAGCCAACCCCAATGTGAACCACTCCCAAGAGAAGTCTATTTCAGGCAGGGGTTGGGCCCCATGGAGGAGACGACAACATGGGTCAGTGTCGGATTAGGGTCTGTTGACTGACTCAGCCATGCTATGTCAAGGTGAGGTTCTCCGTGAAAGTGTCTCCGTGTATACCACTGGCCACCCCTCCCCACATGTAGAGCAGGGTCGGTTGGTTATTGTAGTACAGGAAGAATGCACATAGTAATCCCTGTGTGAATTTGACATGAGGCTACCTCCGATGTAGTGTGTGGGAGCGAGAGAATTCTTGATCTCTGAAACCTCCCCCAAAACTACAACCCTCTGAGACCTCTGCTCTCCTCCAATCACCTCTCAAACCACTAAATATCTCCAGGTACCAGCTGGATGTCAGGATGAAACTGCATCTACATTCCTTTGATTATACTTCCCCAGGTACTACACTGATGACTTTTATGGGGCCAACTCTAAACATCAAAAAGCAGTTGTTAGCGTGATGATATGTGTTGTGTTTGGCCAGATTTTGCTGAGCACCAACCATGAACAGTGAGTTTAATAGTACAATCAGTGCTGGAAAATGGCCCTGAGGTAGCTCAACCATTGATGGATGAATGGTGTGTTGGCTCGAAGTATTGGATAGCTGACTCCTGCTCCTACTTCTTATGTTGTTGTTACAGTGAGGCTTAGAAATTTCTCTAGACATTTTGCATTTAAAGGACTTTGGATTAATCTTCCTTACACAGAGAGAAATAATTTCAACTGCGGTTTACAAACCATTGTTGCCAATTCCAATGTAATGTTGAGCTGAAACAGACCTTGTCTAACTTATTCCTGCCTTCCCGAACTATGTGTTACAATTTGCACGGTTGTTACAATGTTACACATCAGGTGTGATCTTAGACATACCACTGGACAAGTAACACTCTTTCAGCCACTGGGAAGTGTTGCTACTGAATGAATGGATGATGAGAGGGATTGTTCACAGGGACTCAGAGGGACCTGGATGGGCCAGTGAAGATTGTGCCCACAGGAGGCATGTTCATGGAAACCCTCCTGGGCTGTGGCCTGCAGAATGTTACCAGGAAGGCTCTGTGAGGGAATGAGAGCAGACTATCAGTGTCTGCACCTTGGGGAAGCCTATAATGCAGGTGAATCCTAGTCTCCATGTTGCATGCTCTGAGGAACTGCAGGGAAAACAGAGGAAGTCTCCTCATGAGTATGAAGTTTGGTTTGGTTTGATTTATTATTATTGTCATGTGTACCGAGGTACAGTGAAAGACTTTGTTTTGCATGCCATCCATACAGATCATTTCACCACAACAATGCATTGAGATAGTACAAGGGAAAACAATAAAAGAATGCAGAATAAAGTCTTACAGTAACAGAGAAAGTATAGTGCAGGCAGACAATAGTGTGCAAGGCCATAACAAGGTAGATTCTGAGGTCAATCCATCTTATCGTACTAGGGGACTGTTCAGTAGTTTTATAACAGCAGGATAGAAGCAGTCCTTGAGCCTGGTGGTGCGTCCTTTCAGGCTTTTGTATTTTATGCCCAATGGGAGGGGAGAAAAAGAGAGAATGACCGGGGTGGGAGGGGTCTTTGATAACGTTAGCTGCTTTACCGAGGCAGCAAAAAGTGTAGAGAGCCCGTGAGTAGATTCTCCAATGTAGCAGTGAGCAGCAAATGAAGAGATGTGGTAGACAGCAGCAGCGGTAGACTGGAATGGTCCTGAGGCACATGTGAAAGATTATATTTGTGGTTGTGGGAGGTCACAGATCTCAGTGAGGACAAAGAATGCAGCAAGAGTGAACATAGAGCATGGAACAGTACAGGAACAAGCCCTTTGGCCTACAATGTCTGCACTAACCATGATGCCAATCTAAACTAATCCCATCTACTTGCACATGGTCTGTATCCCTCCATTCCCTGCCTGTTCATGTGTCTGTCTCAATGCTTCTTAAATGTTGCTATTGTATCTGCTTCCACCACTTCCCCTAGCAGCCCATTCCAGGCACCAAGCATTCCCAGGGTAAAAAATACTTGTCTCACACATCTCCTTTTTCCCCTCTCACACAAAAGCTATGCCGTCTAGTATTTGACCTTCCCACCTTGGCTAAAACTCTGACTATCTACCCTATCTGCTGCTCATAATTTTATAAACTTCTGTCAGGTCTTCCCTCAGCCTCCAACGCTCCAGAGAAAACAACCCAAGTTTGTCCAACCTCTCCTTCTAGCTAATATTCTCTAATCCAGGTGAACCTCTTCTACACCCTCTCCAAAGCCTCCACGTCACTCCTATGGTGTGTGCACACAATACTCCAAATGTGGCCTAACCAAAGTTTTATACAGCTGTAACATGACTTCCCAACTTTTATACTCAACACCCTGACTGATGAAGGCAAGCATGCCATACACCTTCTTTACCACCCTACTGATTTGTATTACTACTTTGAGGGAGCTATGGGCTGTATATCAATGCTTATAAGGGTTCCACCATTTATTGTATACTTTCCTCTGGGAATTGATCTCCCAAAAAGCAACACCTTACACTTCTCCGGATTAAACACCACCTTCCATTTCTCCGTCCCAATTTCCAGCTGATATACTGTATATACTGGTGTATCTTTTGACAACCTTCTTCACAACTTCACCAATTTCTGTGTCATCCACAGACTTGCTGATTAGCCCACTTACATTTTCATCCAGGTCATTCATATATATCACACATAACAAGAGGTACCAGTACTGATCCTTGAGGAACACCACTAGTCATAGACCTCCAGTCAGAGAAATCTTTGACTAAGCCAATTTTGTATCCAATTTACCAACTTACCATGGATGCCATGTTACATGATCTTCTGGATCAACCTACCACGAGGACCTTAGTGAAGTCCATGTAGACAACATCCACTGCCCTATCCTCATCAATCATCTTCGTCACTTCCTCAAAAAGCTCTATCAAATTTTTGAGACAGGACCACCCCCTCACAAAGCCATGCTGACTTACCCTAATCAGTCCATGCTTTTCCAAACTGAAAATGTTGCTGAATAACAACCTCTTCAATAAAAATAAATCTGGTTCTTTTAAGTAAGCTTCTGCAAATAAAAAAAGAAAATGTGCTTATGCTTCTTTGCAGAGGTCAAATGAATTCTGGAGATTTTAATTTTGGTCAGGTTATTTTTAACAAGTTCTCCTTATTGGCGTAAGGCACAATGATGTCACTGTGACATGTGGTGACTGAACTGGCACTTAGCTTCAATTGGGAGCAGGAACACTTTACTCTTCCAATTGGAACATGGTGACAGTCCCTCTTTAATAAATCGAGAGTGATATTTAATGGATGTGATATGATCCACCCCCACACGGTTTGCTCAGGCATTCTATTTTTGATTCCCAGCTCTACGGGAGTTCTGATGCTGTAACCTTTAGCAGGTTTAGTTTAGTTGTGGCTTTGTTCAAGTGCCTTGCACAGTCTCTGCCCCCCTGTCTTACTTCCCGCCATCCCACCACAGGCAGCCCCACCAACTCCCAGAGCCCCACCACCACCCCACCCCCTCCCTCCGCCCCCAAAGTTTCTAGGTATCTAGAACAAGGCTCATGGTTTCAGAATAAGGGACTGCCCATTTCAGACAGAGTTAAGAGGGAATTTCCTTTCTCCAGAAGGTGGTGAATCTCTGGAATGTTCTATCACAAGGATGGACTCAAGGAGATTAACTCCTCCTGTTCCTGAATCTTTGGTTGATCTGTCATGATGCAGAGCTCAGCAATGTTGATGTCTAACTGGGCAAGAGATACCCAGAGCCATTCGAGCTGAGCACCAAATTTATAGTCGGTATATTCAGAGTGTGGAGGGCATTCAGTTGCACTGTTCATGAAGGGTAACTGGGGCTATCAAGTGGCGGAGCAAACTTGATGGGCCAAATGGCCTACTTCTGCTCCTTTGTCTCGTGACCTTGTGATCATCGTCCGTGATTGCACATGGATAAAATTGGGATTGTTCTTTGCTGATCTAAAACCTGCCCAGGTAGGTGGTCGACTCCAAATTTTAACCCTAAGTCCAGGCACCAGTCAAACCTCCACTCTCTCAAATCTTCAAACCTGCAGCTCCAAAATCTCAATCTCTATCACTAGTGGCTTATTTCTAGTTCCTCTGGAGGATTGAATGGGGCAGCACGGTGATGCAGCTGGTAGAGCCACTGCCTCACAGCTCCAGGGTCCCAGGTTCAATCCTGATCTCTCTGTGTGGAGTTTGCCCCTTCAATGTGACTGGAATTTCCTCCAAGTGATCCAGTTTCCTCCTACAGCCCAAAGACGTGCAGGTTAGTGGGTTAAATGGCTGCTGTGAATTGTTCCTAGTGGGTAGGTGAGTGAGTGAATTGGGGGAGGTGAGGGGAATTGATGGAAAAATGGGAATAAGATGGGTTAGAGTAGGATTAATATAAAAATGGATGTTTGATACTCAGCATGGGCTAAGTGAAGGACCTGTTTCCATGCCATATCTCTCTATGACTTGACATGTCTATAACAGGGGAGAGTTGATGGGGATGTGGGGAGAATAGGTTGCAGGGAAATTTGGTGGGGTGCTTGAGAGAGATGGGATTACTCTGTGAGCCAGCTTTGACTCAATGCGCTGAAATAGTCTCCTGTGTTATTACCACAGCCTTAATCCCAACACAGAGCTGAATCAAGAGCTGAGGTGAGAGTGACTGCCCTTGACATCAAGGCAGTATTGATGTAGTGTGCCATCAAGGATCCCTGGTAAACTGGAGTCTATAAGCATCAAAGGAAAAAAACCTCCGGTGGTTGGAGTCATATCTCATATAAAGCTACTTGTGATTAGTGGAGATCAATCATCCCAGCCCCAGGACATCAGTGTAGGAGTTCCTCAGGGCAGTGTCCTGGGCCCAGATATCTTCAGCTGCTTCACCAATGATGTTCTCTCCCCTGTTATAGACACGTCGAGTCATAGAGAGATACGGCATGGAAACAGGTTCTTCACTTAGCCCATGCTGAGTATCAAACATCCATTTTTATATTAATCCTACTCTAACCCATCTTATTCCCATTTTTCCATCAATTCCCCTCACCTCCCCCAATGTAAAAAGTAGTGTTGCCCGCTGATGATTGCACAGTGTTGAGTTCTTTTTGAAATTCTTCAGCAAATGAAGCAGTGTATGGAAATGAAGCAGGAAATATTTTGGTGTGGGCTAATAGTCTCTTGTGTTGTAAGAAAATATGGTAAAAATTACAGTGGGTGAAGGAACACCGGTTAAGTATGGAAGCCCATATTTCATCACCTTCTCCACCCTCTTCTGACCAAATCCCAGGTGGTTAAATTTAAGCCCACTGAGCCAGGCTGATCAAAGGAGTGCTGAGGCAAACACAAACAGTATCACATTATTCTTCCGAACATAAGTGCACTCTCAATGATTAAAAGAAACAGCAACAGAGTCTCTCTTCACCAGTGTTGACATTATTCTCTTTAATGAGTCTCCAATAGAAATAAACTCCCTGGCTCTGTGTGCCTTGATAAAGCCGCATCTCGCCTCTTCCAACATGTATAATTCTGTCTGCCAGCACAGGTCGTTCCAAAGCTGGAGTGCTCTCTCCTGCACATCACTGAAGGTCACATTTGAATTCGGCTGAAATTGGAGATAAGAAAACACATTTGCATCTTGCTCCCACAGTTCAATCTGCATCGGGGGAATGCTCCGACACATTGCCACTTAATGCTTTGTTCCAATTTAGATCTGTCTCTCTTACCTGACTTGTAAATTACCTGCAGTGCCAAGCGTTCCTCTCGCTGATTTCAGTTGACATTTTCCTCAGATCCTGACAGTCTAAAGCAGCAAATTTGCCTCTTCGTTTTACACATAAATGATAGATTGAAAAATTGTACATGGCAGGCTGATGCTCAACTTCTGGTTTTCTTTGTCACATCTTCTGATTTAAAACTGTTTATTTTGCACTGAATATTAAACCTTTGTATCTCTTTTTCCTGTCCTGCTCTTCTGTGTTATGTTTTGTTTTGTTGTGAACATTGACTCCCCTTTCCTTGGGGTTGGCCCAACTGGGAATTCTAAGTTGGGATTTGTTCATCGGGGAGGCAACAGGGCTAAGACAGACCAAGGCTCACAAATCGAGGTGAACCAACCTATACAAAGTATAAAAACAGAAAGGGAGGACATGTATTTCAACAGCACTTTTATGACTTAAGTCAAAGTTTATAAGAACCTAAGATCCAGGAACAGAAGGAGTTAATTTCCACCTTGAATCCATCTCTAGGATAGAAAATTTCAGAGATTCACTATCTTCTGAGAGAAGAAACTCGTCTTACTTCCGTTAAAATGGGCAGTCCCTTATTATGAAACCACGAGCCTTGTTTTAGATACCTCTTCTAAGGGAAACATCCACTCAGTATCCACCCTCTCAATCCCCCTCAGAATCTTATGTTTCCATTAAATTGCCTCTCATTCTTCGAAATTCTGATGACTATCAGTCAACCTGGTAAACCTTTCTCTATAGGTCAACCCCTTCATCTCTGGAACTGACTTGGTGAACCACCTCTACACTGTCTGCAGTGAGACTATATCCTTCCTTACATATGGAGACCAAAGCTGCACACACCAGCGGCCAGCATGAATTTGCAAAGATCTGCCTACTTTTATACTCCATATCTCTTACAATGAGGGGCAACATTCATTTAACCTTCCTATTTACCTGCTGCACCTTGTCTTTCTTGCATTAGGATCCCCCTGAACTGCAAGATTTTGCAGTCTCACTCCACTTAAATAATAATTTGCTTCATTAGTCCTCCCAGAGTGGATCACCTCACATTTTCCCACATTATACATCATCTGCCAACTTCTTGTCCACTCACAACCTACCTATCTCTTTCTCTTTTGTCCTCCTGGCAACTTTCTGACTTTGTATCATTGGCAAATCTGTCCACAGCATATTTGGTCCCTTCATCCAAGTCATCACTTCAGATTGTCCATTTACATCGACTGTTTATTTCCCTCCGTAGATGCTGCCTGACCTGCTGAGTTCCTCCAGCACTTTGTGTGTCATTATAGATTGGAACCAGTTGAGGTCCCAGCACTGATCCCTGTGTCACCCCCAGTTTCCAAATGCGTGTCTGAAAATGACCCATTTATCATGACTCTTACTTTCTGTTATCCATGTCAATTAATGTGCACTCAATCCCTGTCATAATGTATGAAACATGGAAATGTACAGTGAGCTCCCACACACGGCATGGTAATCCATTCTAGTGCTGCTGCTTGACAGATTAGTATAGGGCCACAGGACATTGAAACATCTGCTGTCTCCTCAGCACCAGTTCTGTTCAATTCCTGTCCAAGAGGGATTGTTCTCTGTTTCCTGCATCCCCACATTCTTTGTCACTTTCATATGACAGGATGAGCCAAAAAAAATTAACCAATTTATGCTCTGAATTCAGTAACTTTTACTTATGAGACTTTAACACACCAGTCATCCTTTGTAGTTCACAGGGATGCTGTCAGGCTGACATTAAGCAAACATTAAGCCTATGGAAGGAATGGGGTGTTCTCAGCTGAATAGAGGGGTGATTAAGGAGGTGGATGAGGAAGAGGCCAGAAGTAGGACTTTCAGACGAAGACTTTAATCCTTGGAATGTAGGAGGCTGAGGGAGGACCTTATAGAGGTGTATAAAATCATGAGGGACATAGATAGGGTGAATGCGCACAGTCTTTTTACCAGGGAAGGGGAACCAAAAGCTAGAGGGCATGGGTTTAAGGTGCGAGGGGAAAGATTTAAAAGGGACCTGAGGTGCAACTTCTTCACACAGAGGGTGGTGCGTATGTGGAATGAGCTGCCAGAGAAAGTAGTCGAGGCAGGTATAATAACGGCACTTAAAAGACAATTGGATAAGTTTATGGATAGGAAAGGTTTAGAAGGGATATGAGCCAAACGCAGGCAAATGGGACTAGCTTAGGTGGGCACCTTGGTCAGCATGAACGAGTTAGGCCGAAGGGCCTGTTTCCGTGCTGTATTACTCTAAGCAGACTCGGAGACCTTGGCATTGGTGGAGTGTATGGAGCTGGGGAGGATGGAATTGTGACCCTGTTGTGCTTCTAGTCAGTTGTGTGTCTTCCTAGCCAGAGGCTTTGCCTGTTGACTTCTTCCATGCAGAAATAATGGGCAGAAATTATGGCCGTCTCATCAGTCACTGCCGGTAGTGTAGCGGTTAGCATAACACTTTACAGTGCCAGTGACCCGGGTTCAATTCCCGCTGCTGTCTGTAAGGATTTTGTACGTTCTCCCCGTGTCTGCATGGGTTTCCTCCGGTTGCTCTGGTTTTCTGCCACACGTACGGGTTAGGAAGTTGTGGGCATGCTACGTTGGCACTGGAAGCGTGGCGACACTTGCGGGCTGCCCCCAGAACACTCTACACAAAAGGTGCATTGCACTGTGTGTTTCAATGTACATGTGACTAATAAAGATACCTTATCTTACCAACAAGTTGAGGCTGGTACTGGGGTAACAGTGGAATTTCTAGGCTATTGTCCCATGGACCTGCCTCCCTTTGGGTGGTCATTCCTCTTGAAGCTGGACACACAACCCTCCTTTACAACTGTGCCCACGTCTACTTATCTTCTCACCATGTCCCCAAATTCACTAGCTCCCCTCCTTCCTATCATGTCCCCAAGGTGCTCCAGTTCAGCATAGTCATCCTCCTTTCCCATGTCACCAGCCAACATCCCAGCTGTGGTCCTGAAGACCCGTGCTCCCGTACAAGCTGTGCCTCCAGCCCAGCTGTCCCAGTACAGTTACAACACTGACAATGTGGAAGATTGCCCAGGTATGTCCTGTTCACAACGAGCAACGACCCAGCTAATCAGATTGCTCTTAATCATCAGCAAAATGATGGAATGTATCAGTAACAGTGCTATCAAGAGACACAAACTCTCCACTAACCTGCTTACTGCTGGCCAGTTTGGGTTTTGCAAGGGCCACAGCTCTAGATGTTACCACAGACTTGATGCAAACACAGACAGAGCTGAATTCAGAGGAGAGGTGAGAGTGACTACTCTTGACATCAAGGCAGTATTTGACGTAGTGTGACATCAAGGATCCCTGGTAAACTGGAGTCCACAAGCATCAAAGGAAAAATACTCCAGTGGTTGGAGTCATATCTCATCTAAAGGTGCTTGTGATTAGTGGAGGTCAATCACCCCAGCCCCAGGACATCAGTGTAGGGGTTCCTCAGGGCAGTGTCCTGGGCCCAGCCATCTTCATCTGCTTCACCAGTGACGTTCCTTCCATCAGAAGGTCAAAAGTAGGGTTGTCCGCTGTTGATTGTACAATGTTGAGTTCCCTTTGAAATTCCTCAGCAAATGAAGCAGGCTACGATCAGTAAATATTTTGGTGTGGTCTAATAAATGGCAAGTAACTCATGGCATAAGAGTGCCAGGCAATCACCATACCCAACATGCCACACCTAACCATGATTTTCAATGGCACTACCATTGCTGAGCTCCCACCATCTATTACCCGAGCTCACCATTTACCTGAAATTCAACCGGTCCAGCCACGTAAATACTGGCTATAAGAGCAGGTCAGAGCCTGGGCATCCTGTGGGGAGTGACTCACCTGACATTCGAAGGCCTTTCCACCATCGACACCATGATGGAACACTCTCCACTTGCCTGGATGAGTGTAGTGCCAGCCACTCTCAAGAAGCTCAACACCATCGAGGACAAAGCAGCCTGTTTGACTGGCACCCCGTCCACCCCCCTAAACATTCACCCCTCCACCAGCGGTGCACAGTGGCTGCATTGTGTACCACCTACAAAATCTACCCCAGTCACTCACCCAGGTTTGTCCAACCGCACCTCCCAAACCCATGATGTCTCCTGCCCAGAAGGAAAAGAGAGCAGCAGGTACAAGGAGATATACCATCCTCAGGTTCCCCTGTGAACTGCACACCATTCGGACTTGGGAATAAACCACTGGTCCCTCATTGGATATACCGCCGATCCCTCATCAGATATACCGCCGATCCCTCATCAGATATACCGCCGGTCCCTCATCAGATATACCGCCGGTCCCTCATCAGATATACCGCCGGTCCCTCATCAGATATACCGCCGATCCCTCATCAGATATACCGCCAGTCCCTCATCGGATATACCGCCGATCCCTCATCAGATATACCGCCAGTCCCTCATCGGATATACCGCCAGTCCCTCATCGGATATACCGCCAGTCCCTCATCGGATATACCGCCGATCCCTCATCAGATATACCGCCGGTCCCTCATCAGATATACCGCCAGTCCCTCATCGGATATACCGCCAGTCCCTCATCGGATATACCGCCGATCCCTCATCAGATATACCGCCAGTCCCTCATCAGATATACCGCCGATCCCTCATCAGATATACCGCCGATCCCTCATCAGATATACCGCCGGTCCCTCATCAGATATACCGCCGATCCCTCATCAGATATACCGCCAGTCCCTCATCGGATATACCGCCGATCCCTCATCAGATATACCGCCAGTCCCTCATCAGATATACCGCCGATCCCTCATCGGATATACCGCCAGTCCCTCATCAGATATACCGCCAGTCCCTCATCGGATATACCGCCGATCCCTCATCAGATATACCGCCAGTCCCTCATCGGATATACCGCCGATCCCTCATCAGATATACCGCCAGTCCCTCATCGGATATACCGCCAGTCCCTCATCGGATATACCGCCGGTCCCTCATCAGATATACCGCCGATCCCTCATCAGATATACCGCCGGTCCCTCATCAGATATACCGCCAGTCCCTCATCAGATATACCGCCGATCCCTCATCAGATATACCGCCAGTCCCTCATCGGATATACCGCCGATCCCTCATCAGATATACCGCCAGTCCCTCATCGGATATACCGCCGATCCCTCATCGAATATACCACCGGTCCCTCATCGAATATACCACCGGTCCCTCGTCGGATATACCACCGGTCCCTCGTCGAATATACCATCTTTCCCTCATCGAATATACCGCCAGTCCCTCATCGAATATACTGCTGCACCCTCATCATCACTGGGTCTAAATCCTGGAACACTCTCACCAGAGGAACTGCAAATGACCAGAGCCTTATTGCCCCTCATACCCTGCCTCTAACCCAGGTTCCTGTTTCACCTGCTACATTCTCCGCTCTCTGTCAAACTCTGAACATTTGTTCCTGCTGCTCAGTTTGAGGCCGCTGAGCTCGGACATCCTCAGCATCATCCCCACAGGCACAGGGAGGTGGGCCAAAATTAAGCCCTCTGCCTGGTGTGGAGCCTGGTCAGTCTGTGTCGCAAACCCAATGTTCTGGTTTAACCTGCAGTTTAACCAAGGATCAACTGAACGTTCATTAAGTACAGAGAAGTGAAACGTTATTGCCTCTTGTACTGAAAGACAACCTCTCCTCTCTCCTTATCTTATTCCTCACACTCTTTCTCTGTCTCTCTTACACACAAACACACACACTTCCTCTCACACTTTCTCAATATCTCTCCCTCCCTCTCCTCCCCCTCTCTCTTTCTCCGTCTCCCTCACACACAGTCTCTCTCTGCAGCTGGTGATGGAGTGAGTGAAGTAAGATGGGGGATTGGTTCCAGTCAAGTGGGCTGCTTTGTCTTGGGCGGCAACGTTTCTTTAAGAATTTGCACTCATCCAGACCAGTGAGAAAGATGCAGAGAGGTTTCAGGGGATATAGATAGTAAATAATGTGCAGGGATAATAATGTGGAAAATTTGAGGTCATCCACTTTGAATTGGTGGAGTACTTTTTAAATGGTGGGGATTTGAGAAGTGTTGCTGTTCAGAAGAACCTGGGTGTCTTTGCACATAATTCACTGAAGGTTAACATACGGGGACAGCCAGAGATCAGGAAGACAAATGGTAGGTTGACCTTAATTGCAACAAATTTTGAATACAGGAATAGAGGCAACTTGCTCAAATTATTTGGGTAGGAAAGCATCTGGAATATTATGTACAGGTCTTGTCACCATATCTACTTGCAATGGAGGGGTTGCAGTGAAGGTTCATCAAACAGATTCCCGGGACAGCAGGTTTGTTGTAGTTAGAGTCACTGAGCTATACAGCATGGAAACGGGCCCATGCTGACCAAGATGCCTAACTGAGCCAGTCCCAATTGCCTGCGTTTGGCTCATATCCTTCTGTTAAGTAGACTGGGCTGGTACTATCTGGAGTTTGGAAGAATGAGAGGTGATCTCATGGATTGATACAAAATTCTAAAGAGGCTTGACAGAATAGATACAGGGTTGATGTTTCCTCTAGAACCAAAATATGGGGTCTGTCTTTCAGGACAGGGATGAGGAATAATTTTTTCACCAAATGTACGGTGAATGTTTGGAATTCTCTGTCCAAGTGCCTATTGGAAGCTCAGTTGCTGTGTACATTCAAGACAGAGATTGGTAGATTTTTAAATATAAAGGGAATTAAATGATATGAAATTAGTGGAGGAAAATGGCAACAGATCAGCCATGGTCTTATTGAATGGTGGAGCAGAAACCCGGGGCAAAGGGTCTACTCCTATTTCTTATTCTCTCACTCTCTCCCTTTTGAACAAGTTTTCCACTCTGTGCCTCTCTTCCTCTCTCTTTCCTCTCCCACTCTCTGCCATCCACACCCACCTCACCCCTCAGCCCTCTCACTCCCATTCTCTCTCTGACAGGTTTTCCGTTTCTCTTGCTCCCTGTCTGTTCCTCTATCCTTTTCTGTCTCTCTCTGTCTGCTTTTCATTATCCATCTCTGACGTTCTCTCTCTCCCCATTCCTCCCACCCCGCCCCCCAAGTCTCACTCGAACATACAAACTAAGAGCAGGAGCAGGCCATTCGGGCCCTCAATCCTGTTTCATTCCCACTCTTTCCTTCTTCCTCTGCTCCAGTCCCTCTCCACTTTTCCGTCTCTGCTCTCTTTTTCTCTCCATCCCCCTCACTCTCCCTCAATCTACTGGCTACACCTCAGCAGAATAATTATCATTTTCCCCTTCCTGAAAAATGTTTGTTTGCATCTATTATTACGGGTTAATGTTGAGTTGTTACTGAATGTGTATGGGCAGGGCAATCATGGACCATCGATCACCTGGACCGTCGAGCCAGGGGTCGAAAGTACTCACTTGTTCTTCTTTGATTAGTG
Organism: Pristis pectinata; assembly: GCF_009764475.1. Taxonomy (NCBI): domain Eukaryota; kingdom Metazoa; phylum Chordata; class Chondrichthyes; order Rhinopristiformes; family Pristidae; genus Pristis; species Pristis pectinata. The sequence goes on from NC_067437.1 coordinate 10,357,024, forward strand.
CCTTTGGAAAAGCAGGAGGCCATTCAGCCTTTTGAGTCTCTTCCGGCCTTCCATTTGATCAAGCCTGATCCGTATGTTAACTCCATACATGCAACGTAATTCCTAATCCCTAATCCACCAACACAACATAAACCCGTTGGCCTTGGTTCTGACATTTTCAGTTCAACCCCACCCCCAGCCTCGGTATCATTTTGCAGGGATGGAGTTACAAATTATCAGCAATTAGATACAGGGAGATTTGGGAGGGTGTGATATCAAAGGGTGCAGGGAGGGAGGGGACAGTGGGATTAGACTGGGTAGGCAATTAAAGGGTGCTCTATTTTGATGGCAAAGCTGCCATGCCAGCTACCAACAATAGGGCCATGTACTGATGTAAATTCGACTGCGGGGTGGCGGTGACTCTGAAAGGAAACACCTTTGGTTCAAGGGAGAAGATCCAGCTGAGGCAGCCACCAGCGAGCTGCTCTGGACTGCACGGGTAAGGAGAACAGCCATGATTGGGGAGTGTGCAGTCTGTGGCGGAGAGTGCCCTGGCATCTGTTGGTCCATCAGTTTCTGCTTCTTCTGGGACCTCCCAGAGATAATTCACACATCCCTTTGGTCACCTTCCAGTGGGCACGGAGACAGTTGGAGTGATTGTCACACAGATCCAACCTAGGATGGAGATCAGGGAGCTATGTAGAGTCCCTTGCACCAGTTTCCCTCTCATCTGAAAAAGGGTGTTAGCAGCCTGCTAACAGTCTGCCTCAGACTGATGCAGGCTGCATCACCTCATTAACTGACAGGAGGACTGCTGGCCCATTCTGAGACAGTGAACCTTCTTCCAGTAAACATCACCCATATGGGGTATAAAGTGATCCTAATATCTCGAACATTCCTTCAATAGAGAATTTCACGTACAAATAATCCACACTCCTTTATTCCATGGTCCACTGCCCTCTCCTACCGGATTCCTCCTTCTTCAGCCCTTTGCCCCTTCTTCCTATCACCTCTCAGCTTATTACATCTTCCCCCCCACCCACCTACCTTACCCTCTCTCACCTGAACCTCGCCTATCCCCTGCCTGCATGTGCTCCTCCCCCTCCCCCCACCTTCGTATTCCGGCTTCTACCCTCTTCCTTTCCATTCCTGATGAAGGGTCTCGGCCCAAAACGCCGACTGTTCATTTCCCTCCATCGATTCTGCCTGACCTCCTGAGTTCCTCCAGCATTTTGTGTATTGCTCCAGATCCCAGCATCTGCAGAATTTCTTGCGTCACACTCCTTGATGTTAGTGTAGGATTATTTGGTTGTTGACACAGATGAGGTGGACTGAACAGCCTGTTTCCATGCCTCTATGTTTCACTCTATGACCTTCTTATGGATATCATGACTTGTCAAGCTGCGATAATTATAATTGTGCTATCTGTAATTATTGACAAGAAAGAGTCGTACATCTATAATGGTCTTTATAAACATGGGACATCCAAAAGCTCTAAATAGCCAGTCTCCTAGCCACAGGTGCGTCGCAGAGAGAACAGTCAATGTTGTTGGGCAATGTAATAGTGACCGGAAGTATACTCAATACTCCAAATGTGGCCTAACCAAAGTTTTATACAACTGCAACGTGAAAATTCCCGACTTTTATACTCAGCACCCTGACCGATGAAGGCAAGCATGCCATACGCCTTCTTTACCACCCTATCCACTTGTGTTGCCCCTTCCAGGGAGCTATGAAGTTAGACCCCAAGATCCTTCTGTACATCAGTGCTCCTATTTACTATATACTTTCCTCTTACATTCGACCTGCCAAAGTGGCAACCAGAAGGGCAATAGGAACAAAACAGGAAACAATATGCCGGTCAGCCTTACATCAGTACTAGGATGTGAATTATTGGAAATGATTCTTCGGGATAGGATCTACTCACACCTGGGTAAGCAGAATTAGGGATAGTCAGCATGGCATTGTGTGGGAGGATGCTATCTCTTACAAACTAGATTGGGTTTTTTGAAGAGATGATTGATGAGGCATGGCAGTGAATGTTGTATACATGGATTTTAGTAGAGGTTTCGACAAGGTCCCTCATGGTAGGCTGATCCAGAAGATTAAGGTACGAAGTCCATGGAGACTTGGTTGATTGGATCCAAGATTGGCTTGGTCATAGAAGACAGAGGGTAGTGGCGGAGGGGAGTTACTCTGACCGGAGGACTGTGACCCAACAAAAATGTGGATGGGCTGATTAGTAAGTAATAATAGCTAGCACTCTCTAATACGTGCAGACAACAAAACATTGGCAGAGTTGTGAATAATGAGGAAGGTTGTCAAAGGATTCAGCAGGATGTGGACCAGTTAGAAATGTGGGCAGAGAAATGGCAGATGGAGTTTAATCCAGACAAGTTTGTGAAGTGTTGCACTTTGGCAGGTCAAATGTAAGAGGAAAGTATATAGTAAATAGGAGCACTGATGTACAGAAGGATCTTGGGGTCCAACTTCATAGCTCCCTGGAAGCGGCAACACAAGTGGATAGGGTGGTAAAGAAGCCATATGGCATGCTTGCCTTCATCGGTCAGGGTGCTGAGTATAAAAGTTGGGAATTCATGTTGCAGTTGTATAAAACTTTGGTTAGGCCACATTTGGAGTATTGAGTATACTTCTGGTCACTATTACAGGGAGCATGTGGAGGCCTTGGAGAAGGTGCAGAAGAGGTTCACCAGGATGTTGCCTGGATTAGAGAGTATTGGCTATAAGGAGAGGTTGGAGAAAGGTTGGATTGTTTTCTCTGGAGCATTAGAGGCTGAGAAGTGCTAAACTTATGAGAGGCATAGATAGGGTAGATAGAGTCTTTTTCCCAGGGTGGAAATGCCAAATACTAGCAGGCATAGCTTTAAGATGGGGGTAGGGATGTTTAAAGGAGATTTAAGAGGCGTTTTTTTTTACACAGAGGGAGGTAAGTGCATGGAATGCACTGCCAGGGGAAGTGGTGGAAGCAGATAAGGTAGCAACGTTTAAGAGGTATTTAGACAGATACATGAACAGGCACGGAATGCGGGGATATAGACCATGTGCAGGCAGACGTGCAGTTTAAATTGGCATCTTGGTCGGCACAGACATCATGGGCTGAATGGCCTGTCCTGTGCTGTACTGTTCTATGTTCTATGCTCTATGTGATACTTAGTTACTTCACTACATGGAGGATGGACTAAATGAGTTAGGTTGTCTTGCTCGAGGGCTTTGAAGAGGCTGCACATGGTCTCATTGAAATAGCAACATTTTTAAAATAGCACTGTGGGTTATTTTGTACCCATCTGAGAGAGTGGGCAAGTACCTTGGTTTAACTCATCCAAATTATAGTACTTCAGATACTGCAGCACTCCCTCAGTACTGCCCTCCAACTGTAGAACTCCCCTAGCACTGGCCATCTAACTCTGTATCATCCTCTTAGTGCGGCACTCCCTCAGCACTGCCCCTCTGGCAGTGCAGCACTCCCTCAGCACTGCCCCTCCAACTGTGCAGCACTCTCTCAGCACTGCAAAGGAAGTGTTGGCCGAAATTTTTGTTCTCCATTCCTGAAATTGGGGCTTGACCCATGATGACTCTTTAGTTTCACTCTCAAAGGTGTTTTCAACCTACTCAGTCCACCCCCTCTGATGTCAGAGCACTCAGTAAGTCTTAAATTCAAAGTTAACCTGCGATCAAGCAAGTAGGAATGAGTTCCCAGACCAGTGTCTGTGGCTTCACCATCTCACTGAGCTGCAGTGGGGAGAATACAGGGGCTGATTCTCTTTGGGACTGTCAGTCTGTGCCCAGAGAGGGGGCCAGTCTATCGGACTGACCATGAGAAGAGTCTGCCTGTCCCACCGTGACATTTATCACCAGTGTCATTGGCTTCTGGGATTTTCCCTCACAGCTTGATGGGTTCGGCTGAGTTGCAGTGACAGTATTCTGCAGCCTGTCACAACACATAGTCTCAAATCACCAAAGAAAGACATCACACTCACCTGTTCGGTGTATTGCTCCAGGACTTGGTTACAAATTTTGTTTGCATATATATCCCTACCATGGGAATGATCAATGACAGGACAGAGGGAGCTTCACTCGTCATTTAACCAGAGCTTTCCCTGCACCAGGCGTGTGCGATCGGACAGTGTAGAGGGAGATTTACTGTATATTCAATCCACGCTGACCCTGTACTGGAGTATTTAATAGGACAGTGCAAAGGGAGATTCACTCTGTGTCTGAACCCTTTATTTTAATCTATTGCCTGCAGAAGAAGCTTCACTCTGTCTCTAATCTGTGTTGCCCCTACTCTGGGACTGTGTGACCCTTAGTACAGAAGGAGCTTTTCTCTGTGTCTAACCTGTGCTGTCCCTGCCCAGAGACAGTGTAGAGGAAGCTTTACAACTTAGGACAGTACAGCATAGGAATAGGCCCTTCAGCCCTTCTGTGCTGATTACTCCAATCTAAAGTAATCCCATCTGCCTTCATGTTGTCCATATCCCTCTATTCCTTGCCTGTTCATGTGTCTGTCGAAATGCCTCTTAAACGTTGCTATGGTATCTGCTACTACCACCTCACTGGCAGTGCATTCCTGGCAGCTACCATTTTCTGTGTAAAAAATAATGCCACACAAATCTCCTTTAAACATTCCCTCCTCACCATAAGGCTATGCCTTTTAGTATTCCACCCTGGGAAAAGAGCTCTGACTAACGACCCTATTTATGCCTCTCATCATTTTATATGCTGTACTTCGATCAGGTCACCCCTCAGTCTCTGACGCTCCAGAGAAAACAATCCAAGTTTGTCCAACCTCTTCTTATAGCTAATACTCTCTAATCCAGACAACATCCTGGTGAACCTCTTCTGCACCCTCTCCAAAGCCTCCACATCCTTCCTGCAATACAGTGACTAGAATTCCACACAATACTCCAAATGTGGCCTAACCAAAGTTTTATACAACTGCAACATGAATTCTAAACTTTTATACTCCATACCCAACCAATGAAGGCAAGCACGCCGTACACCTTCTTTACCACAGTATCTACTTGTGTTTTCCATTTCAGGGAGCTATGGACTCACAGTTGTCCAGATTAAACTCCATCTGCCGTTTCTCTACTCAGATTTCCAACTGATCTGTATCCTTTGATAACCTTCGTCGCTATCCAAAACTGCACCAATTTTAGTGTCACCTTCAAATTTAGCAATCAGACCTCCTATATTTTCATCCAAGTCATTTTTATATATATATCACAAACAACAGAGGTCGTAGCAGTGATCTTTGCAGAACACCACTGGTCACAGACCAACAGTCAGAGAAACACCCCTCTACCACTATCCTCTGTCATCTTTGACCAGGCCAGTTTTGTATCCAATTTACCAACTTACCATGGATCCCATGCGACTTCACCTTCTGGACCAGCCTACCTTAAGGAATGTTGTCAAATGCTTTACTAAAGTCAATGTAGACAACATTTTACTGCATTCTTTGTCAATCTTTGTCATTACCTTACAAAACTCAATCATATTTGTGAGGCAGGACCTCCCCAGTGCAGAGCCATGATGACAACCCATAATAAGTCCATGCTTTTCAAAATGCATCTTAATCCTGTCCCTAAGAATTTTCTCTGATAATTTCCCTACCACTGATGTAAGGCTCACTGACCTATAATTTTCTGGTTACCCATTTTCCTTCTTAAACAAAGGAATAACATTGGCTATTCTCCAGATTTCTAGCATCTCACCTGTGGCTAAAGATAATATAAAGATCTTTGGCAAGGTCCCAGCAATCTTGTCCCCTGCTTCCCTCAGTATCCTGGGATAGATCCCATTAGGCCCTGGGGACTTATCCACCTTGATGTTTTACTCTGCATCTAAACCCTACTGTCCCTTCGCTGGGAGTGTTTGATGGGACAGCGTAGGAGCTTTACTCTGTATCTGACCCATACTCTCCTGCGCAGTGAGTGTTTGACAGGACTATGCAGTGGGAGCTTTCCTCTGTATCCAAACCTGCTGTATCCCGTATTCTCACATTGTCTGTGATATGGTGAGTGAACTTTTTTTACCTGCATGTTTATCCTCTGTCTCCAGAAGCATGAGATTCCTACACATCCGACTAATTTACCTGAATTCATTCTGGAAGCAATGAAGATGTTGAGGTGGTGAGAGCTAGCGATATACTCTGACATCAACAATGCCACCTTGTCAGTCTAATTTCCTGGTGTGGTTCCCAGTGAACTGCGTTACCCTGGCAGTGATAATATTTTTCGAACAAATGCAAATTTAAGTTTTTCACAAAGAATGAAAGGTTTTTCTGTGAGGTTAATATTCTCTGTGGAAAAGCAAGTCTGGGTCATTTTGTTAAGTGTATAAGTGGATTAATTTGCAATTTGTAACAGGATTTAGTGAAGATGGAAGGAAAAAGCAATTCCTTTTTGACATCCAGTGCTCAAAAGTTACAACAGCCCAAGATAATTAAGGACTCCAGCATCACACCCACTCTGTTTCATCCAGAACACTGAAACAGCTCATGGCCACATCATCCCCTGAGCTAGGAGGGTCAGAAGTCTTCCCTGCTCAGGGTGTTTAGCCAAGTAGGGACTGAGTCAAAGTCACTTGTCCCCAGCCTTGATCTGTCCCAAGTCCAAAGCACCTACACTATTCAGCATATGTCAATAGTTAGAGGTGTAGGGGAATGATATTCATTTCTGTAGTGCCTTTGATGGCCTTTTGAGAACATGCCAAAGCCAACTGTTGCAGGAAGTGAGATAGCCAAGCGAGCTGTGCACAGCAAGCTCCCACAAACACCACTGTGATAACGACCAAGTCATTTGTTTTCAGTGATGTGGGATGAAGGATGTGTTGGCCGAGAGACCAGCGAGAATATCTGTCATCCTCTATTTAACAACCCGTCCTAAACTGGGCACCTCTGACAGTGCGGCACTCACTCACCGCAGCACTGAAATGTCAGCCCAGACTTTTGTGATCAGATCTGTTGTGTGGGACTTGAACCCACCAACTTCTCCCCCAGCATCAAGGAAGCAAAGGTTCCTTGGGTCCCTTCCATCAATCCCCACCCAGGATCACAGTGGAAAAGTAGGTCTACCTTATCACTCTGTGATTACTGAGTGCAGGTAAGATGGAACATAAGAATATAAGAAATAGGAGCAGGAGTAGGCCATCTGGCCTGTCGAGCCTGTTCTGTATATAGAGGTTTGTGTGACAATGGTGTCTACAGGGCTGTCATAATTCACCACACACTGCACAGACAGCAGTAGAATCTTATTTCTCTACCTAAGCCCCTCTACAACAATATCTGCCTCCCACTCGTTTAGTAGGCAGGCATTTTAATTACTATTTAACTTCCAGTCTGTCTCTCCAGCTTACCAGTGGGGAAGGGCCACACTTGGGTGAAGGATGATTGGGCAATGTGTGTGTGTGTGTGTGTGTGTGTGTGTGTGTGTGTGTGTGTGTGTGTATGCACACATACATATGTGTATCTACACCTGACACACGTGCCTGTGTATCTGAGTGCTTCAGTATGTATGCACTTTGGGGTTTTGTTGTATGTGTAAATAACGTGTGTATTTTTCCATATATGGGGCACGGGCGTTGTTGATGAGGCCAGAATTTGTTGTCAATCCTAGTTCCATCCTGAGAAGATGGTGGTGAGCCATGGTCTGGGATTGCTGAGCTTCTTCTGGTGAAAGTGTTCGCACAAGTACTGTTGAGTTCCAAGGTTTAGAACCACGATGATGAAAGCACGGCCATCTATTTCCAAGTCAGACTGGAGGGGAACCTGCAGGTGGTGGTGTTCCCATGCACCTGCTGCCCTTGTGTTTTTTGGAGGTGGAGCTCTCAGATTTGAGGAGTGCTGGTGGAGGAGCCTGGTGGGCAAGAAACTGGGGTTGATTTTGTGAATGGTTCGCGCAGCAGACACTGTTGTGAAGGGAATGAACGTTTAGGGTGCTGAATGTGGTGTTAATCAAGCGGGCTGCTTTGTCCTCAATAGTGGTGAGCTTCTTGAGTGTTGTGTTGCTGAGCTGCACTCATCCAGGCATGTGTTTGCTTGCTCTGTGTGTGTGTGTGTGTGTGTGTGTGTGTGTGTGTGTGTGTGTGTGTGTGTGTGTGTGTGTGTGTGTGTGTGTGTGTGTGCACGCGCTCGTGTGATGCACATGCACGTTTATGTGTTGAGTGCATGCTTGTGTTTATGCATTGAGTGCATGCATGTTTATGCAACCTTTGTTTGCATATGCCCCATTATGTGTAAGTGATGTCAGTGTGAGAATGTGTACAAATGCATGCTTTTGTGTGTCCTGTGTGTATGCATGAAGGCATGTCAGTAATGTCTGCATGTGTGTGAGTGTGCAAGTAATTGTGAGTGCACAAGTATATGTATGCATGTGAATAATTGTGTGTGCTTGTGTGTGGGTATGTGAGTAATCGTGAGTGTGTGTGTTTGTGAGTAATTGTGAGTGCATAAGTATGTGTACATGTGTGTGTGTGATTATGTAATGAGTGTGTGTGTGCACGTGTGTGTGCACGTGTGTGTGTGTGTGGGTGACTACATGAGTAATTGTGAGTGCTTATGTGAATGTGTATGTACCTGTGCGTACACAATCTGCCCAGCTCCTCGCTGCCATCAGTCAGTGGTCCCATTGCTTGTGCCTCTGTCGGACTCCTCTTGTTCCATTCCTCATGGAAACTAAAGAGGAAAAAGAACACCAGCTGGAAAGTAAAAGCGGAGAAGAGAATTATTCATTGGAAAGAAAGGAGCGCAGGACTGGGTAGAAGTGGAATTGATGAAGGAGCCAGCACATGCTTGAGTGCCTCTGAGATTCAATCCAACTAAAGCAAACACTCAAGTGCAGACAAAAACCTGTCAGGGAGATTCCCGCTCACTGAGCAGAATAATGGATACCCACGGTGACAGATCCTACTGGGCAAGTGTCAGCAAAAGGTTTTCTGTGTGAGCCAGTTTACCTCTTCTAATGCAAGGAGAAACATAACATTGGCAGTGATACTTCAGTGTGATCTGATTGTGGTAGCCTGCCCTGTTGGATAGCACTCTCACCCATGAGTCAGAAGGGCAGGGGTTCAAATCCTGTTCCAGAGGGACTGCCTGTCCCCATGCAGTGCTGAGGGAGTGCTGCACTGTCAGATGTGCTTGTCGTATGCATGAGACATTGAACTGTGCTGCTTTCTCAGGTAGATGTGGAAGATCTCTTGGCACTGTTGAAGAGCAGGGGAGCTCTATCCTGGTGTCCTGGGCTGTGATTGATCCATGGAACATAGAACAGTACAGGACGGGAACAGGCCCTTCAGCCCATGATGTCTTGCCAAGCATGATGCTAAGTTTAAACTAATCCCTTCTGCCTGCACAGGGATTCTCTGCATATTCACATGCCTGTCTAAAAGCCTCTTGAATGCCACGGTAGTATAGCGGTTAGCATAACACTTTACAGTGCCAGCGACCCGGGTTCAATTCCGACCGCTATCTGTAAGGAGTTTGTATGTTCTCTCCCTGTGTCTGCGTGGGTTTCCTCCGGGTGATCCAGTTTCCTCCCACATTCCAAAGACGTACGGGTTAGGAAGTTGTGGGCAGGCTATGTTGGCGCCGGAAGCGTGGCGACACTTGCGGGCTGCCCCCAGAACACTCTACACAAAAGATGCATTTCACTGGGTGTTTCAATGTACATGTTTATCTATCTATTGATCTCGCAACTGAAATGGCTGAATAAAACAAGTCATTTGGTCTGCTTTTGTGGGCTCTTGCTGTGCTGTGTACAGCTACTCTAATGACTAATGAAGTCCCTGGCAGTCTGCACTGGCCGACATACGTGAAACACACACACACACACACACACACACACACACACACACACACACACACACACAAAGATCTCAAAGTGCGTGTGTTCCTTCAGACTGCCTCTGGAATTTCCTACACACATTGCTGCAGCCCAGAGGGCACTCAGTTATGTGACACAATCCTTAAAGGGATGACAGTCTTTCAAAAAAATTAAAAATTTTATCTGATTAAGTATATTTGCAAATTGCAGAATGTTAGAACGTAAGAGGAAGTGGGAGGAGGCCATTCAGGCCCCCATACCTGCTCCTTGATTCAATAGGATCATGGCTTATCCTTTACCTCAGCATCATTTACTGAACCGCCCTACACCGCTCAGTTCTCCTACTGTTCAGAAATCGATCGATCTTTGTGTTCAATGTAGTCTGCAACCGGGTCTTGGGGAATTTCAAAGAATCACCAGACTCTGGGTTAAGGAATTTCTTCCTATCTCTGTCCTGAATGACCAACACTCTCTGTTTAATTGGATGACTTGTATTCACAATCTCTCTGCTGGTGTTAGTTCTATTGAAGTTGTAGATTTAGCAGTCACTGTTAGAGGATCATCCATCTTTGGACGTAGCAGTGTGATCTCACCTTATCTCCCGTCAGAACCATCACCCAGTACAGAAACACCTTCAAACTCCCAGATATTTTTTGCTCTTCTCCTAAGTATCCCTCACCAGTGGTCAATGTGGATTTTTTAGTCTGTATGTGTTCCACATAAGAAATACGCTTCTCACGGCCATCGTCCATGACGTGGTACTCGTCTCCATTGTGGGAAGCAAGGTTAAGTGTTTGATGAGATATCTTGTATTGATAATGATAATGACACATTCAGCCCATCAGTTCCATGCTGGCTCCCAGAAAGGCAATCCCATCAGTTCCTTTCCTCTTCTCCTTATTTCCCTGCACTCCTACGATTTATTCTCTCATATACACGCCCATCAGCTCTCCTTTGATTCTTCTTGTCATTAACCTACATGAAGGGGTAATTTTCAGTGACCAATCAACCTACCAGCACATCTTTGGGATGCAGGAGGAATCTCGAGCACCCAGAGGAAGCCCGCACAGGGAGAACGTGCAAACTCCACACAGACAGCACCTGATTGCAATCAAACTGTAATGCCAATGCACCACTCTTTATTTAGTGTTGTAATGTGCCATAAAGAACTTGCTGTTGAGGCTCTTCTTGTACAGGGTGAATGCCTTAACTGGTCTTCACCCCACTGCCGGGACTTGTCTTTCTTCAGTAGCCGGTAAAGTAAAGTTAGCAATGTGGCAGGTCAGGTGGAAATCTGATTGGATTGGATCATACTGAACACAACTCTGTAGCACTCTTGTGTTTTCTGGATCTGATGATGACCTCTGTTTTCTCTTTTCTGCTGCTTATTTGTATCGACTCTCAAACCTAAATAAATCACTTCCTTTTGCATGACATCACATTTGCTTTTTTAAAGCTGCCTGTTATGTTGATACAGTCTTCTAAACACTCCCTGAAGTACAGGAAGGTTTCCATCCTCCATAGCTGTCACAATTAGAACATCATGCTGATTGTATGGATAATTTGGGACCCCATGTAACGTTGCTTGGATTATTTTGGGTGACGAATAATTGGCCATTTCCACAACTTCTTTAAACCTGGTTATAATATATTCCTACTCAATATGTTCCTCCAATTCATTCTCAACTCTTTCAGCCAATCTTTCCCTAACAGATTCACATAATAAGTAGCCTGGCCTTCTGCCTGTTCTTCCATTTGTCCAGTGTTCCTGGAATCTTATCAAGATATGTTCGCAATTCTATTGTTTCATCGGCTAACAGTACTTTACTGAACTTCTGGTTATAACTCTCCCATCCCATTGTGCACCAAGTCTGCATCTGGGTCATTATTTATGTTGATGTCTTGATTATTAATCTTTAATTTTGAACTTGCTGGGGTGTTTAATAAGCACCAGAATCATGTGTCGATATAAAATACACTCCTTGCATTGCTCATCCACTTCAATGTTGGGTGAAGCTCTCTTCTGTGATTTTCTCCTGCAATTCTTTGCTTTCTGTGGGTGCACTGCTTGAACATGGGGCATTAAAGGCATAAGCAGAAGATGGCCATTTATGCCTCAAGACTGCTCCACCAAGGTCATGACTGATCTTCTACCTCAATGCCATTTTCCCAGCACTGTCCCCATATCTCATAATTCCCAAAAATATCCAGAAATCTATCAGTCTCTGTTTGGAATGAACTCCATGACAGAGTGTCCAAAGTGCTCCAGGGTAAATAATTCCAAAAATTCGCCGCCCTCTACATGAAGAAGTTTCTCTTCATCTCAGTAATAAATGTCCGTCCCCTTTTTTTTCTGGTTCTGGATTGCACAGCAGGAGAAAGGTCCTGCATTCAGCATCTACATGACTTAACCTCAATGTCTCGGCTCCAGTTTTTTATCTTGACATTGCTCCATGCATTGTGTTTACCCTGATGTGCTGTCCCTGTTCCAAAGGTAAAGTTCTCTGCACACCCATTCAAGTGTTGGATGTAACTTGGACTGGACATCTTTATCCATTCGTCCTCACACTAACCACTGTGCAGCTTGCAATTCAGAGATGTTCCAATGTCTCTACAGATGTTTCAGGGCTACCAGATAATCATCAACTGCCTCTCCTGACCTCTGATTACAGGCTCCAAACATAAAGTTCCACCTTCTCAGGTGGGGCGAGGTTGAAATGACTTTGTAATTGGTTCATTAAATGAGACATTGACCATCCTTGTAAGTTTGCCAACATCGCATTAGTACCTAGCACTAGTTCTCCATCCTGTGACCTAACTCCGAGCATCTTTTCCCCTGCCCTCTACTTCAATAATGCTCTATGCCTGGTCGAATATTTCCATCATGGAAACCAGCCTCCCCTCCATGGACTCTTGTCTTTACTTCTCGCTGCCTCGGTAAAGAAGCCAGCATAATCAAAGACCCCTCCCACCCCAGACAGTCTCTCTTCTCCCCTCTCCCATCGGGCAGAAGATACAAGAGCCTGAAAGCACTTACCACCAGGCTCGGGGACGGCTTATATCCCACTGTTATAAGACTACTGAACAGTTCCCTAGTACGATAAGATGGACTGTTGACCTCACAATCTACCTCGTTATGACCTTGCATCTTATTGTCACCCTGACCTGCACTCTTCGTAGCTGTGGCACTTTACTCTGCATTCTGTATTGTTTTACCCTGTACTGTACTACCTCAATGCACTGTGTAATGAATTGATCTGTATGAATGGTATGCAAGACAAGTTTTGACCTCGGTACAAGTGACAATAATAATCCAATTCCAATAAACCAATTCCAATCCTATCAAAGAAAGGATCTCTTGTCAATATCAAAGTTTCTGGCACAGTGGTGGCAGAGGTTAGAGCTGCTGTCTTACAGCCCAAGTTTGATCCTGACCTCAAGTGCTGTCTCTGTGGAGTTTGCACGTTCTCCCTGTGATCATGAGCTCCAGTTTTCTCTCACAGGTCAAAAATGTACTGGCTGGTAGGTTAATTGTGGGTGGCAGGAGAAGTCGGGTGGGGGCAGAAGTTGATGGGAAAGTCGGATTTGTGTAGATAGTTTTTTGATGGATGGTGTGAACATGATGGGCCGAATGGCTTGTTTCCAGGCTATCTGACTCTATGACTAGCTCGTCATTTTGCATTGTCTACCACTTTGACCATTACTGATCTTGACTCTTTATCTGCACTCAATTTTTCACGGACTACATTTTTTTCCCTTGCCCCATCTGTGGTGTAAGAATCTGTGATCCTTTGTTTGACTACCTGAGCACCGAGAATCAACTGCTTAGCTGCTGCTCAGGAAGCAGTTTCTTTGTTCCTAGCTCTCAACAAGCAACTTCAATTTGTTAAGCCACAGAGAGAGTGTGGGTGGTAGGAATCTAGTCATAGGGAGAAAATCAGGCAAAGCCCCTAGGGGCCAGCAGCAGAACCTGCTGCCTTCTTACAATCCACTGAGGCTTTTAACCCTTCCTCAGTTCTCATCCTAAATGGATGACTAACGATGTCCCACTCCTCCCTACCTGAACCCCACTCTGAGATAACTACAGTGTATTAACAGCAGTGCCAGAGGTGTTCAGGAGTGTGTGAGAAATATAAGAGTGTAGTGGAGTGTGTAAACAGGAATGTTTAAAGGGTGCTGGAGTGTATGAATAGGGGAGTGCAAGATGTATTGAAGTGTGTAAATGAGAGCATGCAAAATATAAAGCATTTCTCTTTTTTTTGCAGGATTTATTTATTTTTGTAATTTATAGTAATTTTATGTCTTTGCCGCAAAACAATAAATTTCACCTCATATGAGTCAGTGATAATAAATCTGATTCTGATTCTGATTCTGGTATGTATAACCAGGAGAGTTAGAAGGAATTAATGTGTGTAACCAGGACTGCGCAAGAGAAACTGGAGTGTGTAACCAGAAGTGTGCAACAGGTTTTGGTACGGATAAACCAGGAGAGTGCAGGACGTACTGGAGTGTGTAACCGTGGCTATGCAAGAGGATTGATGTGTATAACCAGCCATCAGAAAGAGATATTGGGGCACGCAGGAGGTACTGGAGTGTGTAAACAGAAGTGTGCAAGAGGAACTAGGCATCTATAATGAGGTGTGTCTGAGAGATATTGCGGGGTGTAACCTGGAAAGTGCAAGAGGAGTTGGAGTGTTTGAGAGATCCTGGAGGGTGCAATCAGGAGTGTGTAAGAGGGATTGCAATGTGCAACGGGGAGTGTGCGGAGGAGTTGAAGTGTGTAACTAGGTGCACGCAGGAGATGCCCTCACGATCTACCTTGTGACCTTGCACTTTATTGTCCACCTGCACTGCACTTTCTCTGCAGCTGTGACACTTTATACTGTTATTGTTTTTACCTGTACTACCTCAAAGCACTCTGTACTAACTCAATGGAACTGCACTGTGTAATGAATTGACCTGTACGATCAGTATGCAAGTTTTTCACTGTACCTCGGTACAAGTGACAATAATATACCAATACCAATGTAGCTGGGAGTTTGTGAGAGGTGTTGGAATAAGTAACCAGTAGCGTGCAAGAAGTGCTGGTGTGTAGGTGTGCGGGAGCTGAGCGAGAGTTACCCTGGAAGTCTCTCTGTGGCTTTGTAGCAGAATTTGTGTTCTGGAGGTCTGTGGGAAAACTTGTTAATTTGAAAATGGATCTGAACAACTCTGTCGCAAACCAGTGTGCTTGTCTGGTTTAATTGCTAGTGTAGCACGTCACCTTGAGGTGTGATCTTTTACGGGCAGCTGATCAAACAGTGTCTGAGCAATGCCACTATTAGTGCGTTAAGGTCAGTGGAATTCTATAATAGCACACAGCAAATCGAAACCCTCTCTCTCTGACTCACTGAGTGCTTTTATTATGTAGGATGACATGTGACGTACAGCAAAAAGAACATTTGGCTTGACTGCTCCCTGCTTGTGTTTATGCTCCGCATGAGTCCATTCCCACCCCTCTTCATTTACCCCATCACCCTATCCTTCCATTTCTTTTCCCAGATTCCCATTAAACCCTGTGTTGTTTTTCACCTCATACACCTTCCCCACTTCCACATTCTCCCACTCTCTGGGTAATTTCCCCTGAATATGATTGCGGATTTGCATTGGATTTACTATCGTGGCCAATCTTCACCATGCTATTCTGTGGGATTTTACAAGCAGGTGCTGAACAAGTGGTGCTATGCATGGACAAGGTTAGTTTGTCACCAAGGGGCAGAATGAAATCAGCAAAGGGGCAGGGGATTCGCATTTTAGCCTAGCAGCCTTTCAAATCGTGAGCTCTTTGTCAAATTGATTTTTGGTAACAGCTTATCAAGTACTTGTTACACAGGCCGCCCCTGGGTTTCATTTTCGTAAACATCCTGAAGTTGATTTTGTCCGTAGGTCGGAAAATACACAAAAATCACTCGATACAGTAACGGTACCTCTACAGTATTGTAATGAATGTCATCAAAAGCACATAAGACTGATAAGAAAGAATAATTACTAAAAGTGGAGGGAGGAAATGAGTTCTGCCGTTCGTAGGATCAAACATATGTACGTAAGTTGGACTTTTGTATTCAATGTATTGGTATCGGTATTGGTTTATTATTGTCATTTGTACCGAGGTACAGTGATGTAGTACAGGTAAAAACAATAACAGTACAGAGTAAAGTGTCACAGCTACAGAGAAAGTGCAGTGCAATAAGGTGCAAGATCACAACAAGGTAGATCGTGAGGTCATAGTCCATCTCATTGCATAAGGGAACCGTTCAATAGTCTTATCACAGTGGGGTAGAAGTTGTCCTTAAGTCTGGTGGTACGTGCCCTCAGACTCCTGTATCTTCTACCTGATGGAAGAGGAGAGAAGAGAGAATGACCCGGGTGGGTGGGGTCTTTGATTATGCTGGCTGCTTCACCAAGACAGAGAGAGGTAAAGACAGAGTCCAAGGAGGGGAGGCTGGTGTCCGTGATGCGCTGGTATTATGGGAGCTCACTTGTATGTACAGGCATCTGTAAGGCAGGTTGTCATAACTCAGGGATGGCCTGTACCCTTATTATCCATCTTGAAGCCAGCTGTTCCTTTGAGCAAGTCGCAGGCAACATAAGATGGGACTTCTTTTTTTACATATAAATGATACTAAATGCTTTTGACCAGATTTATTTATCACATGCCGGAGCCCATAGTCCAGCCATTATAATCCAGATGCCACAATACAGATGTGACAGTATATATGTCACAGTAAATACGTCACCATCCAGATCTTAGTCCCAATTAACACATCAGACATCACAGCCCAAAAGTAAGTGGACTCCCGTTGCTCAGGACAGTTCGTTCTTCACACATCCATTCACCAGTACATCAAAAACTAATCAAGTGCTGGAAGGAAATGGGAGTAAAACATGATTTTCCATTTCCACAAGTATGACTTTCCTTTTAGATCACCTGAAGCAATGTTTCGAGAATCCAGGGTAGCTCAAGCTACAGGCAAAGCTGTCCAGCCTCAAAACCACAAAAACCAAAGGGACAAAGACTATAGATAATTGGTTGATATCTCCATCAATAACTTCACTGCTATAAGTGACCAGGATACTCACACACCATGTGGAGTAACCATCCTCTGCTTACTGCATCTGCTGAGAATGGTCTTGTAGTTGGGAGATTTTGGTGTAGTTTTGGTCAGTTTGAAGTCTCTGCATGTTCATAATAACCCAGATACAATTCTGGCAGATGCAACAGTGTCAGTATTCTCTCAGAAAATCACTTTGCCCTTTATGATCATGGTTTGATGTTGTCTTTCTGGGCAAAGTAACGGAACTTAAATATTTTATCCCTGCAAAGTGTATGAGTGTTAGACACCAGACCAGCATTCATTGTCCATCACGAATTGCTCCTGGACTGAGATCCTGGCTAAACCACTTTGGGATGGCAGATATCATTGTGGGGCTGGAGTCACATATAGACCAGTCTGGGTAGGATAGGAGATTTACCTCTCTGAAGAGCAATAGTGAGCTATTTGTGCCTTTGTGATAATCTGGAAATTTAACCACTTGCTTTTTTATTTAATAACTTGAATTTAACTTCACCAGTTACCATGGTGGGATTTGAACTCAAATTTAGAATAATTGGTAAAAATCAAAGCAACTGCTTCTCTGGAAATCTGAAATAAAAACAGAAAATGCCAGAAACACTCAACAGGTCAGGTGGCATCTGTGGCAATAGAAACAAAGTTATATTTTAGGTCTGAGACCCTTCATCAGAACTCTTTCCCAGTTCTTGGACCTGAAATGTTAACTCTGTTTCTTTCCCCACAGATGCTGCCTGACCTGTTGTGTGTTTATGGCACTTCTTTGTTCTTATTTCTAACAATTAGTCCAGATCTTTGGAGTACTAGTCTAGTAAGCTGCTGTGAAAAGGGAACTTTACATGTCATGGCTGTGGAGAGAAATGTTGAATTATAACCATGGCTTCACGCACAAGATGTTCTGGAGGTACTGGAAGTCTTGGCCTTTATTGCAAAGGGGCTGGAGTTTAGAAATAGTGAGTTTTTTTTGCAATTGTACAGGGTGTTGGCAAGGCCACACCTGGAATACTGCACCCTGTTTTGGTCCCCTTCACAAAAAAAGATATAGTAGCATTGGAAGACATTCAAAGGAGGTTCACCAGGCTAATTCCTGGGATGAGAGGATTGTCCCATCAAGGCAGGCTAGACAGGTTGGGTCTGTATTCTTTGATCAGAAGAATGAGGGGTGATCTTATCGAAAGATATAAGATCTTAAGGGGGTGTGACAGGGTGGATGTTGGAATGTTTCCGTGATTGGGAGGGTCTCAAACAAGGCGACATAGTTCAAGATAAGGGGCCGGCCACTTGAAACCGAGGTATGTCAAGATTACTCCTCACAGAAGGTGGTAAACCTCTGGAATTGTCTACCTCAGGATTGTGGAGGGTGGATTATTAGAAGTACTTAAAGTAGAGGTAGGAAATTTTTGAAGGATCAGAGGTTTGAGGAGTGTGGGGATGTGGCACAGAGGAGAGGAAGCCTGGGGCAGAGCAGCCATGGTCACATTGAATGGCAGAGAAGGGCACCCAGGGGAAGCTTTTGTGGTCACAAGGAGAACGTGGAAACTCCACACAGACAGCACCAGTTCAATCCTGACCTCTGGTACTGTCTGCATGGAGTTTGCACATTCTCTCTGCATCCGTGTGGGTTTCCCCCGGGTGCTCCAGTTTCCTCCCTCATCCCAAAGTCATGCGGGTTGGTAGGTTAATTGGCCGCTGTAAATTTCCCCCAGTGAGTGGATGAGTGGTGGAATCTGGGGGGAGCTGACGGAAATGTGGGGAGAAAAAAATGAGATGAGCATAAATGGGTGCTTGACAATCAGTGATGGTGGGCCACAGGTCCTGTCTCCGTGCCTTTTGCCTCATGAGTTTCATGAAAGAACATTGTAAATAAAGGTTCCCTCCATCCTAGTGAATGATGTCTTTCCGCTTTCACTTTCCTATCTCTCCTGATTTCTCCATGATTCCTATACCCATTTTTCCCCCCCCCCCCCTTGTTTATCCCTCTCCTTTCCTCTTCCATTGCTTTCCCAAGCCCTGCAGCAGGTCCGTCTCAAACTGAACCAGACACGCTCAGCTAATGCCAAGATAATTAGTTTTAGCCGTGCCAAGTATCAAACTGTGGCAGAGTCAGCGATCGGGACGGCATATGACTCCTGCCGCAGGCAGCTTGGGATCTATCCACGGCCCTCTTCCCAACCCCACCACCTCGCATCCCCTCCCCAACCCCACCACCCACCCCTAATCCACCCTTTCACCTCCCCATATCATGAATCATCACCAACAAGATTCATCTTCCTCACCCGACCTGCAGTGACAGTGATGTTGATATTGCCTTAGTAATTTCTCTGATGGAGCAAGCGATGGCAAGGGAATGGGTAAAGGTTTCGCAGTAATTTGGAAGGTGGTAGAGTTGTTTTGCATATCCTTAGGGTACCAGATGCTGAGAGAACAGAGGGAACTTTTCATGTTTAATTCATTCCCAGGACATGGACACCATTGACAGGACCAGCATTTATTTTCTACTTGTAGTTAACAATGATCTCAGTGACTTGCCTGTCCACTTCAGAAAGCAGGTCAAGGAATCAGAATCAGGCTTATTATCACTGACTTACAGGTATGTTGTGAAATTTGTTGTTTTGTGGCAGCAGTACAGTGCAATACATAAAAATTACTATAAGTTACAAAAATAAATAAATAGTGCAAAAGAAGAATAATGAGGTCATGTTCATGGACTGTTCAGAAATCTGATCATGGAGGGGAAGAAGCTGTTCCTGAAACCTTATGTGTGGGTCTTCAGGCTCCTGTACCTCCTCCCCGATGGTAGTAACGTGAAGAGGGCATGCCCTGGGTGGTGAGGGTCCTTAATGATGGATGCCGCCTTCTTGAGGCACCGCCACTTGAAGATGTCCTCGATGGTGGTGAGGGTAGTGCCCGTGATGGAGTCAACAATGTTGATTGGCCTGGAGTCACATAAAAGCTAGACTGGGTACAGATGGCAAATTTCCTTGCTTGAGTGAAGCAGGTGGCTTTTTACAATGTTCGTCACCATTACTGAGACTAACTTTTTATTTTATGTTCACCTAATTAATTGAACGTAAGTTCCTCAGGATTCCAAGCTCCTTCATCCATCAAGGTACCCTCACCACTCTGGATTTCTCTCTCTGAACTCCTTCAGTGGATCCCGCACAGTAGTGCAGCAGTTCAAGCTGTTGCCTTACAGCTCCAGAGTTCGATGCTGACTTTGGATACTGTCAGTGTGAAGTTTGCACATTCTCCTTGTGGGTTTCCCTTGGGTGCTCTGGTTCCAAACCCACATCCCGAAGACTTGCTGGTAGATTAATCAGGCACTGTACTTTACCCCTTGGTGTAGGTAAGTGGCAAAAGAATCAAAGGGTAGTTGTTGGGCAGGTGAGAGAGAATAGGTTGCAGTGGGAAGGATAATGGGATTGAAGGGATATCTCTGCTAGGAGCTGACATAGACCAGATGGGCTGAATCATCTCCTTCTGTGCCATAATCACAGTAAGCAAGCCTGGCTCCCTGATCTGAGCTTGACGGGACCTGACTACCCCAGCCTGGGTCAGGTGTATGTGCTGCTAAAGCACTGACATTCATGACATGTCAAGCTGTGCCACCTCAGTACTTTATCCAGGTCAGGACAATTCCCTTACCACTTTGTTCTTGATCAATAACAATGTGCATGTACCACAGCAAACCCAGTTTTCCACATTCCTGCAGGTTCCCCACTATGGGTACCAAGAAAGTTATCAGTCTTCAGCTGGGATGCTGTGGTCAAGTTGGATTTTATTTTTACACCCCAACAGACTGCCATTCTCTCCTCAGTTAGCATTTTCCTCACCAACCTCTGACCGAGCTTCTGATCATCTGCCCTAATATCTCATATGGCTTGATGTTCAATTTAATTGAAACATGGGACATTATTGCAATGTCAAAGGCTCTATACAAATGCAAGTTGATATTGTACTGTACCAACCAAACACAGTGTACCTCAACTTGCCTAGGGATGTCTAAGAGAATTTTAACATCATGAAGAATCTTAACAGAATGAATCCAAAGGGCGATTTTATTGGGTTGAGGAGTGTGTTGCTGGAAATCATCAACTAAAAAGTGCCACAGAGTGAAAGGGAAGAAGAGTTCAGAGGAATTATTTTACCCAAGGGCTGTGGGCGTTTGGCAAGAGCGGTTGAAACATTGACCACTGCAACTTCAGAGAAACATTGATTAAACATTAGAAATGGTGGAAGATTGAGATTGATGAATTGGGAAGTGGAATTAGTTTTGGATTAGTCCTATTGTTTTTACTCTGCTGTAAACATCTGTGTTTCAAGTAACTACTGCACTTTCTTAAATTGGATTTCCTGATGCCTGACTCAAGAGAACAGTGAGCAATAATAACTCAAACACCAAGCAAAATCCTAGAGATACTGGAAATCCAAACTAGAAACTGAAAACGTTGGAAATACTCAGCAAGTCGGGCAGTGTCTGTGGAGCAGGAAACCAGGTCTGGTAACATTGTGGTTAATTTAATAGACTCACAGCTAGAGTTCTGGACCATTGATCCAGGGATATGAGTTCAAATCCCTCAAAAGCAGCTAGGAACTTAAATTCAAATAACCAAATCAAATCTGAAATCAAAATGAAAAATAACAGTAAGGTGAAAGTAAGGGATTATTGTAAAAAGCTATGGCCGTAAAAGTTTGGAAGTTTAAATTCAAACAATTATATTTGGAAAAAAATAATGAATTAAAAAAGGTACATTAGTCATGAAGCTAAAAACAGAGAATGCTGGAGATACTTAGCAGATTAGGCAGCATCTGTTGAGAGAGAAACAGTTAACATTTCAGACTGACGAACTTTTGTCAGAACTATTTCCAGCATTCTCTGTTTTTATTTCAGATATGTGGCATCTGCCATAATTTGCTTTTTATTTATCACTAAACTACCAGACTTTGTAAAAACCCACCTGGTTCACTGTTGCCTTGGTGGGTGAGTCCAGGACCAGAGGGCACAATCTTAGAATTAGAGGGTACCAGTTTAAAACAGAGATGAGGAGAAATTTCTTTAGCCAGAGGGTAGTGAAATTCTGGAATTGTTTGCCACATACAGCTGTGGAGGCCCGATCACTGGAGGCATTTAAGGGGGGGGATAGATAGGTATCTAATTAGTCAAGGTATCAAGGGATATGGGGATGAGGCTGGAAATTGGGGCTAGATAGGAATAGTATTAGTTTAGCTCATGGAGCAGATTCGATGGGCCGAATGGCCTACTTCTGCTCCTTTGTCTTGTGATCTTGTGATGTCCTTCAAGGAAGGACGTCTGCCTCCTTACCTGGTCTGTGATTACAGATCCAGTAATGTGGTTGACTCTCAACTGCCTTGTCACTTCCAGTGATGTCCACATTCTATGGGCAAATAAAAAAAATCTTGACTTTTCAGGTCAATAACTGCTCATCAGAACTGGGATGTTAGATGTGAACATGTGTTAAGATGCAGAAGAAAGAGGGGAAGGGAAGGAGAGAATGAAAGGGAATTTCTGTGATATGGAGGTGAGCAGGAGGTATTGATAGTACAAGAGATCAGAAGTCTAGAGGAGATGTGAATGCTGAATAATTATCTGAATTCACCAAATAACTTTGGAACAAATGCTGGAATCAAAGTACTGGAATTGCTGGTTATCTCAAATTGTTGAATTCAGTGTTGAATGAGAAAGGCAGTAGCAACCCTAGTCGAGAGGTGAGGTGCTGCTTCTTGAGCTTACATTGAGCTTTATTGGGGAAGTGCAGGAGGCCAGGTTCAGTGAGGTCCGAGTGGAAGTGAGACAGAGAGTCAAAGTGGTGATCCACAGAGTCTTCCTCCAATTTGCACTTGTGTGGACAAGACCATGTTGTGAGCACCAAAAAGTGCCCTAAATTAGAGGCATACAGCACGGAAACAGGCCTTTCAGCCCAACGTCCATGCCGACCAAGATGCGCATCTCAGCTAGTCCCGTTTGCCCGCATTTGGCCCATATCCCTCTAAACCTATCCCATCCACGTACCTGTCCAAGGGTCTTTTAAATTGCAAGCACAAGCAAAGCAATATCTAGAAGATGTTGGAAAGGCTTCAGACAATAGACCATCAACCGCCTGGATAGAAATTCATCATTCGTTGTACGTTCTAAGCACTGATGTAGAAATGGGAGTGGTGCAGTGGCACATTGCCTCACAGCTCCAGCGTCCCGGGTTCGATCCTGACTGTGTGGTGTTTGCAGGTTCTTCGCGTGCCCGTGTGGGTTTCCCCTGGGTGCTTTCCCCCTGCCTCCCAAAGATGGAGGTTGGTAAGCTAATTGGCCCCCAGAGTGTAAGCGAGTGGTGGAATCTGGGGAGAGTTGACGGGAATGGGAGGAAGGGGGACTACAGAATGGGATTCGTGTAGGCTTGGTGTAACCGGTTGCTTGATGGTCTGCGCTGACTCTGTGGACTGAGGAGCTTGTTCCATGCTGTATGACTCAATGTACGTTAGCTGCGACATCAGAAGCACTCAGTGGGATAAGCCTGTGTGATGACATATACCAATAATGGTTCAGATCAGCGCCGTTCCATCAGAATCACAGAGTTATGGAATCCTGCATGACCAACTCCAGGTCATTCAGTCCATCTTGCCTGTCCTGGCTGTCTAAAAGACTGATAATTTTCTTCCACATTCCAGACATTTTTTTTCCCTATCATCACAAATTAATCCAAGTGCCTTTCGGAAGTTCCAAAGGAATCTTCTTCCAATAGCCATACAGGTTCCAGATCTTACAACCCCTTTGCTTGAAGAAATGGCTCCTCGTTTCCCCTGCAGGTCTGGCAGATGTTGGAGGTGTGTGGCTTCCGAGCATGTCAGAGCTGGGAAAAATGGAGTGGAAGGGGAGCAGAAGGTGGATGGAATGCTCATCTCTGCACACAGCAAGAAACTGCAGATGCTGTAAATCTGAAATAAGAAGTGAAAACACTCATTGTTCTAAGGAAAGGTCATCGACCTGATACATTAACTCTCTCGCTCTCTGGATGTTGCCGAATCCGCTGAGTCTTTCCATCACTTTCTGCTTTTATCATTGCATGTCTCTGCTGCTGCTTCTGCTGCTGAAGCCCTGTTCACAGGCATACATTTGACTTAGACCTTCTATCATCTGTCAGAGTCCTTAAGGTTGTCAGCATAAGCAGAACCTGGTAGTGCTGGGATTGGACTCCATCCCAAAGGGAATATCTGGTTGCTTAGAAACAGACTCTTACCCATCTCCCAAGGGCTCGGTGACCTGTGTTACCTCTCACCTAGATTTTTGGAACCCTGATTGTTGTGCTCAATACTACAACTCCCTGACATCTCTGCAGCCTCCAATTCCTGTGTTTCGCTCATCACCAAACTTAACTGCTCCACTATAGGTGGCTGTACTCTCATCCGCTTGGTTCAGTAGAGTAGCAGTTAGCGTAATGCTTTACAGCGCCAGCTACCCGGGTTCAAATCCAGCCACTGTCTGTAAGGAGTTTGTACGTTCTCCCCGTGTCTGCGTGGGTTTCGTCTGGGTGCACCGGTTTCCTCCCACATTCCAAAGACATACATGTTAGGAAGTTGTGGGCATGCTATGTTGGTGCCGGAAGTGTGGTGACACTTGTGGGCTGCCCCCAGAACATTCTACGCAAAAGATGCATTTCACAGTGTGTTTCGATGTACATGTGACTAATAAAGATATCTCTCTTATCTATCTATCTATCCTGAGCTCTGGAATTTCTTCTCTAAACATCATCGCCTTCAAGATGCTCCTTACAACCTACCTCTACTTCCAGTGCTCTGATTTTCCCTCAATATTTATGCATAGCTTCAGTCAAACACTGCATTGAAACATCGCAAACCTTTGGTGAAGTCAATCGATGCCAGTTTGCATGGTCTACAGATGGTGCTTATTTACAGAGCTTAAATAAACACCGAAAGATATTTGGATAAGTGAATAATTCACATTGCAGACCAGGAATTAATTCCAGTCTTGTGTCAGTAAATCCATGGCCACAAAACTGATGCTTGGGACAAAGTCAGAATGTATCCTCAGGTGTGCTGAGAGATCACAGGGCTATATTGGTAAGAGCCCTGGTCAGGAGGAAACTTGTCTTCTTATTACCAAAGTTTGAAAGGTTATTCACATACCATCCACTCACTTTATTTCCCCAACAAAAATCTATCTAGCTCCCTCTTGAACTTACCATTGTTATCCCTCTTAGAATAATGAGCGATAATCTTGTTAAAATATACAAGATCCTATGGGAGCATGATAGGGTAGATGTTGAGATGTTTCTACTAGTCTCAAACAAGGGTATATTACAAAAGATAAGGGGGTGATCATTTAAAAATGAATTTCCACTAGTAAAGAGTAAGAGTAGTAACACCATCCAAGACAAAGTAGTCTGCTTGACTGGCACTCCATCCATCACACTCATTCCAGCCACCACCAGTGTGGTGTGTACCCATCTACAAAATGCACCATGGGGTCCTGACGCAGGGTTTCGACCCGAAACGTCGACAATTCCTTTCCCTCCACAGATGCTGCTTGACCCACTGAGTTCCTCCAGCAGATTGTTTGTTGCTCCAGATTCCAGCATCTGCAGTCTCTTGTGTCACCATGGTTACTTACCTAGGCTACAACTACTGCACCTTCCAAGCCTACAATCACTCCCACCAAGATGGACGAGGGCAACTGGTGCATGTGAACACCATTACCTGTTGATCTCCCTCCACTTCGCAGACCATCCAAATTTGGAAATATATTGCTGTTCCTTCATCATCACTGCTTCTAAATCCTGGTTGGTGCTTAGGATGTATTCATGATGTCATCAGATTAAGCTTTTTATACCCTTCTGTTTGATTGGCTAATGGAAGTGAGTTTTAAAACAGTTCTCAACCAATGAGATGGCAGCTCTTTCAAGTGTCTTCAGAATGGTTAATGAGTGGTATGAGGGAAAGAGAGCAGACAGGGTCGGGGATTTGAAAGTTTCAAATATGAAGAAGATAGATGTTAGTTGAGAGGAGAAAAAGTTTGTATAAATGTTTGAATAGTAGGTCTGGGGATGAGGGGGAGCACAGTGGAAGTGAGATACAAAGGTAAAGTGAACAGAATGGAAAAGATTTAGAAGATCTATTTTTTAATTGAAGCCAAGTTTCTGCAGCGTATTTTTGTACTTGAAGGTCAATATTGAAGCGATGGAGGTATGTGGTGTTTGAGCAGATTCATCACTGTTTACCTCAGAGTCACAGTGCTTGAGCTGAAGTTAGCTGACCCAGGGAAAGGGCTTATCTCCCAGCAGTCACTTTATCGAAAGATTATGGAGTCATACAGCATGGAAACAGGCCCTTTGGCCCAACTGGTCCATGCCAACCAAGATTCCAATATAAGCTCATCCCATTTGCCGCAGTTTGGCCCATATCCCTCTAAACCTTTTCTATTCATGTACCTGTCCAAGTGCCTTTTAATTGTTGTTAATGTGCCTGCCTCAACCATTTCCTCTGGCAGCTCGTTCCATACACTGACCACCCTCTGGGTGAAAAAGTTGCACCTGAGGTTCCTATTAAATCTCTCCCCTCTCATCCTAAACCTATGTCCTCTGGTTCTTGATTCCCTAACCCTGGGAAGAAGACTGTGCACATTCACCCTGTCTATGCCCCTCATGATTTTATACACTTCTATAAGATTGCCCCTCATTTTCCTACGCTTCAATGAATAAAGTCCCAACCTGCTTAACCTCTCTCCATAACAGACCCTCAAGTCCCGGCAACATCCTCGTAAATCTCTGCACTCTTTCCAGCTCAATGGCATCTTTCCTATAGCAGGGTGACCAAAGCTGAACACAATATTCCAAATGCGGCCTCACCAATATCTTGTACAACTGCAGCATAACATCCGAACTTCTGAACTCAATGCCCTGACTAACGAAGGCCACCATGTCAAAAGCCTTCTTCTCCACCCTGTCTACCTGTGACGCCACTTTCAGGGAATCAAGTACTTGTATTCCTAGGTCCCTGTATCTGCAACACTCCCCAGGGTCCTAACTTTCACTAGAAATCCAGAACCTTGGCAACTGAAGGCAGGGCCACCATTGCTGATGCAATGAAAGCTATGGATGCTCTGGAGGTTAGAGAAGGAGAAAGGGCAAATAACCTCCAAGGAGGATACAGAGATGGGAAACTAATGCAGAATCTGATGGTATAACTGAACTGGCCAGAGGCAGCAGCTCTTCTGGTGAAAGGATCGTCAATTCAAAGCTCCTGATCGCTTTTTGAGGTAGGAGCGTCCCACTTGTGTTTATTATGTTTGTGCGTGAGAGGTGGGATATGTGATCCTCTTAAAAAAAAACTTTAGCAATGAGCCATAGACCACAAGCTTGCACTAAAATAGAGATAGATGTTCCGGAGTCTCTCGAAGGAGCAGTCCCATCTGTCAGACAATCCTTAAGGGTGTGAGCAGAAGCTGGTTGTGTTGGGATTGGACTCCAAGTCCATCCCAAGGGAAACATCTGGTTGCTTGGAAACTAAAAGCGGCCTGAACGTTCCTCTGCTATCTTTGCGTGCCGTTGTTTATATCCTTCCTATTCCCTTGCATCGTATAAAGAGACTACCAAATTAGAGAAGGTCACAGTGTTGATGAGGAAGTAATTCCCTTGCATGGCTCCATGCTTTTTAATGCTATGGAAAACAAAATGTGGCAGCGACGGTGGTGGAGGCGGATACGGTAGGGTCTTTTAAGAGACTTTTCGATAGGTACATGGACCTTAGAATAATAGAGGGCTATGGGTAAGAGGGCTAGTAATTTCTAAGGTAGGGGCTTGTTCAGCACAACCTTGTGGGCCGAAGGGCCTGAATTGTGCTGTAGGTTTTCTATGTTTCTATGTAAATTGGGGACCGCACACAGATTGCACAAATCCTGCAATTTTGATTCTGAGTGCTCCGTGCGTCCGTGGTACAAATGTTCGTAGAGCCCCAGAGGCAAGCTGTGGTGCCCAACGGTGTCTAATGCCTGCCAAGGGGCTGTCTCTGGTGATTCTCATGTACGTACATGTGCCCTTTGCATCCTGTGGGTCACTCGTGTGTGAAGCTAGCTTTGCTGTTACATCAATGTAAGTAATTCCCAGCCCATGCTGCCCAGAGCAGCAAACCCAGTTCAGGTAGGTCCCTTTTAAGGCAGAACATGCCAAAGTTGTAATGCAAAGAACACAACTGATGCCAGATCATTTGTTGATTTTAAGTCTGTGGTTGGTAGATTTTGGTTAACCAAGAGTATTCACAGGTATGAGACAAAAGGGGGGAGTAAGGAGTTAAATCATTGGTCAGTTTGCCGACATAGTGGTTCAGTTATTAGTATCCAAAGTCTTGTACTACTGATCCAGAGATGTGAGTTTGAATCTCACCCCAGCACCAAGAGAATTTAAATTTGATCAATGAATTAAATAAATGAGGAATAAGTCACCAGTTTCAGTAATAATGACCATGAAATTGGATGCTTGTTGTGAAAGCCCGTCGTGTTCACTGATGTCCTTTGGGGAAGTGAATCTGCCGTCCTTACCCAGTCTGGGGTGATATGTGGCTCCAGACCCACCTCAAGGTGGCTGAATCTCAACTCTCCCAGCATGTTGCTCAGCTCAAGGTAACGAGGAAAGACCAGTAAATATTGGCCTTAAATATATGAAGAAAAGAAATATAAGAACAACGTGCACAGCCCATTGTTCTTATATTTCTTTTCCTTATATATTTAAGGCCAATATTTATTGGTCTTAAATATATGAGGAATATATTTAAGACCAATAAATATTGACCTTAAATATATGAGGAAACAAGTACTAAATTGCCAGTTGTTTTAGCAACTGTTCTAAACAATGCAGCAACACCAGACTTTGATATTGCCCAGAAAGATGTATAGTGTTCAAGTTTCCAATGTGGGATTCATAGCAATGACCTTCCGAACCAGAAGCATAACTCCATTAACATGAAATCATGAATTTATATTGATTTTCTTCCTACCTGGTGATGTTTTGGCGAGGCTTATATGCTTCATGAACATATTCTCCCAAAGGACAAACCTTTCTAGACTGCTGCCAGTTCTACCTACGTTCATCCAAAGATGGCATTGAAGGGGTTGTGAAGTTAACCAGTGTGCACTGATGACAGAACACACCAATGATTCTTCTGAGTGGCAGTGGGCTTAATTCAGTAATCGCACCCACACCTCCGAGAGTGCAAATGGATTGTTTTTTCCAGTAACTGTGAACTGAACAATCTTAAAGTTAATCTTATGTCTCTGTGACGGATTCCTCAGCTGCCGTTGGAAGCTTTGGGCCTGTTTGCCTACACCATTTGGGAGTAAACACACAATCCTGGTCTCTAATCCAAATTCCGTTCATTCGGTGAACTTGTGCCAAGTACGTGAGCCGCCGTTTGGAGTAGGTTCCAAAGGGGGGGGAGTGTCTGAGGGTGATTTTCGAGGCAGTCATTTTCTACATTGGGTCTAAATAACTAGATTAGGTAATAAGAGTGATACAGCATGGAAATAGACACTTCAGACCACTGAGTCCACACAGATAATCAAGCATCCATTTGATCTAATCCTACAATTATCCCATTTTATTCTCCCAGCATTCCAAATCAGAATCTGATTTATTATCACTGATATATGATGTGAAATTTGTTGTTTTGTGGCAGCAGTACAGTGCAAAGACATAAAAGTACTATAAATTACAAAAATTAAATAAATAGTGCAAAAAAAAAAGGAATAACAAGGTAGTGTTCATGGGTTCATGGACCGTTCAGAAATCTGATGGTGGAGGAGAAGATGTTCCTGAATCGTTGAGTTTGGGTCTTCAGGTTCCTCTACCTCCTCCCCGATGGTAGTAACGAGAAGAGGGCATGTCCCGGATGGTGAGGATCCTTGATGATGAATGCCACCTTCTTGAGGCACCGCCTCTTGAAGATGTCCTCGATGGTGGGGAGGGTTGTACCCGTGATGGAGATGGCTGAGTTTATAACTCTCTGCAGCCTCTTGCAATCCTGTGCACTGGAGGCTCCATACCAGGCTGTGATGCAACCAGTCAGAATGCTCTCCACCATACATCTGTAGAAATTTGCAGGAGTCTTTGGTGACGTACCGAATCTCCTCAAACTTCTAATGAAGTAGAGCTGCTGACGTGCCTTCTTTATGATTGCATCAACGTGTTGGGCCCAGGATTGATCCTCTGAGATGTTGATACCAGGAACTTGAAGATGCTCACCCTTTCCACCACTGACCCCTCAATGAGGACTGGTGTGTGCTCTCCCGACTTCCTCTTCATGTCCACAATCAGTTCCTTGGTCTTCCTCTACTCTCTTTACAACATTCCTATCAACTTCCCTCAGTCTCTACCACTAACGTACGCATCAGGGGCAATTTACTGCAGTCAGTTAACCTACCAACCCACGCGTCCTTGGGATGTGGGAGGATACCAGAGCACCCATGCAGTCACAGGGAGAACGTGCAGACTCCACACAGCACCCGAGGTCAGGATTGAACCCAGGTCACTGAGTTGTGAGGCAACAATTCTACCGGTTGGACAAATGTGCCACTCTGAAACCAGAATCATGAGGTGCAAATCAAAAAGCTGCAAGTTGCCTTGATAATGAAGATTTAAAGGTCATGGGGCAAGGAGGTGAAAGGTTACCATGGGTGAATGGAAATGTGGGATTGAAGTTATAATGAGATCAATCATGATCTTATTAAATGGCGGAGCAGGCTCGAGGGGCTGAATGGCCTACTCTTACTCCTAACTAGTAGGTCATTGGAGCACGACACACATCTCCTCAAGGCTGATCAATGTTACCCTGGCTGATCTGTCTTTTAACCTCACTTATCCTACTCAAATCCATATCTATTCAATTAGTGGCCCAACAAAGATCCAGTAATGTCAATTTTAAGATCTTCACGATGTGGCCCTCTCCCACTCCCACCCCATGTCCAGTGGGATCTCAGAATCTGAGCAATTCTCTGGGCTGTCAGATGAGCAGTAAAATTGCAGACACAATAGCAGAGGATTAGGAGGAGTCCACTTCAGCCCACCAAGAACACTGGCAATGATTGCTAAAAGGCACCAACCACACACTGGGAATGATGGGGGTGGTGATAACAGGTCCCATCGTAGAAATCTGGTTGATCCACAGTTACTGATGGGTTGGCTCAGCTTGTCGAGTCCCTCCCATCCCCAACTCCTGATCTGTTTCAGATTTTGAGGCAAACCAGACTGAGGTACCCAACTCCAGAATGACTCATCTTTCTCTCCCAAGCCTAGAGATGTTTTGGAAATCAAAGCTCTAAATTTAATTTGTTTGGCCTTGCATTAAAGGATGAGAATGCAATGTTAGTCTGCTTGCATAAACTACACCTCATCTATAGCCATGACTATCCAGTGTCTTTTAGCAAGTAAACACAGTTTTTGGATTCCAAGTCATAATAATCATACAGGGAGAATAACAGAATCTGAGAGAGAGAGTGGGGGGGGGGGAGAGAGAGAGAGAGAGATAGGGAGAGACAGAAAGGTAGTGTAGGGGAGAAAGAGGTGATAAGGAGGAGGATTAAAGGATGAGAGGGAGGAGGAGGGTGATAGTGAGGGAAGTGGCGAGGGATAGGGAGGGAGGAAGGGGTGGTAGGGAGAAGCAGGCAGAGGGTGATAGGGAGAGGAGTAAAAAGGACAGTAGGGAAGGGGGAGGGAGAGGGGAAGAGAGAACGTGAGGGGTGGAGACGGAGATCGGAAGAGGATGATCGGGAGGGAGATCGGGAGAGGATGATCGGGAGGGAGATCGGGAGAGGGTGAATGGGAGGGAGAGAGAATTGGTGAAAGAGGAGGAGAGGATGATGAGGGGGAGATGGGGAGAGAGGGTGATTGAGACAGTGGGGAAGGAGGGTGATAGAGACGGGGCGGGGGGGGAGTGGCACGAGAGAGGTTGTGCAGGGGGTAGAGGGAGGTTTCTCCAAAAAGCAAAGGTGAGCCAAAGATGAGTTTTTACAACAATCCTGCATTTTTGCTGTCAGTATTACTGAAGCTAGTATTTTATTCCAGATTTATTTAAATTAAGTATTTAAATAAATCCCCAGCTGTCATTGGTGGGATTTGAATTAGTGTCTCCAGATCAGTGGCGAGGGCTCCGGATGGCAGTTCAGGAGCTTTATCACTATGCAGCCCTCATACCTTTGATGCCACCAGATCTTTTTACACTGACTCTGAGAGAGAAAATGTTTCAATTGAAAGGTGGCACCTCCGACAGTGTGACAGCCCCTCAGTTCTGCACGGGGTGGGGGGGGGGGAGTGGGGAGCGGGGTGAGGGGGCAGTGGGTGGGATGTTGCCTGGATTAAGGACTCGAAAAAGGGGTTGAAACCATTTGACCTATAGACTCTAGAGCAGAAATGCAGCCCATTGCCAGCTCATTTGGCATGTCTCTCCAAGACTGGGCAAGTAACTTTGTGTTTCTTAAGTATAGACAGCCTTGCCCGACCATTATTCCTTAGCTGCCAGAAAGTAAAGCAGGAACATTGCTTAATGAATGAGATAAATAGGCATGTACGGTACCTGCACAGCAGCCACTGGGACTGTAATTAGGAACACTGGTAAAGTTACCAATCTGCAGACTAATTATCATTGGATGAACATTTTTAGTTTGACCCCCATCTGTTCCTACACAGTGTTAACTGATGCAATGATTCTATGGAACATTTCCAGTTGATAAGTCCCAGAGCTTCTGTCGCATTGTCAACCTAAAGCTCAATAAACTCCATTTACTAAGGAGTAGCATGTGTCATATAGTGACTTTGTATGGATAGAGTCTCTCCTATTCACAGGTTCTCCAGTAAATAATTGGGTTGTCTTCAGTAAATGGCTGCAGTGTGGAGAACCATGGAACGCGTGCTGACCGTCGATCTCTCCTCTCACTGCCTGAAAATCCACCTCGTGAACATAGAACAGTACGGCACAGGAACAGGCCCTTCGGTCCACAGTGTCAGTGCCAGCATGGTGCCAATCCAAACTAATCCCATCTGCCTGCACGTGGTCAATATCCCTCCATTCCCTGCCTGATCATGTGTCTGCTAAATGCCTCTTAAACATTGCTATTGTATCTGCTTCCAGCAATTCCTCTGGCAGAGTGCTCAAGGCAACTACCACTCTCCCTGTGAAGAAACCTGTCTCGTAAATCTCCTTTAAACTTCCCCCCTAGCACCCCCCCCACCTCAAACCTATGCCGTCTAGTATTTGACATTTCCATGCTGGGAAAAACACTCTGTCTACCCTATCTGTACATCTTATCATTTTATATTCTTCCAAAGAAAACAGTCTAAGTTTCTCCAATCTCTCCCGAAAGCTCAATTATCTACTCTCTGGTTCTCGGGAGATTGGATCCCTCATCCAACTACTCCGGGGTTCCTTTGGGTTATGAATGATCTGCCCATGAACTCTATCTGCTTGCCATGGTTGTGTGGCCTTCAACCAACCCCCTCCCCCCATACCCAACAGTCTACCGATCCCAGTTGTGAATTATTCAGTTTTCTTTCTCCTCCTCAGGCAGTCCCTCAGGGTCAAGGACACTTCCGCTGCAGGTTCTGAGGAGACTGGGGAGATTCTGAGGACAACATGGGACTGCGGGGGATAGTGCAGATGGGGAAGGAAGTGGCTGATGGGGCAGGCAGGTGGGTACTCTGTGAGGCGCAGTGCTCTTCCACCATTTCCAAAGGGTTTCTGTGCATGGGCTCAAGGTTGTCAGCACCATCACAAGTCCCGTTGAGCAGCCGTGGGCCAATTTTCAATTGAGCTCCAGCCTCAGTTTTTTCTTAAGTTGGTAAAGAGTTCCTAATTTCCATTCCCCGTTGTGTAAGGAAGGGTTTCCTGAACATCCTGGCTCCAAGGTTCAGACCTCCTTGTCACAGAGTCATACAGCATGGAAACAGGCCCTTTGGCCCATCCAGTCCACCCTGACCATCAAACGCCATTTACACTAATCTAGTACAATTTCCATATTGTTCTCCCCAAATTCCCATCGACTCCTCTCAAACTCTACCACTCAGCTACCCACTAAGGGCGATTTACAGTGGTCCATCAAACTGCCAACCTGCAAGTCTTTGGGAAGTGGGAGGAAACCGGAGCACCCAGGTGAAACTCACATGGCCACAAGGAGAACATGCAAACTCGACACAGACAGCACCCAAGGTCAGAATTGAACTTGGAACTGTGAGTTAGCTAGGTGTTCCACTGCGCTGGTCCACCAAAGGAAACCAAATCTTTCCCTCACTTATCTTCTACTCATTTTAACATCTCAACCAGATTGTTCCTTTATCTTCTAAACACAACAGTGCACAAACCTAGAATATGCAATGTGTCCTAATAATTTATCGTTTTAGGAAAGTCTTTCTGTAAAATAGTCTGGGACATATCAGTGACAAGGCCACCTTTAATTGTCCATCCCTAAGTGACCCTTGAGAAGCTGGTGGCGAGTCCCCTCCTCTTTAACCCGTGCGTGGTGTTGTTGGTGACCACATTTTTGGCCAGAGATTATGAAGCAACAACAGGTGCTTGCCCAAGTCGGGGTGGTACATATGACTTGAGAGGAGAACCTGCCAGCCGTGTTCCAATGTGCCTACTTCCCTTGCCTTTGCTGGTAGAGGTTCTGGGTGGAACCCATAATGATTGAAGGTGGGAAGGCCTATCGATGGAGGAGGGGCCAGTATGGAAAGTAATTGAAATAATTCAATCATAACCAAGTGGATAGAATATATACGGAGAACATTGAGTAGTACAGCACAGGAACTTCAGGCCATGAGGTTGTGCCAAACTAATTAAGCTAATGACACCTAATCCCTTCTGCCTGCACATGGTCCATATCCCTCCATTCTCTGCATATCCATGTGCCTGTCTAAGAACCTCTTAAATGCCTTTGTCATATTTGCCTTCACTACCACCCCTGGCAGCGCATTCCAGGCACCCACCACTCTCAGTGTAAAACAAAAACTTGCCCCGCACATCTCCTTTGAACTTACCCCCCTCTCACCTTAAATGAATGCCCTCTAGATATTTCGACCCTGGGAAAAAGATACTGGCTGTCTACTCTATCTATGCCTCTCATAATTTTATAAACTTCTATCAGGTCTCCTCTCCAGAGAAAATAGCCCCGAGTTTGTCCAACCTCTCCAATAAGCACATGCCCTCTAATCCAGGCAGCACCCTGCTAAACCTCTTCTGCACCCTCTCCAAAGCCTCCACATCCTTCCTGTAATGGGGTGACCAGAATTGAATGCAATACTCCAGATGTGGCCTAACCAGAGTTTTATAAAGCTGCAACATATCTCCCTGACTCTTGAACTCAATGCCTCAAACAATAGAGGCAAGCATGCCATAACCTGTGTAGCCACTTTCAGGGAGCTATGGACTTGGACCCCAAGATAAAGCAGAAAATGCTGGCGATATTTAGAGAGCAACAGTGGAGAGAGGGACATAGAGTGAACATCGCAGGTCGACCTCTGCTTCCCTCTGATGCTCCTGATTGGCTGAGTATCACAATATTCTCTGCATTTATTTCATACTTCCAGCAGCTACAGGGTTTTGCTTTGGGATAACCATGTGGGTGTTTGCCTGGTCCCTGCAACCCAAAAGGGATTATTTTGCCTCAACGTTTCTGTCTTACTGAAACAGTTTAATGTATTTCTTATTAACATGCATTCCTCCTGGGTCCAAGGCAGGGAGCAGTGACAGGACCGTGCAGTTTTCAGAGACAGGTTATGAGCCTGTATCCCTATAGTTTTTCTCTCTGCTGGAATCAATCTCCTCTCATGATCTAATTCCGACTCTAAAGGCTTAACATTCTGGGCATGCACAAAAATGTGAATCATTATTTAATTTGCTTCCTTTCAAAATATGATGCAGTT
This sequence comes from Pristis pectinata, assembly GCF_009764475.1. NCBI lineage: Eukaryota > Metazoa > Chordata > Chondrichthyes > Rhinopristiformes > Pristidae > Pristis > Pristis pectinata. Next base: position 10,392,886 of record NC_067437.1, read on the forward strand.
ATGTCCCTTTGTTAGTGTTTTATTCAATTTAACTTCGCATGTCATCTGGACATTTCTCCTATTACCTTCTGAAGTATTGCTCCTTCAGTTTAAAGGGGCACTGCCACCAGCTAACCTTAAAGGGACAGTATCAACATCACACCAGAAAGGCACAGAGCCACCTACCTTCTTAAAGGAACAGTGTTACCCTGACTTTAGAGAGAGGTTTGCATATTTTTTAAAAAACGTACAAAGCAGGCAGGCAGAGTTTCAGACCTCTGTTTATCAAGATACAAAATCCCGAGAGCACATACCACCTGGCTCAAGGACAGCTTCTATCCCACTGTTATCAGACTCTTGAATGGACCTCTTATACACTAAAAGCTGTACTCTTGAACTCTGATCTCTCGATCTAACTTGTTGTGGTCCTTGCTCTTTATTTGTCTACCTGCACTGTACTTTCTCTGTAACTGCAACCACTATATTCTGCATTCTGTTTTTCTTTTACTACCTTGACGTACTTATGTATGGAATGATGGCACGCAAACAAAGCTTTTCATTGTATCTGGGTATATGTGACAATAATAAACTAATACCAATACCAAGAAATGATTTTCTATTGTAAAGACAGAAAATGCTGGAGATACTCAACAGATCAAGCAGCATCTGTGGAGAGAGAAATAGAGTTAATGTTTCAGATCAACAAGCAGAAATGTTGCATCTGTTTTCATTTCTACAGATGCTGCCTGACCTGCTGAGTATTTCCAACATTTTCTGTTTATATTTCAGATCTCCATCATATGCAGCTTTTTTTTTGAGCTTTTTGAAGCATTTTCTTGTGTTCATTATGAATAATTTAAGAACAAAAGTAATGTTGGCTCTACTAAAGAAAAGCAATAACCAACCCCCTCCACAAGTTTCCAAATATAGACAAATCCTTTGAATGCCCAAGTGATCAAAGACCACTTAACCAAAGTGAAACGAAGCAAAACAAAGAGTAGAGAAAAAGAGAGTGCGGAAACTAGACAACTATGTTTTTGGACACTTGAGCGCTGTAGGAATGGCCCTTATCTCTGCGTAGTTTAGATCTTAGTTCTCCTCTAATCGTCGCCTTTATGACGTCCTCAAATTTAATCACTCCACCGCTGGTGGCCGTACCTTCAGCTGCCGAGGTCTGAGTCGCTGGAATTCCCTCCCTCATCACCTTTCTCTCTTCCTTTAAGATGCTCCTTAAAACCTCCATCTTTGAGCAAACTTTTGGTCCAACCATCCTTGCATAGGTCAGCTTCAGTTGTTTGATCGCCCTCCCGTGAAATGCCTTGGAGTGTTTTGCCGCGTAACAAATGCAGGTTGTGATTTTCCATCACTGGTCAAGGAACAGGTGAAGAATGTTTGATGGAAAATTGTGAAGATCTCCTTGAAGCATCAAAGAATGGTGATCTCCTTCTCCACAGTGTTGGGTCAATGGTTGGTTGTAACTTGCAGACCGTTAAATTTGTAGTAACTGTAGGTAATAAGAAATCTGAGAAGAGGACAGACACTTGCCCAAGGACATGACTTGAGAGGAAAACTTGCCTTTCCCTTATACCAATGGACCATGAGCTCATTGAATCAGGCTCAGGGCTTGAATGCCCTCCTCCTGTTCCACATTTCTTGATTAATGGCCCAAAATTATGCAGAGTTAATGTTATACATAAAACCCTGTGAAATAAACAGTTCCATTGGCTCTATGCAACCTGCAGATGTTACAAGAGCTTCTTGTTCTTCTGTCCTGCTGGATAAACAACTCTGATCAGTTTTAGCAACTGAAGAGTGAGGTGAGTTTTCTCGTATTTTGGACGGGATATCGTAAATAGGCAGCATCAGCCTGGATTGCCCAGAGACAGGAGATCAATGCCAGGAATATTTTAAGATAAAAAGAGGAAACAAGATCACAGGACTGTTTTAAAAAATGCATGTGATTTTTATTGCATTTCCTTCTAATGGTTTCATTACTAATAGAAGCTGAAGGTTTGGATGGACGTTGTAGGAAGAAGGAACCTAAGATTATGTCCATTTAGAACTGGCAATGCTACGTCGCAGTGACTTTTAATAAATCCTTAATGGGGATGTGGTCATCTCTGTTAAATCCAGGATTTATTGCCCTTGAGAAGGTGGTGGTGAGTCACCATCTTCAACTGTTACAGTACTTCTGCTGAAGGAGCTCCCACAGTGTAGTTGTGAAGGAGTTCCAGGGTTTAGACCCAGCAATGATGAAGAAACAGTGACATACTTCCAAGTCAGGCTAGTGCACAAATTGAGAGTGAAAGACATTTGCAATTTTATTGTGTCTTTCACAATCTCAGGTGTTCCACAGGTCTTACGGTCAACTGATGTACTCTTTGAAGTTCGAAGAAACATGAGCAGGAACAGCCCTTTGAACCTGTTCTGTCATTAAATAAGATCATGGCTGATCATCTTTCTCATTTACCAAATTCCCACTCACTCCCCATACCCTTTGATGCCTTTTGTATCTTGAAATATATCTACCTCCTTCTTTGGTATATTCGGTGATGTGGCCCCCACTGCCTTCTGTGCTATAGAACTCCACAGGTGAAGAAGTTTCTGTCTCCTAGTCACTGTTGTATGAAGCAACACACAAAGGCACTGGAGGAACTCAGCGGGTCAGGCAGCAAATCAGACTATCTCCCCGCTGCTGCCTGACCTGCTGAGTTCTTCCAGCACATTTGTGTGTACTAGTTATCTCCCCTCTTTCTTTCCAGTCCAGATGAAGGTCTTGACCCAAAACATTGATTGTCCATCCGCCCCCCCCCCCCCCCCCCCCCACCACAGATGCTGCCTGATCTACTGTTCCTACAGCACCTTGTGTGTTGCTCCAGGTTTCCAGCATCCACAGTCTCTTGTGTCTCCATTGTTGTATGGAAAGCTGATAGTGTTGATGTTGCCTTGCT